>NW_020837968.1:10101759-10525600 GCF_003676395.1 Aethalodelphis obliquidens | reverse complement strand
ATATATATATATATATATATATATATATATATATATAAAACTTTTTTCGGGGCTCTTATTTTTTTTTTTTTTTTTGGCTGCATTGGGTCTTCATTTCTTCACGAGGGCATTTCTCTATTTGCTGCAAGTGGGGGCTACACTTCGTTGCAGTGCGTGGGCTTCTCGTTGCAGTGGCTTCTCATTACAGAGCACAGGCTCTAGGTACTTGGGCTTCCGTAGTTGTGGCACACGGCTCAGTAGTTGTGGCTCATGGGCTCTAGAGAGCAGACTCAGTAGTTGTGGCACACAGGCTTATTTGCTCTGCGGCACGTGGGATCTTCCTGGACCAGGACTCAAACCTGTGTTCCCTGCATTGGCAGGCAGATTCTTAACCACTGTGCCACCAGAGAAGCCCCCTATATTCTACTTTTAACACTTCGGAATAAACTAGAGTTCATGTCACTCTCTACTCTGAGCTCTCCAGTGACTTCCTCTTTCATATACAATAAAAACTGAAGTCCTTACAATAGGCTACAGGGCTTTTCACAGTTTGAACCCAATTCCCCCCCCGCCACACACCACCCTACACCTGGCAGCCAGTTACTTGTCTGACCTAATCTTCCAATAGCCTCACTTCCCTTATTCTGCTCCAGGATGCTGGCTTCTTGCAGTTCTTCTCATATGCCAAGCATACTGCCTTAGGTCTGTGCACTCAATGACTGCTGTCTGGCATATTTTGCCCCGATTTATATATATGATTGTTCCCTTTCCACTGTCATACCGTGTTCTCAATGAGACCTCTCTTTAACATACTATCCAAATTAAAGTCCAGCCATGCTCTCCAAGCTGCTCTTATTTTTTCCCATTTTTCATAGCATTTATCTTGTTTTAATATACTACATAAATTACTTGTTATATTAATCTAGTTGCCTGAATGCAAGCTCCATAAAAGCAAGTTTCTTTTGTTTGTTTGTTAGTTTGTTTGAGTTTCTTTTGTGCCTGTTTTGTTAACTGATGTATTCCTGAAACCCATGAAAGTTCCTGGCATGTAAACGGTTCCCAGTAAACATTTGTTGAGTCAATGAATGCATAAAAGAATTAATCCAACCTGATAATTTAAAGCCATGATTCTGTTTTGATTTGCATTTCTCTAATAATTAGTGATGTTGAGCATCTTTTCATGTGTTTGTTGGCCATGTGTATGTCTTCTTTAGAGAAATGTCTATTTAGATCTTCTGCCCATTTTTTGATTGGGTTGTTTGTTTTTTTGATATTGAGCTGCATGAACTGTTTGTATACTTTGGAGATTAATTCTTTGTCAGTTGCTTCATTTGTAAATATTTTCTCCCATTCTGAGGGTTCTCTTTTCATCTGTTTATGGTTACCTTTCCTGTACAAAAGCTTTTAAGTTTAATTAGGTCCCATTTGTTTATTTTTGTTTTTATTCTCATTACTCTAGGAGGTAGGTCAAAAAAGATTTTGAGGTGATTTATGTCAAAGAGTGTTGTGCCTATGTTTTCCTCTAAGAGTTTTGTGGTGTCTGGACTTACATTTAGGTCTTTAATCCATTTTGGGTTTATTTTTGTGTATGGCATTAGGGAGGGTTCTAATTTCATTCTTTTACACGTAGCTGTCCAGTTTTCCCAGCACCACTTACTGAAGAGGCTGTCTTTTCTCCATTGTATATTCTTGCCTCCTTTGTCATAGATTGGAAAATCAAAACTACTATGCGGTATAAACTCACACCAGTCAGAATGGCCATCATCAAAAAATCTGCAAACAATAAATGCTGGAGAGGGTGTGGAGAAAAGGGAACCTTCATGCACTGTTAATGGGAATGTAAATTGGCACAGCCACTTTGGAGAACGGTATGGAGGTTCCTTAGAAAACTAAAAGTAGAATTACCAAATGACCCAGAAATCCGATTACTGGGCATATACCCAGAGAACACCACAATTCAAAAAGACACATGCACCCCAGTGTTCATTGCAACACTATTTACAATAGCTAGGACATGGAAGCAACCTAAATGTCCATCAACAGAAGAATGGATAAAGAAGATGTGGTATGCTATAAGACTAGATATCAATTACAGGAAAAACTCTGTAAAAAATACAAATAATGGAGGCTAAACAATACATTACTTAATAACCAAGAGATCACTGAAGAAATCAAAGAGGAAGTCAAAAAATGCCTAGAAACAAATGACAATGAAAACATGATGACCCAAAATCTACGGAATGCAGCAAAAGCTGTTCTAACAGGGAAGTTTATAGCAATACAAGCCTACCTCAGGAAACAAAAACCATCTCAAATAAACCACCTAACTTTACACCTAAAGCAATTAGTGAAAGAAGAACAAAATAAAACCCAAAGTTTGCAGAAGGAAAGAAATCATAAAGATCAGATCAGAAATAAATGAAAAAGAAATGAAGGAAACGATAGCAAAGATCAATAAAACTAAAAGCTGGTTCTTTGAGAAGATAAAATTCATAAACCATTAGCCAGACTCATCAAGAAAAAAAGGGAAAAGACTCAAATCAATAGAATTAGAAATGAAAAAGGAGAAGTAACATATGACACTGCAGAAATACAAAGGATCGTGAGAGATTACTACAAGCAACTATATGCCAATAAAATGGACAAACTAGAAGAAATGGACAAATTCTTAGAAAAGCACAACCTTCTGAGACTGAACCAGGAAGAAATAGAAAATGTAAAGAAACCAATCACAAGCACTGAAATTGAGACTGTGATTAAAAATCATCCAGCAAACAAAAGGCCAGGACCTGGTGGCTTCACAAGTGAATTCTATCAAACATTTAGAGAAGAGCTAAGACCTATCCTTGTCAAACTCTTCCAAAAAATTGCAGAGGGAGGAACACTCCCAAACTCATTCTATGAGACGACGATCACCCTGATACCAAAACCAGGCAAAGATGTCACAAAGAAAGAAAACTACAGACCAATATCACTGCTGAACATAGATGCAAAAATCCTCAACAAAATACTAGCAAACAGAATCCAACAACACATTAAAACGATCATACACCATGATCAAGTGGTGTTTATCCCAGGATTGCAAGGATTCTTCAATATATGCAAATCAATCAATGTGATACACCATATTAACAAATTGAAGGATAAAAACCATATGATCATCTCAATAGATGCAGAAAAAGCTTTTGACAAAATTCAACAACCATTTATGATAAAAACCCTGCAGAAAGTAGACATAGAGGGAACTTACCTCAACATAAAAAAGGCCATATATGACAAACCCACAGCCAACATCATTCTCAATGGTGAACAACTGAAAGCATTTCCACTAAGATCAGGAACAAGGCAAGCCTACCCACTCTAACCACTATTATTCAACATAATTTTGGAAGTTTCAGCCACAGCAATCAGAGAAGAAAAAGAAATAAAAGGAATCCAAATTGGAAAAGAAGAAGTAAAGCTGTCACTGTTGGCAGATGACATGATACTATACATAGAGAATTCTAAAGACTCTACCAGAAAACTCCTAGAGCTAATCAATGAATTTGGTAAAGTAGCAGGATACAAAATTAATGCACAGGAATCTCTTGCATTCCTATACACTAATGATGAAAAATCAGAAAGAGAAATTAAGGAAACACGCCCATTTACCATTGCAACAAAAAGACTCAAATACCTAGGAATAAACCTCCTTAAGGAGACAAAAGACCTGTGTGCAGAAAACTATAAGACACCGATGAAAGAAATTAAAGATGATACGGACAGATGGAGAGATATACCATGTTCTTGGATTGGAAGAATCAACATTGGGAAAATGACTCTACTACCCAAAGCAATCTAAAGATTCAGTGCAATCCCTATCAAACTACCAATGGCATTTTCCACAGAACTAGAACAAAAAATTTCACAGTGTGTATGGAAACACAAAAGACTCTGAATAGCCAAAACAATCTGGAGAAAGAAAAACAGAGTTGGAAGAATCAGGCTCCCTGACTTCAGACTATACTACAAAGCTAGAGTCATCAAGACAGTATGGTACTGGCACAAAAACAGAAATATAGATCAGTGGAACAGGATAGAAAGCCCAGAGATAAACCCATGCACATATGGTCACCTTATTTTTGATAAAGGAGGCAAGAATATACAATGGAAAAAAGACCTCTTCAATAAGTGGTGTTGGGAAAACTGGACAGCTACATGTAAAAGAATGAAATTAGAACACTCCCTAACACCATACACAAAAATAAACTCAAAATGGATTAAAGACCTAAATGTAAGGCCAGACACTATCAAACTCTTAGAGGAAAGCATAGGCAGAACACTCTATGACATAAATCACAGCAAGATCCTTTTTGACCCACCTCCTAGAGAATCGGAGATAAAAACAAAAATAAATAAATGAAACCTAATGAAACTTAAAAGCTTTTGCACAGCAAAGGAAAACATAAACAAGAAGAAAAGACAACCCTCAGAATGGAAGAAAATATGTGCAAATGAAGCAACTGACAAAGGATTAATCTCTAAAATTTACAAGCGGCTCATGCAGCTCAATATCAAAAAAAACAAACAACCCAATCCAAAAATGGGCAGAAGACCTAAATAGACATTTCTCCAAACAAGATACAGACTGCCAACAAACACATGAAAGAATGCTCAGCATTGCTAACCATTAGAGAAATGCAAATCAAAACTACAACGAGGTATCACCTCACACCAGTCAGAATGGCCATCATCAAAAAATCTACAAACAATAAATGTTGGAGAAGGTGTGGAGAAAAGGACACTCTCTTGCACTGGTGGTGGGAATGTAAATTGATACAGCCACTGTGGAGAACAGTATGGAGGTTCCTTAAAAAACTACCATACGACCCAGCAATTCCACTACTGGGCATATACCCTGAGAACACCATAATTCAAGAAGAGTCATATACCACGATGTTCATTGCGGCACTATCTACAATAGCCAGGACATGGAAGCAACCTAAGTGTCCATCAACCAATGAATGGATAAAGAAGATGTGGCACATATATACAGTGGAATATTATTCAGCCATAAAAAGCAACGAAATTGAGTTATTTGTAGAGAGGTGGATGGACCTAGAGTCTGTCATACAGAGTGAAGTAAGTCAGAAAGAGAAAAACAAATACCGTATGCTAACACATATATATGGAATCTAAAAAACAACAACAAAAAATGGTCATGAAGAACCTAGGGGCAAGATGGGAATAAAGCCACAGACTACTAGAGAATGGACTTGAGGATATGGGGAGGGGGAAGGGTAAGCTGGGACAAAGTCGAGAGTGGCATGGACATATATACACTACCAAACGTAAAATAGATAGCAAGTGGGAAGCAGCTCCATAGCACATGGAGATCAGCTCGGTGCTTTGTGACCACCTAGAGGGGTGGGATAGGGAGGGTGGGAGGGAGACGCAAGAGGTAGGAGACATGGGGATTACATATATATGTATACCTGATTCACTTTTTGTTATAAAGGAGAAACTAACATACCATTGTAAAACAATTATACTCCAATAAAGATGTTAAAAAAAAAAGATGTGGTACATGTATACAATGGAATATTACTCAGCCATAAAAAGGAATGAAATTGGGTCATTTGTCAAGACATGGATGGACCTAGAGACTTTCATACAGAGTGAAGTAAGTCAGAAAGAGAAAAATAAATATTGTATGTTAACACATATATGTGGAATCTAGAAAAATTGTATAGATGATCATATTTGCAAAGCAGAAATAAGAGACACAGATGTAGAGAACAAATGTATGGATACCAAGGGTGTAAGGAGGGAGTGGGAGGAATTGGGAGATTGGGATTGACATATATACACTATTGATACTAAGTATAAATTAGATAACTCATGAGAACCTACTGTATAGCACAGGGAACTCTACTCAGTGCTCTGTGGTTACCTAAATGGGAAGGAAATCCAAAAAGGAGGGGATATATGTATACATATGGATGATTCATTTTGCTGAACAACAGAAACTAACACAACATTGTAAAGCAACGATACGCCAATAAAATTAATTAAAAAAAACAACGTGATTCAGGCTTTGACAAAATCACAGTGTTCAACAGTTTTGCCTTCAGTTATATTAGGGCTTTCAAAACCAGAAGTCATTATCCCTTATTCATTGTGATCTGTATTTTCTGGGTACTTTGAATTAAAATATTCCCTAGAGGTTGTATATATAACATTTTAGACTCTTTTTTTATACTGCGAACATAAATTAGGTAATGTGGAATACATGTTGCCACTATTTTTTTGTCTTTGATAACTCATTATGTTAACAACCATAGGAAATGATGACTAAACTGGTTTCCTGGGCCTCCATAACAAAGTACCACAAATTGGGTGGCTTATAACAATAGAAATTTATTGTCTTACAGTTCTAGAGGCTGTAAGTCCAAAATCAAGGTGTTAACAGGGCCATGTTCTCTCTGAAACCTTGAGGGGTGCATCCTTCTTTGTCTTTAATTAACTTCTGGTGGTGGCTGCCAATCCTTGGTATTCCATGTTCTTTAGCTCTGTCACTCTAATCCCTGCCTTTGTTGTCACGTGGCCTTCTCCCTGTGTGAATGTGTTTTTATTAGTATCTTCCTCTTCTTATAAGGACATTAGTCAGATTAGGGCCCACCCTAATGACATCACCTTGATGATATCTGCAAAGACCCTGTTTCCAAAGAAGGTCATGTTCATAGGTACTGGGGGATAAGACTTCAGCATGTAATTTGGGAAGGGCACCATTCAACCCATAACCATATTTTTTTTTTATCTGGGGGGTGTTTCTTGATGGCATAGCATGCTTCGAGTATGATGGGAAACTTCCTGTTGCTTCATTAGTCAGTGCTGCCAAAAGCAGCACCAGTGTTTATCTCTATTGTGTCCCCAGGCAGCACTGAAGTGAATACTATGATTGTTTCAAATAGCCTGCTCACTTCTACTGCACTCTTCTTTTACTTAATCCGAGGCCCACTACCTTGACTCCTCTCTTTTTTCTGGTCTATTACCTCTCACCCTGTTTCACTTTCCTGTTCTCTTCCAAGTACTGTGGTGCATTATTTCTTCTATATTACTGGAATCTTACCTTCCTGTTCTCCTTGTTTGATATACTGTACCTGAAAACCCTCAACCCTGGCTACCTCTAATCATTTGATATTTCTCTTGAGTTGTCAGCATGTTTGGGGAAATCACTTAGCTTTCAGACTCGTGCCATGGCAAAGTTACAGTCTCTGATTTCAGATGGCCCTCAAGATACTTCCTGAGGATCCGTGTATTTTTCCCTGGTCAACCTTCTCACTCATTTTGTATAGCGTTCATTATACATCGTTATTACAGGTATAAATACCGCTATTCCTCCTTGCTTCCCTCCTTCAGTAGTAAATAATTTTTGAACAGTTTTACCCTTTGCCAGGAAACTTGGCTATGAGCTAGGGCTAGAACAGCAGATAAGACCAATTATTACTTTGTGTGTCTTTCTAGGGAAGACTTTTACATTTCATAAGCATGGTAGAGAAGTAAATAGGCATTTGTAGAACAGAATCAGAAGTGCAGAGTGCCACAGGAACATATAGGATCCTGCTGGGCCACAGAAAGTTTCCCAAAGGAAATATTTCAAAGCTGATTAAGGGCTAGGATAGAGCAGGAACGTTGGAAGTTGAGGCAAAATCATGTGCAAAACCTCAGGGCTGAGAGACCTTGGTCCTTGTGGAGTACTACAGGTAGTCTGTAGACCTGTACCATATGGCATATGAAGGATGCTGGAGGAGAAGGGTTGGGTGTGAGTGGGGTAGGTGAAGGTGAAGAAATAAATAGGGGACAGATCCAACTTCCTTCATTCCAGGCAGACATTACCTCTTCCTCAGAAAGAAAATTCATACCATGAGGAGTGATTTTCCTGTTTGTCTTCCCTGCTCTTCAAACAAAACCACAATGACTTACATGTATTCACAACTGTTCTTCCTGTCTTTCCTCTATGTCCAAGAAAGGTGTATCCTTCATTATATCATTTCCTACCTTGCTTAGCTTCAGCTCTTTGATCCAGGGCAATTTACCGAATTTCTTGGATGGCCAGTTTGTCAAATGAACTGTGCATAATGTTTTCTTTCCCTTTTCACTAATTACAAATTTTAAAGCAGTTTGTGTTGGAAATCTAAAGATTTCTATGACATTTTAATAGAGTGGGGTTTTTTTGTTTGTTTATTGTTATTCATAACACTGCTTTAAGTAATAATTAGTTTGCACTTGCCTCAATTGCCTATTTCTAGACAAGGGGTAGAGGAACTTTCCTAACAGGAATGTCAGGGCATTAGGCTGCATCGAGCATTGTTTTCTTTGGGCTTTGGGTTGTGGGGTGTGTGGAAAACTGAGGCAGAGAAGTGGAGTGGGGGCCTACAGATATACTTTTTCTTAGAATGTATCAATTGGAAACCTTTAGATTCATGAAGAAATATTCATATATGAAATATTGTTATTTTCTTAACTACAGCCTTTAATATAATTATAAGAAGAAAGATAAAATACACACTCACACAGACTCACACATAGACACTTACTCTTTTTATGCCCCTGAGTCCCATCTTTCTTTGCTCACATCTCCTGCTGCTTCTGAGATCAGCATCTCAGACTATTTGGTGTGCTAATTCTACTCTACATCTTTTATTCATCTGCCATCACCTCACTCTGCCCCAGGTTCCTCCGAAGCACCACCAAAAAACTGCAGCAAAGATAGATCAGACATTCCTTAAAACTCTATTATTGAGATAAAATTAAAAAATAGAATTGTTAAAAAAAACACATTTAAGGAAATAGTCATTTGGTGATTGGCCATTGCTCCAAGTTTAATTTAAAAAACAGTTACTGAATTAGCATTATACTTTAGAACCTATCATTGTTGTGTCCCCATGATTTAAACTCTAGCTAGAATTATACCATTTTCATTGTTTTTCTCATTATTAAAAATAAAAAATACCTTAGCTTTCTTACATTTTTCTGTTCCTACTCTCCCTGGGCTTATCTGTTAGTACATCCTAAATAAATATTTGGTGAATTAATAAAATAATGTGTGGTTTAAAGTTGATATATACCCACATCTTGAAAAGTCACCTAATTCAAAGCAGATTGGGCTCTGAACCTGACTTGTCTTAGAAAAATTCTCATGAGGTGATGGAATTTTGAGACTGAGCTAGGATGCCACTGATACATGTGAATAACTCGGAACTCATGAATAGGAGGTTTTCAATTTATCCTCACTTACTGGAGATTTTCTAGATGAGGCATTATTCTTAGTTTGGAGAAGACCCAAGCTGATGCTCTGGAGCTTGGGGGTAGAACAGGTGGAATGGAAAAGTGGGGAGTCTTGTTCTCGGTAATGTGAATGCTCTGAAAATCAGGATGCGAAACAGATGACAATCACATTTAGGGCTGATGAGATCATAGATTTATAGGCTTATAAACTACAGAGAAATTTGATTTGGGGAAGATATTCTGGATAGAGATCATAAGTTGGGTCAGTAAATAGGCTGGCCAAAATATTAACTGACAAGTCCTATAATGTATATAGAGATAACTATGATTATTATTCACTTGTACTTAGCAAAATATATATTGGTCTGTAAGAATTTGAAAGGACTGTGATATAAACATAAAAGTTTTCTAAACTATAGACCAATTACTAGTAAGGAGATTGAAACAGTAAAAAAAAAAAAAAGTCAACAAAAAAGCCTAGGACCAGATGACTTCACTGGTGAATTCTACAAAGCATTCAAAGAAGATTTAATACCTAGTCTTCTCAAACTCGTCTTTGATGAACATGGAGGCAAAAATCCTGGACAAAATATTAGCAAACTGAATCCAACAAGACATTAAAAGGATCATACACCATGATCAAGTGGGATTTATTCCAAGGATGTAAGGATGGTTCAATATCCACATATCAATTGAGGTGATAAATCACATCAGCAAAATGAAGGATAAAAGTCATGTGATCATCTCAATAGATGTAGAAAAAGCATTTGACAAAATTCAATGTTAATTTATGACAAAAACTCTCAGCAAAGTGGGTATACAGGGAGTATATCTCAGCATAATAAAGGCCATGTATGACAAACCCACAGCTAACAATGGTGAAAAATATGAAGGCTTTTCCTATAAGATCAGGAATAAGACAAGGATGCCCTCTCACCACTTCTATTCAACATTGTATTGGAATTCCTATCCACAGCAATTAGCAAGAAATAAGAAACAAAAGGAATCCAAATCAGAAAGAAAGAAGGAAAACTGTTCCTATTTGCAAATGACATGATATAGAAAACCCTAAAGACTCCCTCCAAAACCTATTAGAACTAATAAGTAAGGTAAGTTGCAAGATATAAAATCAATATACAAAATCTATTGCATTTCTATGCACAAATAATGAACCATGAGAAAGAGAAATTAAGAAAACAATCATATTTACAGTTGCATTGAAAAAAGGAATAGGGACTTCCTTGGTGGTGCAGTGGATAAGAATCCACCTGCCAATGCAGGGGACATGGGTTCAATCCCTGGTCCAGGAAGATCCCACATGGTGTGGAGCAACTGGGCCCATGCACCACAACTACTAAGCCCGTGTACCACAACTACTGAAGCCCGCACACCTGGAGCCCATGCTCTGCAACAAGAGAAGCCACTGCAATGAAAAGCCTATGCACCACAATGAAGAGTAGCCCCTGCTCACCACAATTAGAGAAAGCCCGTGCACAGAAATGAAGACCCAATGCAGCCATAAATAAATAAACAATTTTTTTAACAGGAATAAATTTAGCCAAGGAGGTGAAAGACCTGTACACTGAAAACTATAGGACACTGCTGAATGGAATTGAAGACACAAATAAATGGAAAGATATTTCTTATTCATAGATTGGAAGAACTGATAATCCTAAAATGTCCATATTATCCAAAACAACCTATAAGTTCAATGCAATTCCTTTCAAAACTCCAAGGGCATATTTCATAGAACTAGGCCAAATAATTCTAAAAGTTGTAGGAAACCACAGAGATCCTGAATTGCCAAAATAATATTGAGAAAGAAGAACAAAGCTGGAAGTACCATTCTCCCTGATTTCAAACTCTACTACAAAGCTGTATTAATCAAAACTGTATGGTGTTGGCACAAAAACAAATACATAGGTCAATGGGACAGAACTGAGAGCACAAGAATAAACCCACATGTATGTGGACAATTAATCTCCAACAAAGGAGAAAGAACATACAAGAGAAAGGATAGTCTCTTTCCAGTTGGGAGAATTGGACATGTAAAATGATGAAACTAGATGACTATCTTATGCCATACACAAAATTAACTCAAAATGGATTAAAGACACCATAATATTCCTAGAAAAAGCATAAACAGTAACCTCACTGACATCCGATTTAGCAATGTTTTTGTGGATCTGACTCCAAAGTCAAGGGAAACAAAAGCAAAAATAAACAAATGGGGCTACATCAAATTAAAAAGCTTATGCACAGTGAAGGAAACCATCATCAAAACGAAAAGGCAGCCTACTGAATGGGAGAAGATATTTGCCAATGATATATCTGATAAGGGGTTAATATCCAAAATATATAAAGAACTCATACAACAATAAAAGAATGAACAACCCAATTAAAAAGTAGGTAGTGGGTATGAATAGACATTTTCCCAAAGACATATAGATGGCCAACAGGCACACATGAAACGATGTTCAACATCACTAATTATTAGGGAAATGCAAAACAAAACTGTAATGAGATATCACCTCATACATGTTAGAATGGCTATTATCAAAAGGATAAGAAATAACAACTGTGGAGAGGAGGTGGAGAAAAGGGAACCTTTTTCTGGGTTGGTGAGATTGTAAATTGGTGCAACCACTATGGAAATCAGTATGGAGATTCCTCAAAAAATTAAGACTAAAACTACCATATGACCCAGCTATTCCACTTCTAAGTATTATTTGAAGATAATGAAAACACTAATTTGAAAAGATGTGTGTGCCCGTATGTTCTCTGTAACATTGTTTACAATAACCAAGATATGGAAATGACCTGTGTACCTGTTTCCATCAATTGATGAATGGATAAAGAAGATGTGTGGTGTGTGTGTGACATTCTTTTTATTAGTCTATATATTCAAGAGATGCCTATATATATATATATATGTATATACATATATATATATATATAATGGAATACTACTCAGCCATAAAAAAGAATGAAATCCATCCTTGTGGCAAAAAGGATGAGCCTTGAAGGTATTATGCTAAGTGAAATAAGTCAGAAGGAGAAAGACAAATACTGTATAATTTCACTCATATGTGGAATCTAAAAAAACAAATGCACAAAACAAATGCACAAATAAGAATAAACAAACCCATCAATACAGAGAACAGTTTAGTGGTTACCAGAGGGGAAGGTGGTTAGGAGTGGGTGAAACTGATGAAGTGTGTCAACTCATATGGTGATGGATGGTAATCAGACTTGTGGTTGTGACCACTTTGTACTGTATGCAGATGGTGAATTATAATGCTGTATACCTGAAACTAATATAATTAAAAAGTTTCATAGCTTTAAAAGAATTTCACTTGAACATTTGTCAACCATTGCTTGGTAAACTGAGACTTCTCATATTATATACATATATATTTTTCAGGTTTAGAGCAATTTGTTGGAAGAATGCAAGATTTTCGATTATACCAAGTGGCACTTACAAACAGGTAAGCAGATCGTAAAACTTTATACCTGAAGTGTAAGGGTAAATGATAAATTCATTTAAGTAAGAGTATCGTGAAGATTACAGCATTTTCCATCTTCACAGTATTTGGGAAACATCATCTAATTGATGTTTACAGTGTTTGCTGTGGCTTAGTTTATGGTTGTTATTCACTAGTGCTACTCTATTGGGTAACTCCCCATAATATAAAATTGATCAAATTCTGTACAGAGGATTTCTTCTAAGAAAACTAGACTTTTGAACAAGTTGTATTATAGAATTTGGGATACATTTGTTTAAATGTTCTGTATGAAGTTGTTTCTGATACTTAAGAAACTGCTATACTTCACTCTGTATGATAATCTCTAGGTCCATCCACATCTCTACAAATGACCTTTTTATGGCTGAGTAATATTCCATTGTATATATGTCCCACATCTGTATCTATTCGTCTGCTGATGGGCATTTAGGTTGCTTCCATGACCTGGCTATTGTAAATAGTGCTGCAGTGAACATTGGGGTGCACATGTCTTTTTGAATTATGGTTTTCTCTGGGTATATGCCCAGTAGTGGGATGGCTGGGTCATATGGTAATTCTATTTTTAGTTTTTTAAGGAACCTCCATACTGTTCTCCATAGTGGCTGTATCAATTTACATTCCTACCAGCAGTGCTAGAGTGTTCCCTTTTCTCCACACCCTCTCCAGCCTTTGTTGTTTGTAGATTTTCTGATAATGCCCATTCTAACTGGTGTGAGGTGATACCTCATTGTAGTTTTGATTTGCATTTCTCTAATAATTAGTGATGTTGAGCAGCTTTTCATGTGCTTCCTGGCCATCTGTATGTCTTCTTTGGAGAAATGTCTATTTAGGTCTTCTGCCCATTTTTGGATTGGGTTGTTTGTTTCTTTTAATATTGAGCTGTATGGGCTGTTTATATATTTTGGAGATTAATCCTTTGTCCATTGATTCATTTGCAAATATTTTCTTCCATTCTGCAGGTTTTCTTTTCATCTTGTTTATAGTTTCCTTTGCTGTGCAAAAGCTTTTAAGTTTCATACAGAGTGAAGTAGGTCAGAAAGAGAAAAACAAATATCATATATTAATGCATATATTTGGAATCTAGATAAATGGTACAGATGAACCAGTTTGCAAGGCAGAAATAGAGACACAGATGTAGAGGACAAACATATGGACACCAAGGGGGGAAAGTGGGGTGGAAGGGTGGTGGTGGTGGGATGAACTGGGATATTGAGATTGACATATATATGCTAATATGTATAAAATAGATAACTAATAAGAACCTGCTGTATAAAAATAAATATAAAATTCAAATTAAAAAAAGAAACTTCTATATCTGCCTTTTAAAATTGCTTTGCTGAATTTGTAAGTGCTAGAGAATGTAGAACAATGGAAATGATTAATTATTTTGATATATGGAAAGATCTCAAGAGACTGGGCTATTAGGCTTGGAGACAAGAAGAGTGAGTAATTTGAAGTATTGTTATATATTTCTATTTCCAGTGAACAAATAACTATGTAGACTTGGACTATATTTAATGAAGTATTTCCTCATCTTGAGAATAGGTGGGAAATCTTTCTTAGGCATTTTTCAAGACATGTAGGCTTCCATTCTGTTCAGAAAGTTAAAGTGAAATTCTGCCTGAGACATCCTCTGAAGTTTGTTTCCCAAGTTATGATTTGATGATATAATAGTAAATTGTTGTATGGATGAGTTGCTCTTATTCACTTCAAAAAGAAGAATGTTTATTCCTATTTCTTTAAGGGAAATGTAGATTAGTATGGTGAATTTCCAAATGACAGGACTAGCTCTTGTAAAGTTGAAAAGCATTGCTCTTGTGGTGCTGCAGTGGTTAGTGGTATGTCCATTAGCAATATACACATTTTTTTATTCGTCTGTATGATCTAGAGATGCCTAAATATAGGATGCTGTACCACTGAAACACAGTCTTGGGGAGATTTACTGCCACTAGCCTCACCATCTTCTAAATCACCTTTGTCTAAAATTCTGATGAGCAGCATTGCAAATAAAGATTTCCCTGAGATAAAGGTCTTAATGGATGGTCACTTTTGGCCCCATGCAACATGTGATATCAATTGAAAACTATGAATGAGATTTAAAGAAGAAGGCATGCCTTTATGCAATTTAGTGAATGAAAAAGCTTCCTACCTCCTCCATTGCCTTCGGTGGGGTTGGAGAGAAGTCTAGTCTCTACTTAGACCTGGGTTACTGGTGTTGGCCTATCTGAAATGTCTGGAAAGGTGCTATGTGGAAGAATGCCTATAAATAGAATGATTGATTCTGCTCTAGATCAGTATATTGCCCTTAATGGAAAAATTAAATATATCTGCCTGAAACTGGCGTTCTTCTTTGACTCTTGGCAGTGGCGATATGATCTGAAGCCACTGAAGCATCTTAGGGTGCCAGAATCTGTACTGATGAGTCACAGGAAACCATTGACAAATGGTCTTGGCCTCAGTCCCTTTGCCTAAAACAGCAGCAGATAAAATGATACTTATTTTCTTACTTCTTTCCCATGGATAACTGAGAGACCCTATCGATAACTTTCATTATTTTCAGTACATTATTGTTCGCTCTCAGTGGTAAGTCAGCTTAACAACCTAAGTTAATGTTGCCTTTCTTTTTATTACAAGTAGGCCCAGTAAAATACTATATCTTAATAAATAGCTTGATAATCAGTCAAGGACTTGTTCATGCTTCTTGATGTACAAAGTTAACACTTAAGAAAGTACTGTTTTTACACAGAGAATAGACTTGTGGTTGCCAAGCGGGGTGGGGGAGGGATGGAGTGGGAGTTTGGGGTTAGCAGATGCAAACTGGTATATTTAGAATGGATAAATAACAAGGTCCTGCTGTATAGCACAGGGAACTATATTCAATATCCTGTGATAAACCATAATGGAAAAGAATATAAAAAAGAATGTATGTACATGTATAACTGAACCACTTTGCTGTACAGCAGAAATTAACACAACATTGTAATCAACTATACTTCATTTAAAAAAATGTACTGATGTTTTTGATATCCATTTTCTGAGAATGAGTATGTTTATTTGGCCAGGAATGACTTTGATTTTATGTTCTGTTTAGAAAATTATTAAAGCTAAATGGCTGCAAATCAAAACAAAATAGTGATAGACATTGGTAACACCCCTTAGAAGATCTGTCACTGTTGAGCTATTGATCCTTACCGTCTGCTTCTTGACTCCCACAGAGAGATTCACGAAGTTTTCTCTGGAGATCTGCCCAGATTGCATACCCAGTCACATTGCCGTTGCCCTGGCAGCCACCCTCGGGTTCCTCGTTTGGAACAGCGATTCTGTGTTCCTAATGATGCAGAAGACACAACCAATAATAGGGTGTTACGGCTGAATCCTGAAGCCCATCCTCTTTCTTTTGTCAATGATAACAATATTGGTACTTCGTGGCTTTCCCGTGTGTTTACAAACATGACCCAGCTCAATCAAGGAGTGACTATTTCAATAGATTTGGAAAATGGACAGTATCAGGTAATTTGAAACAGTGGGACGTGTGTTAGTTTCCAGCGGTGGCTTCAACAAATGACCACAGATTGAATGGCTTTACACAACAGAAATTTCTTACAGTTCTGAATATCGGTAGTATGAAATCAAGGTGTTGACAGGGCCATGCTGCCTCTAAAGACCCTGGGGAAGAATCCTTCTTTGCCTTTTCCAGGTTCTGGTGGCTCCTGGCATTACTTGGTTCATGGCAGCATAACTCCAATCTCTACTTCCTTTTTTCATGGCCTTCTTCCTTTTTCTGGGTGTATGTCAATTCTTTCTCTTTCTTCTCTCATGAGGACCATCCTACACCCAGGATTATCTCCCCTTGAGACCCTTAACTTAATTACATCTGCAAAGATCCTATTTTCAAATAAGGTCACATTCACAAGTACCAGGAGTTCGTACTTGAACACATCTGTTTGGGGACACATTTCAACTATAAAGTGAAAACTGAATTAGGCAATTGACCATTACCTTACTAAAGTAGTGTATTATAATGTATGAAATAAAAATATTTCAAAGAAGGTATGTAGGACCTAATATTTTAGAGAAAAATTAGAGATTTGTGTCAAAATTATATGAAATATTGAAACATCTTTTCAATATTAAGTAGCACAAATTAATAAAAACTGAGGTCCTTATTTTAAATTACTACTTAAGAAGAAATATATAACAATTATTTCATATAAGTAATGTTCTTTTTTCATCTTTATAACAAACTTAATATTAATTTCCACCTTAATTTATAAAATTCTTGAGAAGAGGGACATATGTGCAATTATAGAATGTGTGGCCTTTACTATATGGCTATGAAATTTCTGGATATCTAATAAATATTTGGTAATTATCATTATAAGGAAGTAAGTTATTATATTTGAATCTAACAATTCCATGATTTATACTGATGGGTCAAACTTAAAACTTCAGTGACAATAATTAACATCCATCTTCAGGTGTTTTACATCATCATTCAGTTCTCTAGTCCACAACCAACAGCAATAAGGATTCAAAGGAAGAAAGACAACAGCCTAGACTGGGAGGATTGGCAGTATTTTGCTAGAAATTGCAGCACTTTCGGAATGAAAAACAACGGAGAATTGGAAAATTCTGATTCTGTCAACTGTCTTCAGCTTCCCAAGTATGAATATTTTTAAATGATTGTCTTTGAATGTATTTAGGAGTTAATTTTAAGAGACTAATGAGCAGTAGTAACCTACATGTAAGCTAACCAGGTTGGTAGAGACTTCCTTCTACCACCAACTTTCTTAAGGCAGATTTTTCTAGGACTCCTCCCTAAATTGAGTTTTAAACAATGTTTAAAATTCTTGTAAAACTTTAGAGTATCTCTTGCTTACAGTCTCAATTGTGCTTTAAAATTGATTTTCAGATTGTCTACCAAGTTATCTATATTAATAGGATTTTTATTATGTCCTCAAGGAAATGTTTTACTATATTTTTCTGTAATGCTCTTATATTGTTTGTATATGAAATATATGGAATATGTTTGTTCTCCCATCATGAAGAATTTAAGGTATTATTAATATTGTGTTGTGATTTTTGTTTTGTCAAAAATATGAATATCTTATGGTTTCAAATTTCATCAACAGTTTTACTCCATATTCCCGTGGTAATGTCACCTTTAGCATCCTAACACCTGGACCAAATCATCGTCCTGGATACAATAATTTCTGTAATACCCCAGCTCTTCAAGAGTTTGTAAAGGCCACACAAGTACGACTTCATTTCCATGGACAGTACCATACAACTGAGACTTCTGTCAGCCCCAGACACAGATACTACGGGGTCAATGAAATCACCATCACTGGAAGGTAGTGTTCATTACCAAGGTTTCAAGTGTGATTTTCATTATGAATATTGTTTCTAATTAGACTTTTGTCATACTTATTTTAAAATACATTAACTAAAATTTCAGAGCAAGCCAGATTCTAATCTTCATGTACTGAATTGGTTTCATACTCTTAAGATTTTGTGGGGAGATTTGTATGCAAGTCTTTGCTGTACATAATATCACATTGTTATAAAATCAATTTTCAAAAGCTGTTTGGTTTAGAAGTTATGATACTATGAATCCAACTTAGAAAATATTTACCAAATATTTTGCTTAGTTTGTTCTGGAATATAATTTTCAAGTATTCTTGAAATCAAAGAGCAGGAGCTAGATTTAGAGTTACAACTATAGTACCAGCTAGTTTATAAGTGTTGGGCTTGGTCTCCCTGAGTCCACAATTCAGTTTTATGAGGAATATCTGTTTTCCTTTAAAGGAAAAATCTCATATACTCTAATTAATTTATAGATATCTGATCTAATTGAGAACAAATTTAAACAAATGAATAGCTGGAGAACTAGGAGGCAGCATACTCCCTAGTATGGAAATAGTGCATATATAGACAATACTTAAAATTGGTTTGTACTAGAAGAATGATATATCTTGTGAATAAAGAACATCTTTCAAAACAGATCAGAATATCAACATGTAAGTGTTATTTGTTAAGTCATAGCACAATGAAAAAATAATACTATTAAATTTTCACCATCTAATTTTGGGGAAAAAATTGGAATTTGTTAACTTTATTTTCCAGTTTATTCTGAACTGTATAGTCTTAACTGTGTTGTCAGTAGTTGCAGTAAATGCCTTTTCTTGGCAGGTTTGTCACATGGTTAACATAGGTGTAAACAACCCAAGATGGGCTTGAAAATTACCTTCATGGTCAATGTGGTTTGGATATTAATGACGATCCTTCCCGTACTTAAGTTAATTTAAAACTGTTATGAATATACACATGATTAAAGAGAAACTAATTTTTGTGTTGATTAACACATTTGTCTCCCTTGTTGGATTCACATAGTGGAGATATATATATATATATATATATATATATATATATATATATATATGTAGGTCTTTAAATATATTCATGATTGAGCTGGTGTTTCTAAGGAGTTGTCTGACGCTCATGTTCACAGGTGTCAGTGCCGTGGTCATGCTGATAACTGTGACACAAAAAGCCAGCCCTATAGATGCCTCTGCTCTCGGGAAAGTTTCACTGAAGGACTTCATGTGAGTTCTCTGTTTATGCATGGGAATCTCAAAAAAGAGGGGTTGGGTTGTTGAATATAAATTCCTTAAACTTGATTTGGTCTAATTTCTGGGTTTGAATAAAAGGAAATTGATATGAACTTAAAATGTTAATTATTTCAGAAAACTTTTAATAGAGAAAAATTAAAGCCATCAATAAATTTGAAAATTTCATTTAAAAATACTCTAAGAGGGAAATAACAACTAATACTAAACCCAGAGATTTTCTTTTTCCTTTCTTTTCTCATCTTTGTTTCATCAGCGTTCTCATGTTTATCATATTTTATAAAACAATTTTTAAGGTATCTGAATAGATGGTACTAAAAGAAAAAGGGTCACATTACTACACCTAAAGGGTAAATTTGTGCAAAGGTACATAGAGAGATCTTTATGTACTTCCATCAATCAAGTTTAATCATTATGATATCAGGAATTTTAAGTAGTTAATTTGAAAATCTACAGTAAAATTACTTAGAAATTACATTATTTTAGCTTGTCTGTGATCATCAGGGTAAGTTTCATAGTTGAAGTGGAAATTTAGCTACATCTTTAGGAATAAGAGGTAAATGAAAAAAATTTGAGAGAGGTTTGTTAGAAATATTCAGCATAAACATCAGTAACAACTCATATGAAAGAGGGTTACAGCAGCAGTAACAATCATACCAAAAATAAGAGTATGGAGTCTTCAGTAAATGGTGTTTGAAGCAATTGGCTGCCAATTTGTAAGAAAATAAAGTTCGAGGCCTACCTCATGGCATGTACAAAAATCTAGGCGCTTAAAGAATTAAGTGTAAAAATAACTAAATTTATTAAAATAACGATTAGAACAGTATTTCTAAATCTCAGGTGGGGGAGTCTATATAAGTGTAGCATATGAAATACACAAAAAACAAAGAAGCATGTTAGGAGTCATGAAAAAATATTGACATTTTTTTCATATAAATATTTAAAATTCTTTATAGTGTAAGGACTAAAATAACTATAGTGTAATGATAAGTGATGAGGCTGATAGAAAATATTTACATCATATTAACAGATAAAGATTTGAGAGCCCTCTGAAAAGGCAAAACACACTGTTCTTCTACAACTACTGCTTACACTTCTGACACCAGATGCATGGGGTTTTTCTACACAAAGCAATTCACTTCTCTGTGGACACCAACTGGGTGTCCTACAATTTAATTCAATTCTGACACTAACTGGAAGTATCACAGACCCCATGGGTTTAGAGGTCAGTCCCACCAGAGGAGCTCTCACTTTAGATGCCAGCTGCAAGTAGTGGGTCCCCAGGTTAACTACAACTTCGGTCTGACTTAGCTGCAAATTGGGAGTTCCCCAACCCCCTTTTTGGTTTGATAATTTACTAGAATGGCTCACAAAACTCAAGTAAATACTTACTTATTAGACGACCATTTATTATAAAAGGATGCAACTCAGGAACAGCCCAGATGGAGGGGATGCATAGGGAAGGTAAGGAGGAAGGGGCGCAGAGCTTCCGTGTCCTCTCTGACCATGCCACCCTCCCAGCACCTCAATGTGTTTATCAATCTGTGGGCTCTCTGAACCTCTTCAGCCAGAGTTCTTATGGAAGTTTCATTATGCATGATTGATTAAATCATTGGCCATTGGTGATTGAACTTGACCTCTAGGCCCTCTCCCTCCCTGGAGATCCAGAGATGGGGCTGAAAGTTCCAACCCTCTAACCCTGGCAACCAGCCCCTGTTCTTAGGGTGTTTCCAAAAATCACCTCATTAAAATAAACTCAGGTGGGGTTGAAAGGGACTTGTTATGAATAAAAAAAGATGCTCTTTTACCTTTTTGTTCTGGAGCTATTTTAGGAACCGGGGACAGAAACCAAATATTATAACAAGATATGTCCCTATCATTCTTATCGGTTAGGAAATTACAAGAGTTTTAGGAGCTGTGTGCCACAGCCCAAAAATATAATATATTTTATTATGTCACAAACCCTAATACACAAAAACACTTTAAGAATAATTAGAAAAATAATAATGATAAGGAGCAAATATGTTAACAAGTAATTTACAAAGAAGAACTGACAATTTTCAACAAACATATGAAAGTTTACCCAACCTCAGTTTTAATTAGAAAATTGCAAATTATAATAAAATATTGTCTTTAACCTATCAAATTAGCAAAAAGTTTCAAAACTGGTAACATTTAGGTTTGTGAGAATGTGAACTTTTTATATATCATTGACGGAACTACCAACTGGTACAAAAATTTTGGAGGGTAATTTGGCCATATGTATATTAAAGTAAAGTTGTAAATACAATGAGTTACACTATGTAGTTGTCATTCTAAAAAGCAATTCTGCATTGACAAGAGTATGGAATGGTTGTATCTGTATCTGTGGTTACATAAATATGGGATTATAGGTTAGTGTATTTTAGCTTTTAAAATAATAGCACTGTCTCTGGACTCCCGTATGACTTGTGAGCTTCCTTGCCTCCTAGATCTTTCCCTGACTTGTTTCGTTAGTCACTTCACTTCTCCGTGTAGTTTGTTTTAGAATTTCATGGAATATCTTTATTCTTTTAAGACCATCTGTAAAAGGTTTGGCAAACTCCATTTCTGTCGTCTGAGATTCTTAATCTAATTTGTGTTTGACTACAACATTAGTGCCTATAGTTCAATGGCAAGAATATTATCTAAAATGCAGGCTTCCTCTGGCACATGTAGGATGTAATGCTGATCTTCAGTTGCAACTCATGGTCTTTGATTTGGTTACAGCCACCTTTCTTTCTATGTGCTCAAACCAAAACTTGCATGTTCTAATTCAGAGGCCCCTTTCAACTCTTTCTCCAGATCGTTGCTTTATATACTGCTGATCTTTTTATTTCTACATTTAGTCTTCCCCATTAGTTGATAATCCCTCTGAAAAAAGGAACCTTCTACAGTTTTTGGATATCTCACACTGGAGGCTTTGAGTTTGATTTGATTAGTATATCATGAAAACAAAGCTTTTGAAAAAGCATTGATTTTAATGTTTCATTGTATGGCTTATCATGTTGTCGCAGAAAGGAAGTTCATTGGATTAACTTGATGGACTCACTCTTTATTCAGCCATAATTGTGTGTTTAAATTTTGGGGATTTTGATTTGTTCTTGATTTTAAAGTGACATTTATTTGGTTTTTCTTAGTGTCTCCTTTTAATCCTTTAAGATAGACACTTCTTTCCTGGCAGTGATTTCTTTCATTAACCTCACCCTTCCTCTCCAAACCTATTAATTACCTAACTAAAAAATGCTCTGGGATGAATTGAATAGGGCACTTTGATCTGAATCTGTCTAGTAAATGCAAACTGAGGACTGGCTAATACATTCATTTGATATGTTGTTATCTGAGCTTCTCTTGCTTTATTTTGACTAGTTAGTTCCTCTCCTCCGCCCTCACCCCCATCTCTCTTCCTCTCCATGCCTCATTCCATTTTTTCCTTTTTCTCTCTCTTTAACTGCTCCTGGTTAAATGATATTTTATGATTCTTGCATGATTTCATGCTTCCCCTTAAAAATAGAGCCATTAAATGTATCACAGCTTATGATTGGTTTCAGAAGTCAAGTTGGGATTTTCAGACTTGGTCTCAGGTGGTGACTGTTGGATTATGAACTAGTGAAATAATTAACTATAATTTAGGTTGAGAATATGTTTTAATGCTTCTTGTTTCGACACTAAGTGCCTTTTGAAAACAAAAGTTTCAAAGTTGACTTTTCTGTTATTTTCCTCCTGTCATATTTTGATAATTCGTGAATGTAGCCATAAATGAAAAAGCAACAAATATCATTCACTTACCAAAGTTTGGCAAATGCAGCTGAAGGGAGAAAATAAATAGACTGTTAAGTTGAATGATTTCTCAGTCTTATGATATTTTCAACCATGTGTTGAAAATAAAAAATGATTTTATAATGCATTCATAGCATGAGCTTCTCTTTTGTTATCATTCTAGATATTTTAATACATGTGGGACTTAGGTATCTGAAAAAGTTGTCTTAAAATAATTTGAAAATATATTTATTCAAATGCTTTTCACGTTGTTCCACTTTTTAAAATAATAAGTTTTGGTATATAAGCCATTCATATCCTATTGGAACCAATGTTCTTTTTAAAGATCTGGACATAATCCAAAAAGAATGTCTTCAATTTCACAGTATTATGCTAGCCATTAATAATATTACTCAATAAACAGGGCTTTTGTGAATTATATTACAGCCATTTGGTAAACAGATGAAAACGTAAGATTTGAGAATATGCCAGTTCTGGGCAATTGTCAGTCCTACGAGAAAGTGTTTTTAGCGGAAGTGAAAATGAATGAAGTCGGGGGAAAGGAATGGAATGGCGAATTCAGAAGCAAGTTCATATGTGGAGCCATTCTAGAGAATTTTCTGTATGAAACATTCTTTAGTTGTTTATAAAGTTGATGTTAGGAGCTGGTGGTCCTCAGGTGGGAACAGTGTTTAAATAGTTTTTTCTTTAATTTCCAACAAAAGTTTTCACTTTTCTTTCTTTCTTTTTTTTTTGGTTACACCTCTGAGTTCTCTTAATTAGAAAGCAGTCCAATACTATGCCCATGTTCCCCATGGCAACAGTTGGCTAACTCAGGGTAGCAATTACCATCTTCAGAGCATTATCACTGTTCAGTTGCTGCTAAATTTACTACTGTCCTTAGCTTTATATCTAGGTGACCTCATTCATGTTAACTACCTGTCTTCAGACACTTTTGAACTTCTGAACCCTAAAAAACAAAACTCACTAATTGAGACTTACACTAGTAGCCAGAATACATGATTAATTATTTTGGGTATAGCTGGATTGGCAGTCTATTTATTTCATAGCTCCTATTCATTTTGTGCATTCATAAAATTATAAAACTAACAAATAACCAAAAACAACTCAAGAAAATCTATTACCAAAAACACCACTGATTCTAAGATGAACTTAAAGGCACACTTACTTTTTCTTAAACGTTTTGTGAAACCTAAAGCATTTATCTTCGGGAGGCTGACTGACTCTCCTCAGTGCTGTTGGACTGGGAACTGACATATTTTGGTATGGTATTGGCAATTTTAAGGCTTTGACTTTAATGTATTATGTATGCAATAAATTAGAATGGCATATTTCATTAATAGAGAATAATTTTTGCATACTGCCACATTTCTTCCCTCCAAATGACTGAAGCAGTGAGTAATTAATTTACTGATCCATTTTAGGATTAATCTATGGAAAAACAAATCCCAACAGACTGGACGCTATTCAAAAACTTTTGAGCAGAGTTGAATGTTTTAAAGTAGATTTCAGGATTACATGGCATTGAACTTGCATGGATCATATGATTGTTGATACTCTTTTAAAATGAGTAATTTTATTTTATTTGGATAATTATTTTCATTTATGTATTTTTAACATCAATAATTTTTTGAGATAATTGTAAATTCATATGCTAGTGTAAGAAATAACACAAAGAGATTTCTTGTCCCCTTTACCAAATATGACTCATGGGAACATCTTGCAGAACTACTGTTTTTCCTTTTTAAATCAACTTTCTTGAAGTATAATTTGCGTACAATAGAGTATACCCATTTAAAAATGTATAGTTTGGGGCTTCCCTGGTGGCGCAGCAGTTGAGAGTCCGCCTGCCGTTGCAGGGGACACGGGTTCGTGCCCCGGTCCGGGAAGATCCCACATGCCGCGGAGCGGCTGGGCCCGTGAGCCATGGCCGCTGAGCCTGCACGTCTGGAGCCTGTGCTCCGCAACGGGAGAGGCCACAACAGTGAGAGGCCCGCGTACCGCAAAAAAAAAAAAAAAAAAAAAGTATAGTTTGATGAGTTTTGGCAAATGTATCCCCTCATGTAATAACCACCATGATCAAGATATAGAATGTTTTCCTCTCCCCACTCTTTTGTGTTCCTTCGTAGTCAATGTCTCCTCCCAAACCTCAATCCCAGGAAACCACCAATCTGTTCAATGTCACTGTAGGTTAATTTTGCCTGTTCTAAAATTTCATATCATGGAGTTATTTAATATGTGTTATTTTGGTACATAGGCTTTGTCGACCTAAAAAGTGCACAACATGAGAGTTGTGAGTTAAGTTTTATTTGAGGCAAAATGAGGACTGTAGCCCAGGAGACAGCATCCCAGATAGCTCTGAGAAACTGCTCCAAAGAGGTAGGCAGGTAGGTCAGTATATATGTGATTTTGGTGAAGGGGGAGTACATGCAGTCGAGCACATATTGTTTTGCAGAAGGTCTCTGCTAGTCACGAGGAGCAGACGTCACCAGGAAAGATTTTAGTGCTTTTCTAGATATGAGGAGATACAAGAATTGGGCTCATAAAATTGGCTCCTGAAAATATCTATCTGAAGACCTGTTCTACCCATTTTTCCCAGAGCACAGAGTGCCTCATTGCTGCTCTCCACCTGAACTCCTTTCAGGGGGTGTTGAAAGTCAGCAGCTGCAGCAGCACATAATTTAATCCTTGTGGAGGTAGATGGCCAGTGCCCATGGCAAGGGCCAATTTGTCATTGACAGCTTCTACATCCCATCCTGACAACTCCTTTGTACTTTATAGATCATTTCCTAACTAGTCATATTATTAGCTTTATTGTAATAAAGTACCTCTGGTCCACCTGCTCAGGAAGTCCATTATAACTATCAAAAAATATGTGTTAAGATCATGGCAGAATACAACCTAGGAATTGGAAGCTTGTGTATGGAACTAACTAGCCTATGTCAACTAACATGGTGGCATAGCTACAATATAGGTCTTACTTCTTTTCTCCTCCTGTCTGGCACTTTCTTTACCTGGTCTAAGAGTTCAAGTATTGATAGAATCTAGCTTTAAGAAAAGTGTTATCCATTGAAACTTGCATCCTTAGAATTTTTCATTTTCTTTTAATAGCTGCATGCACCTTTCAAGGGCTCTGGGCCAAAAATGATGCGCTGACCACTGCCTCTGCCAAGCACGCGCACTTTGTTGGCTACTTAACTAGTCTTTCATCATCGTGTGACATCATTGTCTGCAGGGGTGGTCAAGCATTCACAGAGCAATTTATTAGGAACCATGAATACTTCCTTTATTCTGTGGCTCTGATTTGTGACCCTTTGATAACATTAATCATGGATTTTATGAATTTTAACTAAAATCACACCATCAGTATGCGTTTTTGTTAGTATTATAAATAGCAGAGCCAGCTTAAAGCATTTTATATAATAAACTTTCCTACCATTCAATAATTTGAATGGTGCCAGCGTCACACTCTACATTGCTTTTTATGTAAATGAATATTTCCTGTTATTTGAGAGAGTGTATTCCTTTAGAGCACTGAAGTCCAGAAGTATGAGTCATCATGACTAACTTGTGTCATATTTTTATTACACATCAAGCTTTATGACTTCTTATGTTTTCTTTTTGCTCACAGAAATTTTTTACTGTAAATGTATTTCATTTTATACGATAGTTTTGTAACACTAATGAATTAATTCATTTTCATGTAACTAGCATTCTGGCAGTTAGTATTATAGAATCTCCATTAGAGGTACATTTAGTGAGTCAAGGTCAAGAATTTCATTTCCTATCTGACACGTGGATGATATTATTAATCTTTGAAAAACACTTATACTTGTTTCCCCGAGATAGGTATATACATAAATGTCTTTAAAATGCAAGTTTAAAATGTGAAAAAGAGGTTAGGATCAAGGGGATAGATTGAGACAGCTTTATAGAAGAAGTAAATAGAGATGATGAACATATACAAATGAAGAAATATGATATTTAAGGGGATAAGGGTAAATAATTGTCCAAAGCTGAGGAATGGCATGATTCTTCTGAATCCTAAGTAGACTATGAAAAAAAATACATAGGTAAGATATAATGAATCTGATGATCATCAAAGACCAAGAGTGGATACTAAAAAGTAACCAGAGAAAAAGATAAATTATTTATGGGTCTGAATTTATAAGAAACTGTGACATTGGATATCTCAATCCACAATAGAAGCCAGAAGACAGTGGAATAGTGCAATACCTCTGAATTCCAAAGAGAAAGTAACCAACAAACCTAGAATTGTATTTGTAGCTAAACTATCAATTAACAACAAGGGAGAAAAAATACATTTTTGTCTAACAAAAATTTATCAACTTCACCACCAGTAGATTCACTGAAAGAATTTTTAAAGGCTATACTTCATAAAGAAATATAATGATTTCAGAAAAAAAGGCCTGATGTGCAAGAAGGAATTATAAGCAAGTGAACCAGTAAATATATATAAGCTGTATTAAATAATAATATTGTTTAATAATGATATATTTAATAATAAATGTAAACTCTATTAATAATAGCATTATAGATGGTGGAGTGTATAAAATAGCAAGATACTCCTAAAATGGACATTAAAATACAGTTAAGGGAAAGGAAAATATTCGACCCCAGCCCCCTCTAGTCATCCTGCTGTGTCTAAGGGGTCAGACTGAGGGATTGTTACACACTCATTAAAAGCCTGAGACCTAATTATAGGGCTATTGAACACTTCTCCACACCCCACACCTTAGACCACATCACTAAAGGCATATTTTTATGGAGTTCCTTTAATCCAGTACATAATGTACAGTTTTCAAAAAAAAATTAAAAGGCATACTAAAAGACCAAAAGTATAGTTTAAAGAGACAGAGCAAACTTCAGATCCAGATTCAGATATAGTAGAAATGTTGGAATTATCAGATTGGGAAGTTAAAACAACTATAATTAATATGCTACAGGTTCTAATGGGAAAATGATATAATACACAAGAACAGATGGGTAATGTAAGCAGAAAGATGGAAATTCTAAAAAAAAAAAGAGATGCTAGAGATCAAAAACACTATAACAGGAATGAAGGATGTCTTTGATGGATTCATTAGCAGACTGGACACGGCTGAAGAAAGAATCTCTGAGCTTGAGAATATGTCAATAGAAACTTCCAAAACTGAATAGCAAAGAGAAAAATTATTTTAAAAAAAGAAGAATATCTAAGAACTGTGGGACAGTTACAAAAGATATAATATATGCATAATGGAAATACTAGAAAGAGAAGAAAGAAATGGAAAAGAAGAAGCAATAATGACTGAGAATTTCCCAAATGAATGTCAGACACCAAACCACTAATCCCAAAAGCCTGAGAACACCAAGCAAAATAAATTCCAAAAATTTACACCCAGGTATATCATATTCAAACCACAGGAAATAAAAGATGAAGAAAAAATCTGAAAAGAAACCAGAAAAAAAAAACACACCTAACCTATAGAGGAATAAAGATAAGAATTACTTCTGACGTCTCAGAAACCATGCACACAAGGAAAATTAAATATTTCAAGTGTTGAGAGACACAACCCACCAACCTAGAATTCTGTAACTTGCAAAATTATCCTTCGAAAGTGAAGGAGAAGTGAAAACTTTCTCAAACAAAGTTGAGGGAATTTGTTGTCAGTAGACTTGTTTGCAAGAAATTCTTCAGAGAGTTCTTCAGAGAACAAAGAAGTTCTTCAGAGAGAAGGAGAATGATATAGATCAGAAGCTTGGATCTACATAAAGAAAGGAAGTGACTTAGAGATGAAATAAGTGAAGATAAAATAAAACATTTGTTTTTCTTATTTTAATTGATCTAAAAGATAAAAATTTGTTCAAAATAATTGCACGATATGTTGGGTTGGCCAAAAAGTTCGTTCGGATTTTTCAGTAAGATGGAAAACCTGGATGAACTTTTTGGCCAACTCCATACTTGATGATTATAGCTTATGTATTAGTGAATCAAGTGGCAACAGTGATACAAGGGACAGAAGAGAGGATCCAGGGGTGCTTTGTTTTGTTAAAGTACTTACTCTACCCATGAAGTGGTGTAGTGTTATTTGAAAGTGGACTTAGATTAATTGTAAATTATTGTAAATTAGTTGGAAATGCATATTACAAACTCTAGGACATCCACTTTTTTAAAAAGTAAAAAAAAAAAAAGAAAAGGATAATTGATATGCTGAGAAAAGAGAGCAAATGGAATCACATCAAATGCACAGTTAAAACAACAAAAGGCAGAAAGAGTGGAAGACAAAAATAGAATCAAAGAATGAGGGCAATGAATAGAAAAGAGTAACAGATACAGTAGGCATTACTCCAAATATGTCAGTAATTACTTTAAACATCAATGGCCTAAACATCAATTAAAAGAGTTTGTCAGAGAGGATCAAAAACATGACACAACTATACATTGTCTACAAGAAACCCACATTAAATATAAAGACACATATAGATTAAAAGTAAAGAAATGGAGAAAGATATATCATGTTAACACTAATCAAACGAACACTAGAGTAAATACTGAAATATTAATTTCAGACAGAGCACAGTTACGAGTAAGGAAAATTATTAGTGATAAGATGGGGTATTACATAGTGGTAAAAGGGTCAAATCTACAAGGAGACATAACAATCATTAATGTGCTTGTGCCTAACAACAGAGCATCAAAGTACACAAGGCAGAAACTGATAGAAGAGGAAGCACAAATAGTTGCAGTCACTGTCATAGTTAGAGTCTTCAGCACCCCTCTCTCAGAAGTGGGCAGATCCAGTAGGCAGAGAATCTGTAAGGGCATAGTTGAATTCAACAACACTTTCAATCAACTGGATATATAATTGAACACCTGTAGATTACTTTGTCCAACAATTGCAGAATATGCATTCTTCTCAAGCTCACTTGGAACATTCACTAGATTAACCACATTCTGGGCCATAAAACACACCTGAACAAACTTAAAAGAAATCATACAATGTGTGCTCTCAGACCACTTGGTTCCAACTGTGGGAGGATATTTTATACGTGTATATAGGAGTACATATTTTGGTGGATCAGACGAATAGGAATATCCAAAGCAAAACCTACCAAATGATGTGTATGGTGGAAACGTTATTGAAAAATATTTAAAAGACCTAAATTATTGGAGAACCACACCATGCTCATGTAGAGGAAGATTTAATATAACAGATGTCAATTCTCCCCAATCATAATATAAATTCAGTTTAATTCTAATCAAAATATTACAACAGATTTTTTTTCTGTGACTTGACAAACTTATTCTAACATAAAGATGATTAGAGGAGTGAAAACGGTGGAAATAAATTTGGGGAAGATAGTGGCAGGGTCTTGCCCTTCGCAATAATGTCTTATTATGAAGATAAATAACATTTTTCCCTTGGACTTTTGGGCACATGGAGCACAAACAAAGGAAGAAATTGGTAAACGTGGCTATGTTAAAATTAGAAACTTCTAATCATCAAAAGCTGCCTTTTTAAGAAAAGAAAGAAAAACTACAGACTAGCAGATGATATTGGCAACACAATGCATATAGCAAAGGGAACTTTTAAATCATACAAACTAATTGAAAAACTCACCAAAATAACGAATGGGTAATTCACAGAAGAGGCCAGAAGTGGCAACTTAAATGGTCAGTCTACATATGAAAACATCTGAACCTTTACTGGTTATTGATAAAGTAACCAAAACTATGAGATAACGGTTTATACCCATGAGGTTGGTAAAGATGAAAAAATCTGAAAATTTCAGATGCTGACAAAGATGTGAATTACGTACTGAGCACTGATACGCCACTGATGGGAAGGTGCCACCACTGTGGAAAAACAATTTGCAAATATTTAAATGAAATACAGCAGTGGATATGAATGAATATAGGTATTGTGTCAACATTAGACTTCTCAAACAATGGAGTGCAAAAAGCTTGTTTTAGAATAATACATACAGTATACCATTTATGTAAAATTAAAACCATGTAGAACAATACTATGTTACAAGTAATACAAAAATATAAAGTATAAGTATCAAGAAATACTTGTGAATGAATATTACTAATTTCAGATGTTATTGGTAGGGTGGAATGTATACGGCATTTTATTTTATTTTCATCAGGTGGTGAATAAGGAACACAATTATTTGCTGTTTTTATAAATTTTGCATGTCTTAAATATCTCAACATAATTTTCCTAAAATATAATAATTTGATTTATTAATCTATTAGGAACATATTATCTACGTTAAGTATTCATCCTATCGGTAAAGACAGTGGAGGTGATGCTACTCTCTTCAGCATGGAATAACCATTACAAAATTAATGATTACTGTGTACCCTTTTGTTCTAAAGTGAAGCTTCATCATTTGCTCTCTTCATTTAACAAATATTTATGAAATGCCTTCTATATGTAGAGCCTTATGCTAGAGTACAACCATAAAATCTTGATTATAGGTGCAAGTATTTGAAAATACTGACGGACTTTCATTTATGAAATTCAAAAAAGATTCCCTGGAAGACACTAATTACTATAACAAATGGAGATGACTTTAATACAAACAAGTGATTCAGGCTGACAATTGTCAACAAATATTGTTGACATTTTAAATCTTAAAAGGAAAAATTAAATGCCACTATACTAATAAAAGGATTTTTAATTTACTAATGTAGTACTCATGTCTAGCACTAGATAAAATTTGGAATGTAAGTTGGCTTTGTATCCAAATAGTAACTCAAATGTATTTTTATGTCTACTCATTAAACTAAACGACAGAGATAATGGATCATGCTTCTTAATATATGAATCCATATTTTGTATTATGTATATTATTTGAAACAGTTGCATGTAAAGAACATTTTTAATATAATCCATTTCTTTTTCATTAAGTTGCTTTTCAAAATATGCAGTTTATACTATACAAATGTGTTCTTTACTCAGGCCATATTTTCTGGCCTACAAACAGGGTTAAATTATTATATTACACAGTAGAATTGCTTTGGCTTGGCCACTACCCACAAACTTGAGCAAATCTTAAAGTCCTCCTTCTGGACTCTTGGGGGAACATGTTGTATCTTCACATGTGTCTTTTTAGTGCACTGAACATGTCACACAATAAAAAGAAAGGGGGGAAAAAAAGAACAGAAAGCTCAAGGGAAAAATCAAATATCAAACACCATCAGTATTCAAAATTAATGAATAAAACTCTGGAGCCCATCATCCAGGTGCTTCTGCTTCATTCAAGGACTAGCCGTAGTTAGATGGTCTGTATTCACAAATCACATGGTAAAAAACCCTGTGCTTAAAAGTCCATAGGCTATCAGTTATATTTATACAGAGACGATGTGTAGAACTGAATCAGTTGTCTGAATAATTCTGCCTACAGTCTACTTTTGCAAGTGTAGATTTTGTTTCACACATTATTAAAATTTGTTTTATTGGATGATTTTCTAATCATTGCACAGTGCCTGTAGAGGTACAGACAATGCATTGCATGAATTAGAAAGTTTCTAAAAGTAGCCACCACATATTAATAGTTGAATTGCCAGACAGGCTTTGTATATTAAGTATTCACAATCATTGTATTGCCACCAATGTCTGATCAGTACTGTCGAATAGTATTAGTAGTTATTTAATTGATGCTATTAATTTTAGCGCCTACAAAGCAGGTAAGTACAATTTTTCTGTGGGCACTTTAATTATATGAGAATTTCTAACTAGGGGAAAGATAATTACTGAGAAAGGAATATATCATTGAAGGCTAAATACATGAACATTTCTGTCTTTTCAATGGTGAAGCATGGTAATTGTTTTAAATTTGCTAATTAAGATTACATAGTAATCCGCAGGTAAAATTCTGCAGGTAAAGTATTGCATTTACCTTTAAACCTTTTATGTTACTATTTAATTAAATACTGCACGTACTAAGGTACCATCCTGCAGCATGTTATAAATGTAAGCAATCTATTAGGTCATTCCTCCATACATTCATGCATTTATCAAACATATATTGATCACTTATTGTGTGCAAAGCATTCAGCCATTTTCTGTCTAGATTGTCTCCAGAGCTGGAAGTTTTATCTATGCTTCCACACCCACCCCACCCAATCTATCATGATGATAAATTAACAAGTTTGTGTAACAATACCTTTATGATTGGAACGTTAGAGATACCTAGAGAAACTTCTATTGGAAAAAATAGTTACATGAGTACACTGAAGTTTTTATGTTTATAAAGATGATTATCTAGTAGACAAAAGAAATTACACGAAATGGCATCATTTGAATTACAACTACCACTACATTCGAAGGAAAGAGGAAGCTTGAATAGGGCCTGAGGACAATTATTATTATTAGAGATTTAAGACAAAATTTCCAACATACTGGTCTGACTTCTACCGAGGAGAAAGGAGCAATTTACAGACCTTCCAAAGATCTCTAATTCATTTAGGCCATTTGGGAATAGTGTAACAAATAACCTCTTTTAGCTCAGTAAGTAGTACTATACTGACTAAAAAGTGAGCAGTTTATAATCTCTCACTTTGAAACAGATTGCCTTGTTTCCCTTCCCATAGAGGCAGGGGCTGCCTACATACCTCTGAATTTTCCAGCCAGGAGTGGGGTGACTCCTAGTTTGGGTTTCCTGGGCTCTGCCATCCAGTTTAGACACTGAACAGAAGGAGGTAAGAATGGACGTCTAGCCATAGTGAATCCACTCAACACCTCCCTCCCTCAGAGGTCATTTTCTATCCCTGGAGACAGTCTAGCATGGTGATTAGGAGCAAGGGCTATCTATCTACCTATGTATGTATGTACATATGTATCTATCATTTGTGTATCTAAATTGAATACCTCCTATGTGTTAGGGCTTCCTCTAGGCCCTGGAAATATAGTAGTGAATAAAAACCAACAAACTTTTCTGCCCTTAGAAATTTTTACATTCTAGTTTATACTAGTTGACATTCTACTGGATGATTTTAGAAATTTATTCAATTTCTTTCCTATTCCTCAGTTTTCTCAGTTGTAAAATGGAGGTAATAGCAGCTACTACTTCATAGGTTGTTGGAGAGATTTAGTCATCAAATATATATGAAGCACTTAGGCCTGACACCGTAAGCCTTAGCTATTCTTAGTACATGGGAAGCATTGCCTAGATAAAGACATCTGTGGGCATTTTACTATTGAGGGTAGAGAGGGAAATAATTTTGTCTCACTTCTGTTTTTTTGCTAGAGCCAGGAATGAAAGAAATGAATTCACTGATAGAAATGAGCTTTCATTGCATCAACCGTTCATTGATTTATTCACTCATTCATACATTCATTTGTTCATTCCCTCACCCAGTAAGCATTTATTGAGCCGTTACAAAGTTCCAGCCATTATGCTGGGATTCATTAGATCAATAAAATCTGGTTCCTGCTTAAGGAAGCTCAGAATCTAACGAGGACAACGGAGAAGTAAAGTACTATTATAATATTCTATGATAATTGCAGTGATTTTAAAAGTATAGACAAAATGCTATTTTCTCTATGCATGCTTAAGGAGATAAGTCAGTACCCATAGTTCTTCTTTGCACCTCTAAAATTTTAGCCTGTATGGTATGCACTAGACTTTAAAAAAAGGATTATTTCATTTATTTACCAGAATTGCGGAATTAACTACTCTTTGTAAATTTTCCAGATGTGATCTTTTAAAATGAACATTAAAAGAAGTTTTAATCTGTTTTTTGAAATCATTCAAAAACAAATTGTTCACTTCCTCGTTTTCTTAACCTGTGACTGTTAAAGACAAGTTGTTTTTGATGACTCATGGTCATCATTATGAACTTGAGCTTTCAAAGGGCATTGAGCCTGTTGGACGGTTGAGTCTGTTGAACTCTTCTGTTAGTAACTTGTGGGACGACCCCATCCACCTCCCATCTTCCCATGGCCCTTATGTATTTTTGGCTAAGAGGACATTTTCTTCTTCCTTCCTTCAAAGACACATAATGAGCATTTAAGATTGCTGGATAAGTGACTGAAGAAATGTGTTGCTGCTATAGTTACATTTTTGAAAATGGGACTATTTGTATGTTTGTACTTTTTCTGTAAATTTGGATCAGATTTGAAATATTGGCAATAGTAGATCAAAATTGAGACTGATGGGAGTAGCGTTGATAAAAGTGCTTTTGGACCTGTGGATGATCTTTGAAAGACTGTCTTTGCTAGTCTGTAATAGTAACAAAAGAACACTATTCCAGTTTAATGGTCCAGAAGAGAGAAATGTCATTGTGTAATATTAATACATAACGTAGTGAAATAAATGTCATCAGTGTCTTGTATATTCAATGATTATTCTGTGATTTGTCTACCTGAACATGTCAAAGTATTTGGCTGCAACTTAGGGGAGTTGATTAGTAGCCTTTAAGATGCTATCAGAATGAAAGCAATGAAATGAATCAGTTGATAAAGGTCCTCACCCTGATATAACCAGTGTCTAACCTTATAATTTGAACAACCAGGGACATATCAGGGGGAATCCAGTTGGTACAGAAGAAACTGAAACATAATCAAAAGTGACAAATGATCAACTGGAGATTGGGAGAACGTTAGGTAGAAAAACATTTGGTTCAGAACCAGAATATAAGATATACAACTATTTCTAGATTTTAAATGAAACTTTAAAAGTCATTAACGGAAAAGATAGAAATAATTGTGAGAATTCAAACATTTACTTGTCATGCCCTTATTATTATTTCTTCCATTTTGTCACGATATTCTTTGTATTATCGTAAAGGAGTTGTGAGAAACAGAATTATAAGATGAAAAATGTAACAATTTTATGAAACGTTGTAACCAAAAAATAGACTACAGAGTATTCCTTCTCTGTTATCTGTCTTTGTAAACCACATAAAATGATAAAAACACAGCTTCATCCTTAATATCAGAGGCCAAAATGTGTGTCAAGGTGCCATAGTTGTGTATGTTTTAAATCAAACTTTAAAACAGAAATTTAAGCTGTCATTTCTCAAAATCCTTGCTTCTATATGTTAATCTCATCATTCTGAAAATTTTCTATCATTTAAAAATCATATTCTGTTTACTGGTAATTCATGTACTCTTTCAGCCTACATTATACTCAAAAAGAGAGTTATTTCCTCTGTAGTATCTTATTGATCTGTGTGTAATTTAAAATAAGAACATTTTAATTTTCTTAGCAAAATGGTACATGCAAATGATGCAAATAATGTATAATTTTCTTGTAATCATCCATGCAGTTGCATTTTATTTGAACACAATTTTTAATACATTAGTAATAAATGCACACTGTGGAAAGAAATGTTATAAAAAGCAAGTCATCTGTAACCCTACCGCCCCTAGACAACCTTGGCAAATAGTTTACATCCTTTCAGATATTTTATTATTGATATTCTACTAAAGAAATCTGTGTCATCTATCTCTGTCTTCTTGAAGTTTTATCCCTGTATTCATATTCACAGATGAGTCTACCTTTATCTAGAAAATAGGCTTATACTCTACATACTACTTTTCACTTGGTTTTTAAGTTCAAATTGTATTATAAATACTTATCTACATTTGTCCTTATGAATGGTTGCATTATATTTCTTTGAAGATATATGATATTTTTCAGCCATTTCTTCACTTTTGGACATTTATCTTGTATCCTTTTCTTTCCTATTATAAAGACCACATTATAAAAAAATCTTTCTCAAATAGTTTAAAAAAATGTACTTTTCTGAATTCCCAGTGGAATTGTTGGGTCCAGTGGAATGTACACGTATGCTGTCCTGAAAGCTGTGGACAAACTCCCATCCTAGAAATATTGTCCGTACTGGCCCTTTCTACAAACTCTTGCACCCTAGTGTTAGAATTTTTTTTTTCCAAAAAAAATTTGAGAGTTGAAAAATGATAGCTATGCTTGCTTTCTCTAGAAAAGGCTAAAATCTTACCAATATTTCTGTAGGTTTTTTATTGTCCATAAAAAGAAGGCTAACCACCTAACAACTACTTGGTCAGACCCAGACCAACCCATTAGGTTAGTGGCAAATTCCTCTTTGTTTTTAAACATTAAAGGAGCAAGGACTGTATCTTTAGAATATCAATAAAGTATTTAGTTCAGTATCATTTACAAAAAGGCTTTTTGATAATGGCTTCTAAGTTGACAATAAGGATAAAATCTCAAAGGAATCTTTTTAGATCACAGTCTAAAAGCATAAACGTTCATAAGAATATCAAAGGAATGCTTTTGCTGGATTCACTCCACTAATTCATGTAGGCAACATCCCAAACTCCAACAGCCGACGGTTGCTTTGTTGAAGACAAACTGCATCTGTAATCAGTGTGACAGGACCACAGGTTGCATATCATCACTTCCACCAAGTTATGCAAGAAAGCATAACTTGAATAATATTAACACCATCATTGGGAGAGCACAGACGTCAATAAGAATACTTTTAAATGAAGTAAAAAAAATAGACTTCAGGCATTGAAGCAAAATTTTGCATTTGGCCAAGGTTTTGCAGTGGGATAGAGTTTTTAAACCTTTGGGAATGAGGTTAATTGCATGGCTAATTGACCTGGGGAAGAAAATGTAATAAGCGCATTTTTCTTCTCCAAAGCTAGGTCAGAGTGAGTATTCATCTATCCTTCTTATCCACACTTAGGGCTACTAGAAATGATATTCTGGTGATGTCTGATGGCTACTAGGAATGAAGTGTAGGTGGGACCTCCTCAGTAGTTGTAGCTACAGATGATAAACCAGAAATGCATTTTGGTCATAAATTGCTCCTTGGTCCACTCTGTAGGCTACATCGTCTAAATCAGACCAGTACATTTATGATCACAAAAATCTCCTATCAATGGTTGTAGACAATATATTACATAGGGACTGTCTTACGTACTGCTGGTGTCATTTGAACTTGAGATCAACACCTCTGTTGGATTTTTACCCTGCTTGTCCTTCTCATTCCTCCTCCTCCATCTTGTAACTTCCAGATTTTGAAAGCGTAGTATGTGCCAGGCTTTGTGTTGAGCATTTTTTATTTATTTATTTTTAAAATTTTTATTGGAGTATAGTTGATTTACAATGTTGTGTTATTGTCTGCTGTAGATCATTTTTAAAATATTGCCACTTATCCTCAGATTATTTTGAGTCAGTAACAGTCAAGGTGTTGTGTTACATTGCCTTCCTTTTAGAGATGAGGAATCTGAGATTCAGAGTTAAAGTAGACTCAGGGACTTACTGTTCAATGGTAGTTTTCACATTACTTATCCTCTTTGATCCTCAATTGCTAATCTAACAATAAAGTAGTAGACAATGTTTACTGAGGGCTTATGATGTGACAGACACTCTGCTAAGTACTTGGACTTTACAACATCTCTAAGAGGCAGGAATTATTACCCCCCATGTTAGATGAGAAAAATAAGCCTTAAAGAGATGGAATTAATTATACAAAAACACAGGGCTAGCAAAATCAAGAAGAGAAATCAGATGTGGGATACCATATAATACAAAGCCCAGAGGATTCAATGTAATAATTCATTTTAAATGCTTAATATAGTTCCCAGAACATAGAAAGTATGCAGTTCATGTTACTTTTCACAGTTAGTGGCAGTACCAGTAATTGAACTAAGATGTCTGACTTCAGCCTATGCCTAATTTCTAACTTTGACTATACAAAATAAATTGATTTACAAATGGTTATTGCTGATGAGAGAAAACTTAAAGAGGTCAATTCCCCCACTTTTAATTTTTTTTGGCCAAAGACCCATAGTTGACAATACCCTACTGAATGCTACATATCTTTTACAAAATGTGTTTCATTTTATATTTTTAGGTGGTTTATTGCAAGTCATCAAATACCATGCAATTATGAACACTTTACATAAACATTACTGTTTATTAATTGTTCCCATTGTACCCCTGTCTAAAGTTTTTCAAGAATGACTTTGTTTCGAAATAAGTATCATTAGAAGTGAGTTTTCAGTTAGCAGCTTAGCAATTGTCTATTAAACTCCTACTGTGAGGATGACTACAGGAGTATAAAAATCAGTAACTTGCATTTCCTGAAAGATGCATGTAAGCAAACCAATCATTTGAGTTCAAAGTGATAGGAGCAGGGTCAAGGTATTAATAGAGTGCAGGGAGAGAAGAGAAGAGGGACAGCTGTCCAGCCCAAAGGGTTATAAATGATCTTGCGGAAAACAATCTTCTTCATTCCAAGACAAATATGATACCGATTTTTTTAATAGGCCAAAATGTAAGCGTGCATACTTTATCAATAATTAGAATGCAGCCTTACCTGACATGAAAACTGACTTAATATTACATTCTCATTCTCTTCTCTGTCTTTTTTCTTTTCCTCCTCAGCTAAGTAGAAAGACTCAATGCGTTTTCATGCTAACCTTTTCAGCATACCGTAAAAGAACAGCACATTGGACAATTAAATTCTTATATTTTTTCTTTCTACGTTTAAAAAGATTAAGGGAATAAATTGTTCAGCCATGAACTAGTAGGGCAAAATAAATACTGGAAAAAATACTTTTGACTAGAGTTTGTTCCAATAATAATTATGAAATATGTCAAACTGTTCTGAAATAGTAGATATTTATTGCAGAAAATAGAAAAAGGGAATGACATTTGTTGTCCAAAATATCAAAATAGTTTTAAAAAATGTAAATTAAAAAAAACAAAGGACTATTATTGTGAACATATGGGGAGACTTTTTGATACTTTATTTTACATGGTTTGACTCTTCTGGTTCCTAATTTATGTATGTGACTATGGAAAAAGTTGGGTACTGTCAGAAGTCACATTAAGTATTTTACAGCCAAAAAAAAAAAGAAGGGTAAGAATGTACATATTTATTGCTATATACATATTTATTTCAAATCTTATCTAGAATCAATCATAATTTAAATGCAGTGTAACTTGACAAACTATAATAGGTTTTAGTGTACAAAATGAAAATTTGTTCATTCAGACATTGAAATTAACTTGATAAATACAAATACATATCTATTCCTTATTAAAGTTTTAAGGCTTTATTTATTTTAATGTCTATAAAAACATGGAGCAATAGAATTTATGACTATAAATGCAGAAATCCTACATAACTTTAACCATTATTTACCATTAATGATGTTGAGTTTATTCTAAGAATGCAAGCATAGATTTTAATTAACCTCTTAACCTATAACATAATTTTTCAGTTCAACAGGTCAGTTGATTCAGAACATTTAATAAAATTGACAATATTTTGTTTTTATATAAAATCACCTTGTTTATTTTGGAATAGAGATTTCTCCTTTTAAGTGATAAAGATCATCTACCTAAAAGTTGTAATATTAAAGACATTTCCATTAAAGTCAGAAATAATACAGATACATCCACGGTCACCACTATAGCATACTGATTAACTATGGTGCTAAAATTTTTGGCCAATGATGTAGAAGTAAAGTAGAAAAAGAAAATAAAATATAAGTATATATTGAAAATTATGAACTAAATCCTCACTATTTGACAGACAAAGAAAAATGTACCCAATATATGAAAAGATATTTAAAAGCAATAAGAAAAAATGAATATGCAAAATAAAAATGAGCAATTTTCTCACAAAAATATTATATTTTATCAAAACTAGATGAAAAATATAAAACCTTACTAGTAATCACCAACATACATACTGAAACAGTGATTGATACTTTTCTAAAATCAAAATAGTGAAGAGATAATCATAGACTTAGTTGAGCAGAACACAAGAAAATGGACATTCTCAGATACTACTTGTGGGATTATAAATTAGTTTAATTTTTCTAGAAGAAAGTGGTCATATTTCACAAAATCTTTTAAAATATTTACACTCTTATGATACAACTTTATCACTTATAATTTTGTTAAGGAAATATCCACAAGAAAAACAAAAAATTAGAAGCAGCAAAGTGTTTCTGCTGTAGTTGCAGACTGACTAAGTTATTTTATGAATAATATGATAAGTAATGCAATAAAATTCATGATATTTAATGATAAGAGACTATGTAATAGTATGGGTTATATGTGTGTATATGTGTGTTTTTGTGTATTCCTAATTTTGAGAAAAAGGGAAAAAATACACGTTTATAAGTTTTGAAAAAAATCATTAAAATATTGTAGCTTATCATTTGGCAGTTGAATTATCAGTGATTTTTATTTTCTACTTCATTTATTTTATGAAAAGGATAGTATTACTTTTATTAAGTACATAATTATGCTAAAATTTTAACACAGTTCCCATGAATAGTTCCTTAATCTATGGAATAAATTTTGCTTTGTCCATAAATTGTATGTATATTGGATGCTAAAAGCACTAATTAAAAAAAATTTCTAGCTTTAATTGATCCAGTACATAACAAGTCTGTTTTAGTTAAACACCAATCCTCTAAAAACATGGTTCAAATATTAGTTATCATGGTATATTACCTGTAAGTAATTTCATAAAATACAAAGTTTGCTGCTGGCTTGTCAGTCTACAGATTATATATATAACTGTTGCACATCATGATCAGTGACCAATCATGTAGCTTCTTTCACTCTATTGGTGACTGGTCAGTGCACATCCATTAATCAGTTCATTCACAGAGAAGCTTGTAGTGGTCTAACCTCTTTTTAAGTGATAAACCCATGTGACATTTTATAAATATGAATATTCAAAAAAGAAGAATTGGCCGACAAAGGTGGAAGGAAAGAATGTTTTGGGAGTGAAATTTCAATTAAACATTTCTTTTTAGAGAACAAATAGCTGATCACTGTCACCATTTGGAATACTTTATATATGCAGCCAGGGCAACTTAATGAATGTGAATTTAGCATAAATGAGGACATTGGTTGTGATGAATAGGTAAAGGTGTCCTAGAGGAAATGATGCCAACAGAAACTTTACATTAAAGGAATCTCAGAGATATTGCACATCAGCGAAAGCAAAAACATGAAAATGATGGAAGCAGGCTGATCCATACTTAGAAAGGAGTATGACAATTCTCAAGGCTTAGAAAAGATGCTTCCTCAATATGGAAATTTACAGAATAAGAAAGCAAGCATTATTCAAGATACTGAATGATTTTTTACAAGGAAAATAATTCTCAAAGTTTCTAATATTAAATTACAGTTTATTAAATGTTAGTTTTCCTATTTCCCTTTACATTTGTAACTGATAGGAAGTTTTTACAGTTTTATCTTCACTTATCCTTCTTTGATACTCTTCCTTTATGTAGATCCAAGTTTCTGATGTATATTATTTTTCTTTTCTCTAGAAAACTTCTTTTAACATTTCTTGCAAGTAGGGTCTACTGGTGACACATTTTCACAACTTGTGTTTGTCTGACAAGTCTTTATTTCTCCTTCACTTTTGTAAGATAATTTTGCAGAGTACAGAATTCTAGGTTGGTAGTTTTTTTCCTCTCAATACTTTAAGTACTTCACACAATTCTCTTCTTGCTTGCATGTTTTCTGAGGAGAAGTTAGATATAATTCTTTGTTACTATATAGGTTAGGTGTATTTTAACTTTGTTTTCTCCTTCTGAATTTTTTCTTTATCTTTGAACTTCTGTAGTTTGAAAATGATAGGCCTAGGTATAGTGGGGTTTTTTGTTTGTTTTTTGGCATTTATCTTTCTTGGTGTTTTCTGAGTTTCTTGGATCTGTGGTTTGGTGTCTGACATTAAGTTGGGGAAATTCTCAATTATTATTGTTTCAAATATTTCTTCTATTCCATTCTCCCTCTCGTTTCCTTCCCATTATACGTATGTTGCACCTTTTGTAGTTGTTCCACAGTCCTTGGATTGTGTGTTCTAATTTTTCAGTCTTCATTCTTTTTGCTTTTCAGTTTTTGAGGTTTCTATTGATATATCGTCTAGCTCAGAGATTCTTTCCCAAGCCTTATCCAATCTACTACTAAGCTCATCAGAGGCATTCTTCATTTCTGGTAGTGTTTTTGATCTCTAGTATTTCTTTTTGGTTCTTTTGTAGAATTTCCATTCACTCTGCTTATATTGCCCATCTTTTCTTGCATGCTGTGATTTTAAATTCCTTGCCTGATAATTCTAACATCAACATCTCTGTCATGTTCTGATGCTTGCTTTTTTGTTCAAATTGTGTTTTTTGCCTTCTGGTATGCCTTGTAATTTTTTTCTTGAAAGCCAGACATGATGTGCCAGATGAGAGGAACTGCTGTAAATAGGTTTTTAGCAATGTGCTGGTGAGGAGTGAGGGGAGGACAAGTGTTCTATAGTCTTATGATTATTAAATGTTAGTTTTACTATTTTCTATTTCCCTTTAGTTTTCGGTCTTTTAGTAAGCCTTTGCCTCTGGACTGTGAACTTCATGTATGCCTCTTTGTCCCCTCTGCCCACCTCCCCTTTAGGTGGCATAGAGTGACTAGAGGGGGCTGGAGTTGAGTATTTCCTTTCTCTAGGTCCGTTAGGCTCTGGTTAAGTAATTTATCCTGAGGCAGATATCGTTAAGAACAGAGTGCTCTGATGTACTTCGAAATGCTTCCTTTCTTCTCCCTCTGCCAGAAGCACCTGGGGATTTCCCCCTGAGTTCATTTACTGTGAGAACCTGGTCAAGCTGCTGGAAGAAAATCTCACAGAATGGTGAGGGCCCCTTATAACTACACTACCCTGGAGTTTTCAATTATCAGACTTGTTCACGGTGAACTTCCAGCAATATATCAATTATAATTCAGATTTTCTACCCCAGCATTGGTTCCCATGGAAGTTTTTGCTAGTGAGTCTTTGATCCTATAGCTGAGACTCCCTTTATTTGCCTGTCCCTCCAATCTTGGGGACAGATGTTTGCCCTGTGTCCCCCACTTAGGGATCCAGGGAGAGTTGTTGATTTTTCAGTCTGTTCAACTTTTTATTTTTTAGTATGATGGAGTGGCAATTCCAAGCTCTTTACTTGTGGAACCAGGACTTGGAAGTCAAGCTTTTAATGTTTTCACAAAAAATTTCAGGTGGTGGAACAATCATAATTTTCCCCATTGGTTATTAAGATCACTTTAAATGGTTTCAGCTTGCATTGTCACTTTAACAATTCTGCACTACCATGACTGTAATATGCTAATTTATGATTTATAAAACACTTTTAAAAATACAATAGTTGCTGACTTTCAACTCTTTGATATTAGCTTTCTTTCTAGTGAAAGTGCCGGATATATAAATAAGAAGAAACAAAGCACAACTTTATATATTTATCATTCTGATATTACTTTATTGTTCTAGTGTGATCACTGCCTGCCTCTTTATAATGACAAGCCTTTTCGCCAAAGTGATCAAGTTCACGCCTTCAATTGTAAACCCTGTGAATGCAACAGCCATTCCAGAAGCTGCCACTACAACATCTCAGTGGATCCCTTTCCATTTGAACACCACAGAGGAGGTGGAGGAGTTTGTGATGACTGTGAGCATAACACTACAGGTAACTAGCAAATAACACAAATAAGAGAAGCTGACTTGGTCTTGAAGCCCATGTGCTTCTATACATAATGCATATTATTTTAAGTTATGTTATTGCTATCTTATTTAAGAAAGTGCTTTCATACCATTAAGTTTGAAAACCACTCTGGTTTACTGAATCTTCATGTTCCAAATGATTAGGTAGTTTTCAGATATAACACTCTAGTCTTAGACTATATATTTTCAGGAAAATGTTTTTTTCTTTTTAAATAAGTTCACATCATTTGATTAGATCATGAATATATTTTGGATACCTCAGGAATTACTGTATTATTCTGAGTATATATATCCTTGAAATAAGTTTTCCGTGTGACCTCTGATCTTCCATTATGTCTGAATTCCCATGTAGAGAGGTTTACAATCATTCAGATTTGGTATGGACTCTAGTAATCAGGGAATACTCTTTTTAAAAATGTTCATTAAATACATAAAATAATTATTAGAGTCTTGTCCCCAAAACCTTCCAGCATTTTGACTAGTCATTGAAAAATTACTATTTTCTGAAAGGCTGATATGTTAAAAGCAGAAATAGACAATGTCTGAATTTGTAAAATATAATGGCCCAAGTCTGATGGGTTTGAAAGTGTGCTACTCTGAAGCATGAATGAATTTGTTGGATAATTATTGATAACCTAAAGTGGGACAAGCTCTTGGCTAGGTGCTGGGAATATAAGGATTAACAAAATGATGAATTTTCTTGTCTTTGTATGGATTATTACATGGTGGTAAAGGCATCCTATTAAAGGAACAATTAAAAAGTTGTCTGATGAGTGCTAAGATGGGGAAGTATAGTAGGAGTTAACCAGGTGAAGGAGCAGGGTTGGGGATTAGGAGTGTGAACAAAGTTTTCCAGTAAGAGAAACAGCTGTGCAATGACCTAGAGGAGAGAGAAACATGGCGCCCTTGAAGAACTGTTGAAAGTGCAAATGGCTGATAGTTAGAAAAGGCACTAGGAAGAAAGGCAGAGCCCAGATACTGGAGGGCTCTCTAAACCATGATAAAGAGATTGGCTTCTATCCTAAGGTTAAGGAGATGCCATTTCAGGGCACTTAAGGAAAGGAATTTTGTGTTTTTTAAAGACCCATCTGGTTATAAAGTGGAGAATGGATTGAAGAGGGTCAAAAGTGGTTTGGGAAAAACGTTAGTCAGATATTGCAATGGTCCAGATGAGAAATAATGCAGGAAAACATTTAAGGTGGTGTGGATAGAGATGAGCGGATCCAATAGACACTTAGGGTAGACAGTGACAGCATTTTCTGAGCAAGGTGCAGAGTGTAGGTAAGGGAAGGAAGAAGAGTCAAGACTTATGCCTAACATTCCGGTTTGAGCAACACGATCAACGTTGGTACCAGCCATTGAGATAGGAAATACAGGAGGATCAAATTGAAGGAGAAGATGGCAAGTTCTGCTTTGGACAAGTTCACTGTGTGTTTCCAAGAAACAAAGAAGAAACTCTCTTTGGGGCAGTCAGAAACACAGTTCTGAAGCTCCTTTCTTAAAGAAAGGACTTCCATGATGCTTCAGAGAGGATCAGTATAATCTATATACTTTAGTGGCATCTTATGGTTAGCACAGTTTGTAAATATATATTTATTCCTGTAATAATTTAATTAGGATTCATCTTACCTGCTAGACTATAAGGTAACTCTGTGAAAAGGGTGCAGTTTGTATTTTCCTCAGCCCTTAGCACAGAGTTTGGAACATGGTAATCACTCAATAAATATTCATTGAATGATAAATAAAGGAGAGATTTCACACTGGAGATATAAATTTGGGAGTCCTCAGCATATAGAAATGGAAATATTCTAGACGTATTATAAATCCATTTAATTTGTCCTCAGCCAAGATCCATTAGAGTGTGAGTTTTTCATTTGATTAAGTTGTTTTCATCGTTTTCTAACATTGGGCCAGTTTCAGCAATATTTGAGGAAGAGTGCATCATGTTTAAAGGCGGAATTGATAGCCTTCAGTTTTATTTCAGTTTCAGTGATCTGATATGCTACTCACATTTAGTTTAGAAACTCCCTGTAGTTTAGATTGCTTTCTTATATAAAATGGAAAGGAAAATTTTCTGAATAATAAATTGTAAAAAATAGGAATTACCTCATATTTCTAATGTGTCAAGGTAGTCTAATATTTAATATGAAATTTATTTGATGTAGCTAAATATAAAATTCTATTTTGGTATTTGAAATGAAAAATAATGGCCGTAAGTACTAACAGAAGCATTTGCTTTTAATCACATTAACTATGAAATAATAAATTACATTAAAAGCAGTCTTCTATTTTATAAGATTTAGTTCTGGAAAAATATTTGAATAATATATGCTTATTTGCTTCCAGCTGTAGAGTTATCATCTGCCACGAATGTAGAAATTTCTCATATTTGATTTAGATTCAGTACCTGGTCTTAGAAATAAGAATTTTAAGTTTGGAAACAAACTCTTTCAAAATGTATGGGCCCCTACAAAGCACAGCTTTTTAGAAGTGTGGTATTATATAACAGATGGGAGTTTAATGAAGTAGAGCACAGTTTGTAACAGGTTCATTGTTTCATATGCTGTGGATCACTAAATTGGCAGGTAGAGATGAAAGGTGCATTAAAATGGACATCCCTAAAATTATAGAATTCCCTCAAAGGAATACAGTCTTTAATTTTGAATTATGCAGCTGATTTTAATGAATTGGAAGTCATAACGCATAACCTTTCCCCGATGCAGGGAGGAACTGTGAGCTGTGTAAGGATTACTTTTTCCGACAAGTTGGTGCAGATCCTTCAGCCATAGATGTTTGCAAACCCTGTGACTGTGATAAAGTTGGCACTAAAAACAATAGCTTCCTGTGTGATCAGGTGAGTTCTCACTATTGAAGGTAAAGAATTGCTCTCTTCCAGAAACTAATTTAGGAGATGGTCTATCAGTGATACTGAGGGCTATATCAGGAAGTCCTCTGTGTGTGTGCTTACATTTCAAAGAGGTGGTTGCTTTCGGGGTGTTTCTGTACAACTTTTAATATGAATATAAAATATAAGGCTACTTGGGCAGTCCATTTTACAGTTGTCAAAAAAACGTGGGGGCTTCCCTGGTGGCGCAGTGGTTGAGAGTCCACCTGCTGATGCAGGGGACACGGGTTCGTACCCCGGTCTGGGAGGATCCCACATGCCACGGAGTGGCTGGGCCCGTGAGCCATGGCCGCTGAGCCTGCGCATCCGGAGCCTGTGCTCTGCAACGGGAGAGGCCACAAGAGTGAGAGGTCCGCGTACCGCAAAAAAAAAAAAAAAAAGTGGAAGTTTGGGGTTCCAAGTAAACAATGAAGTAATTTAAGTATGTGTCTTGGAATAACTGGTGAATTAATATTAATAAGTGATATTAAGTAAACAAGAACAGTTTTCCTCCCAAATTCCATAGAAGATAGTATAGCAAAAGTCACTTACACATAGATCCAAATGGAAATTATGGTAGCTCTGGTCTAAATTTCTTTTAACCTTTTCTCTATCTAACAGTACAATGGGTTTTTATCATTTTATTAATTTTAATTACCAACATCACAAATATTGATGTCTGACCTATATGAACACAGATTGTAACTGTATTATACATCAGGAAAAGCAGCTCCGTACTTAAATGTGCTGTCTTCAGCTGGAGCTTTTTACCTGTTCTGATCATATTACCACACGAAAGTAGATAAAAGGCAAATTTACCTTGTAGAATCAATTCAATGATTGTATTAATTTTTAATAATTACATATTCTCTTGCAAATAGTTGAGAATGCAGTGGCCAAGAGCATAAACCACAATCTGGTTAAAGAAAAAAAAATTTTTTTAAGTTACAATGGAATGATAATTATTTCAAGGCAAAATATATTTGTCATATAACTTGGAGCATGTATTAAAAACTGTTTTAACAAATAAAAGCCAAATGTAAAGTGAGCTAATATGGATTTGAAGACCTTCAGATTAACCGTAGTGTGTGATATGCTTCATTGGAAAGCTGGGAGGTAGAAAAATAACTAAAAAGGCAATCTCTACTGTTTTTATATTGTGATATTGAGACACTATTTTCTGAGAGAGTCATATTACAGTTTTATATGTGTTGACTAGTAAAATCTGTCTTTACACATTTCACCCTTACACATTTGCCCTGAATTTTCAACATGGATGTCTTTTGCTTGTTATTCAGGTCTCAATTCAAAGATTGATATATCTTTTGAGATTTCTTCACTGATCACTCAGTTGTAGAACATTTTCAAATCACTGTATTTTACATCATCCCATGTTATTTTCATTGTAGCCTTTATTTAATTAAGCAAATTAAATAAATTCATTTATTTGCTTCAGCAAATTAAATAAATTCACTTATTTACTTCATTGTCTTTTCTCTGTCCAACACAAACAGTACAGTTTCAGTCACATAATAAGCACCCCATAAATACTTATTTAATAAGTGTTAAGTAAATGAAGAGAGATTCTGTCTGAGCACTAATCTCATAGTTGGATGGCCATTTAGAATGGTTATTGTAATAATCTAAGCATTACATAAATTTTTCACTTAAATACGTTTTCTCCCTGAAGATCTAAGGTAAAGTAATTTTGGTATATAGTACTGAAAAACTGTGAACTAAAGTTACAGCTCCCAAAGTTTCATTTATATGTCATTACCCATATGAAGTAAAGGGTAGCAGATTTGTCCCTCAATTCTACAACTCAAGTATGCAAGAAATTAAAACCTAATTTTTCTCAAATTCCTATTTCAAGTCCATTTTATTGGGGTAGGAGACAGTTTTAGTAATTCTGTGCTTGTAAATATTTAACATTGGAGTATCTGAGAAAAATTAAAAGCCCACATCATCAGTTTTAAGCTATGAATGAGATGTCACCAAATATGAATTTGGGAAGAATGATCTTATACAGTGGAGATGGCTCCAGTACACTACTGGCTCTGGATCTCTTTCTCCAGCTCTCATGGGGTGGATCTAATTTGGGGGTGGAATTGTACATGTACATACCCAGGGCAATGACATTTCAGAAGGTAGGACCTCTCTGATCATTGATGTCATCAATATAGGTAAACATTCTTTGAGATCTCCTTGAAATGGAGGTGTTTCTCCCCTCCCAGCTAGGGCAGTGTTTTCAGAGTCCTAGTGGAGAGTCAGAACCCCAAGTCCTGCCCGGTGGTAACAAGGAGACCCTCCCCTGCTGAGTCAGTGGAGCCAGAGTGGAGAACCTTGACTTCTATTCCCACCAGGCAATAGTGAGGCAACATCCTCTCTTCACTCGCCAGAAGAGTTTCATAGGAGGCCTGACTGTTAAAGCAGGACTTAAGTAAGATTCAGAGTCTCATAACAGCAAAATGTCCGGGTTCCAATAAAATTTCACTTATCATTACAAGAACTAGGATAATACCAAATGGAATGAAAAAAGACAGTCAACAATACCAGCATCAAGGTGATACAGATGTTAGAATTATCATGCAAGGATTTTAAAGCATCCTTCCATTTGTCTCCAGCATATACCTACTCTAAAATTTGGCTGAAGAAACTTCTCTAAAGAGGAGATGATAAATGAAGGAATCTTGAAACATCAGAAAGGCATAAAAAACATCAGAGTTAAAATATGGCTAAATATGACACGTTTTCCCCCTTCTCTTTGAGATTTTTTTCTTTTTTTTCTTTTTTTTTTTTCTGTACGCGGGCGTCTCACTGCTGTGGCCTCTCCCATTGCGGAGCACAGGCTCAGTGGCCATGGCTCACGGGCCCAGCCGCTCCGCGGCATGTGGGATCTTCACAGACCGGGGCACGAACCCGCGTCCCCTGCATCGGCAGGCGGACTCTCAACCACTGCGCCGCCAGGGAAGCCCTGGATGACTTTTATTTCATTTTCTTGCCTAATTTCCCTGGTTAGAACCTGCAGTACAATGTTGAATAGAATATTGTTGTCTTATTCCTGATCTTAGGGAGAGAGCATTAAGTTTTTCACTGAAAGTTTTCATTTATAAGTAGGAGGTCAGCTGTAGGTAAGTATTGTGCAGATGTTTATTTTCAAGTTGAGGAAATTCTCCTCCATTACTAGTTTTCTGAGAGTGTTTATCATGAAATGGTGTTAAATTTTGTCAAATACTATTCCTGAATACAGTATTATAATCAGGTGACTTTTTTCTTTAGCCAGAAAATAAGGTGATTGTATTGTCTGATTTTCAAATATTGAAACAGAATGCGTTCCTGGAACACAACCACCTTAGTCTTTGTGTTTATTTTAAAATACTGCTGAATATCTATTTGCCAAAATTTTGTTTAAAACTTTGGCCTCTCAATTCATGAATGATATTGGTTTGTGGTTTTCTTTCACGCACTGTTGCTGGTCTTGTTTGCTATCAGGATAATATTTTCGTTCATGGGCAATCTTTAACTTTCAATTGGTTTATTAGACCAGTTACATTGAATGGTGTTATTGCTATATTAAGGTTTAATAAGTCTGCCATTTTATTTTTTTGGTTTTTATTTATTCTATCTGTTTTTCAGTCTCTAGCTGCTTTCTCCCTGTATTATTATAGGTTATCTGAACATATTTTATTTTATTATTTCTTTATTTTTTTACATGAACATATTTTAGAATTCCATTTTGATTTATCTGTGGTGTTCTTAAATACATCATCCTTATAATAAGCCTTTTTAGTTGTTGTCTAGATATTACATTATATACACAGATATCAAAGTCTGGTAGTTTTTTTATTTTACCAATTCCAGTTAAGTATAGAAAAATTACTTCCCTTTACATTTCTTATCCTCTCCATTTTTGATATAATTATTTAAAATATCTCCTCTAATATATTGAGAACCACATTATATAGTGATGTAATTTTTCAACCGTCAAAAAATTTTAAAAACTCAAAGAGGGCTTCCCTGGTGGCGCAGTGGTTGAGAGTCTGCCTGCTGATGCAGGGGACACAGTCTGGGAAGATCCCACATGCCACGGAGCAGCTGGGTCCGTGAGCCATGGCTGCTGAGCCTGCACGTCCGGAGCCTGTGCTCTGCAACGGGAGAGGCCACAACAGTGAGAGGCCCGCGTATGGCAAAAAAAAAAAAAAAAAGTCATCCAGATTGAAAAGGAAGAAGTAAAACTATCTGTCTTTGTATATAACATGATCTCGTAGGTAAAAAATCCCAAGATTCCAAGGAATCTGAAACCGATAGGTGGTGTTTTGGGTGGCTTTGAGGAACTCTGGTTCTTTATGTCTCAGTGCAGAAAGAATTCAGTGAGAGGCAAAGTGATAGATAAGAAGGGATTTTTTAGAATAGGATGCTTGTGAGGCTTCCAAGCGGGCTAATGAGAGGGTGCCGTGCCCCAAGAACTTAGTGGGCTACAGTTTTACAATCAAAGGAAAAGAGAGAAGTGAGGGAAAGACCACCTTCTTCCTTTTTCTTGGGTAGACATCAGGCTTCCATCATCAGTTCCTCCTCCATGTCAGGTGGGGGACTTTTTTTGTCCCTACATGGTCAAGCCGGGACTGTCATGGCGCAATGGAAATGAGCAAAAAGGTGGTAACATATGCTAAAAATGGTAAATCATCTCAGGTTTTAGTATAATGTCACGTTTTCCTTTTATTTTCTTTAGTGTGCACAGAGGACCATGTCCAAGGAATCATGAACTTACTGAACTCACTGGGCAGGATGTGGGTCTCATGCCACCATTGTTTTATTTGTGGGGGGCATGTCTCATGCTTCTGTTGCATGGTTTTGTTGCTAGCAAGCCTGCTTGGTTTTGTGGTTAAGTAAACCAGCTTTCCTGAGTGATCATTAACTTACGGATGTCTCCCATACTTTTTTCTCTCCTTAAAATCCCCTGGTGGGATTAGCTATTTAATCACCTACTTTGTCCCTTTACTCTGTCCCTATCAAATTTATTAAAATACTGTCTATCAGAACTAATAAGGTTCAACAAGTTTGCAGAATACATGATCAATACACAGAAATCAGTGGTATTTTTATGTACTTGCAATGAACAATCTGAAATTGAAATTTAGAACACAACTTTATTTAAATAGCATCAAAATAATAAAATACTTAGGAATATATTTAATAAAATAAGTCCAAAACTTTTATTCTGAACACTACAAAATATTGTTGAAAGAAATTAAAGAAGCACTAAATAAATGGAAAAACATCCTATATTCATGTATCAGAGACTTAATTTTGCTAAGATGGCTGTTGGTCTATAGATTCAACACAGTCTTGTTAAAGGCCCAACTGGCTTCTTTGCAGACATTTATACGATGATCCTAAAATTCATATTAAAATTCAGGGCACTCAAAAAAGGCCAAAACTGTCTTGAAAAAGAAGAGAGTTGGAAGATTCACACGTCTCAATTTTAGAATTTACTATAATGTTGTGATCAAGACGGTGTGATGTGGCTTGAGGAGAGATACCCAGATCACTGTAATAGAGTTGAGAGTCTAGAAATTAACCATCACTTCTACAGTCAGTTGATTTTTAACAAGAGTGCCAAGACAAATGAAGAAACAATGGTCTTTTCAATAAATGATACTGATATGCAAAAAATGAAGTTGGATTCTCTACTTCATACCTTGTACAAAAATTAACTCAAAATGGAGCAAAGAATAAAATGTAAGAGCTAAAACCATAAAAGTCTTAGAAGAAAATAGAGATGTGAATCTTCATGTCCTTAGATTAGTCGGTGACATTTTAGATATGACACCAAAAGCACAAGCAACAAAAGGATGGATAAATTGGACTTCATTAAAATTTAAAACACTTGTTTTACATAGGACACTATCAGGAAAATGAAAAAACAACCCGAACAATGGGAGAAAATATTTGCAAAGCATATAGTCAATAAGAGACTTGTCTCTAGTGTCTGTAGAAAAACTTTACAACTCAATAATTAAAAGACAGTTCAATTCAAAAATGAGTAAAGGATCTAAATAGACAATTCTCCAAGGAAGATATACAAACGGCAAATAAGCATATGAAAAAATGCTGTGGACATTATTTGTCTTAGGAGAAATGCAAATCGGAAGCACAATGAGACACCACTTCAAACTCACTTAGATAGCTATCATTAAAGGTACAGATAGTAACACGTCTTGATGAGGTTATGGAGAAAGTGGAATTCCCACAGACTACTGGTGGGAATGTAAAATGTGCACCCACTTTGGAAAAGTCTGGTGTTCCTCAAAATATTAAATACAGTGTTACCCTACGACTCTGCACTTTAACTCCTTGCTATATATCCAAGCAAAAAGAAAAAATATATCCTCATACAATCTTATTCATGAATGTCCATTGCTGCTTTATTCATAATAGTCAAAATGTAGAAATAATCCAAATGTCCATTAACTGATGAGTGGATAAATAAAATGGAATATATCCACTCAATGGAATTTTATTCAGTAGTAAGAGGAAAAAAGTACGGACATATTACAACGTACAAAGTATATATTACAACATGGACTTTGATCTCAGGAGTGAGGATAGGAGAAAAAGAGAGACAAGACTAGAAAAGGCATTTTTAAAAAGAGGCTTCTGGGCTTCCCTGGTGGCGCAGTGGTTGAGAGTCCGCCTGCCGATGCAGGGGACACGGGTTCGTGCCCTGGTCCGGGAAGATCCCACGTGCCGCAGAGCGGCTGGGCCGGTAAGCCATGGCCGCTGAGCCTGCATGGCCTGAGCCTATGCTCTGCAACGGGAGAGGCCACAACAGTGAGAGGCCCGTGTACCGCAAAAATAAATAAAAATAAAAAGAGGCTTCTGTGTGTCATTTTCTACGTACAAAAATCTAATTTAAAAATGCATGAAAGGAAAGATGTTTTTAAAAATTAACATTTTTCTTTGTTTTAAAAACATTTTTTTCTTTTTGTCTGACTAATTTGCTTTGTTGATAATTTTTATAGTCAGAAAAAAATAAACAGAATTTTCATGAAATCTGACATGTAGCCAGAAAGAGCTACATATAGGAATCTGAAGACAGATAGAGTGATAGAACACTTTTCGTGAATTTAAAACCTCCACATTCTCCACCTCTAAATCACATTTACATTTTACCTAATTTTTATTTTGTTTTCTCATGCTCCACGTACAGACACAAATTATACGGATTATTATTATATGTGGAAATATAGTGTCAAGTACACCTTTGCCTAAATAATGTTATAAAAGATTTCTAAAATTGCTTAGCGTCATTTTCAACGGGACAACAGAATACACCCTAAAAAAGCTGTCAACAATGTCAGAATTATAAACTGTAAAATTAAATTCAAGCCCAGTTTTAAAAATTCATGCAATTACAATCCTTAATAATATTAGGGAGCATACAAGGAAATTAGGCAGTAGTTCAAGTCTCATTTTGTTATAATAACTTAGGAACCAAGCCAGCCCCAAATGGCCTGAGTGACTGTGCTGTGCATTCTGTGTTCTGAAAGGAAACTTCCCCTTTGGCAGTTGTCATTTGAAACTCCATCCAGTCTCATAAGGTATGGCATGTTTGTCTTATTCTTCCATAAGAAATATTGTAATTGTTCCTCTTGTGAATGCCAATATCTTGAAAATGGCATGAAGTAATGCTCTGAGTCACTAAACCCTAAAATTGCTGATGCCAAAGTCAAGACCATCAAAGTCATAGATCATCTAAAGCACATAATAACATTAATATTATTAGGAGACAATGGAGAAGAGTCGTTATTATTATTGAGGATTCCTTAATATAGAGTCCTGGGATCCCTAGGGCTACCATGGATGAGTTTTAGGGCATCCATATATACCTTTAGATTGTATGTGGGAGTGTATCTTTGTACTTTTTGTTTTGTTTATGTATCTTTAAAGGGAGAGCTTTCAGTACCCAAAAGATATATCTGGGCCAAAAAAAAAGAAAAATTACTGCACTGGGGAAAATAAATCCATTCATCTTATAAGCAGCCTTGGCTAATAGTAGAGATACGCATAATGTGTCTCCCAAAATGTCACTGCACTTCGTGTTTCCTTTGCACTCAGTGCCTGAGTTGTTGGATATATATCCTGAGTTGGAGGTTGAACGTTCTTTCCCTTTTCCTCATCTAGTGTGACTTAGGTCCAGAAGGAACCAGATAGAGCCCCAGGCCTGGCTGATGCTTTAAAAAACTATTTTGAGGTATTTGGGGAAGGACCTATGAAGGTCCTACTTAAAGTATATTTATGTAGAGATCCCAGGCTGTTCCTGACCTACGTGCACAGGTGATGCTGATGTGGTGAGGACATTTGAGAGAAAGGCCCTAACGTATGGCCTGCCTCATGCAGAAGGCATTCAGGCAATGCTGTCTCAGTGCTTTTCTGCTTGGGATTTTCTCCATCTCTCTTCCCTTCTTTCTCCTTTACTTTGCCGTGTTCTTGGCCCTGGCTGAGGAAACCGTGAGAGTGAAGCCACAACAGACAAGATATAGGAGGTCGGTCAGCGCAATTCTTCTCAAACTTTAACGTGCATGTGAATCTCTCAGATGCTTTTTCAAAGACAGATTCTGATTCAGAAAATCTTGAGCGGGGACTAAGATTCTATATTTGTGAAAGTTTCTGGGTGATGCCTCATTGCTGTCTGTGGACCAGTCTTTAATAACCAAGTTGCTAGAAAACTGTCTATCAAAGATGCATAGAGAAAAGAATCTGGATGTGGGTCTGTGTTGGGGGGTGGGAAATGTGAGTGTGTCCTTCTGCACACACTCGGTCAGGAGTGGATTCACTCTCTCCTATCCTCTGAATTCCACCTTAAAACCAAGTGGTTTTCTAAGTTTTCCACAGTGCTGAGCCCCTGTTAAATTGCAGTCAAAGTGTACCCTAAACTATGTCCTCAAAATCAGAAGATATAACCTAAGCTATTTTTTTAAAACAATGGAAATAAAAAACAGTGAATGAAGGAATCTAAAAGTTGGCTGAAAACCAAAATATAGTTGTAATTTTATAAAAAGAGAGAAGAATGGTTGATTGTAATACTCAAGAAGGCATCGATAAACGGCTGTAATAGAGCCAGAAGAGAGAGAAATGATTAAGAGACATTAAAAAAGAAATTAATAAGGCAGGAGTCGAGTGGTTGAGATGAATTAGATGAAATGGAAAGGCATCAGTGACGGAAGTATTTCCAGATTCAACCCATGGAAGATGGAATCATAAGGAATAAGAATCCTACTTGTGAAAATTGATTGATCTGCCAGGGTGATAATTGTCAAGGAAATACATTAAAAAATGGAGCAGGATATACTTTCTCTGCATAATGTCCCATTTCCTGCAATTCATCAACTCTTTCTCCTCTGCTCAGAACTAAGTATTTGTCATTAATTACCACAACATATCTAAAAGTCCAGAAACATATTGCCTTATATTTTGTGTTACCCCAATATTAAAGTGTACAAAGAGAAGTAATGCACAGGTTTCTTCGGCCTATAAGGAGACTGACCTTGAATAGTATGATGTATGGGTATTGGCTGTAAGCATTAGCATGGCGAAGGATTTGAAAGGTGGGGAGTTTATGTGGAGCTTTAAGAAAGACATGAAGATTTGGTCATAAGTCATGTGGGAGACGGCGGAAGAGTAAGACGCGGAGATCACCTTCCTCTCCACAGATACACCAGAAATACATCTACGCGTGGAACAACTCCTACGGAGCACCTACTGAACGCTGGCAGAAGACCTCAAACCTCCCAAAAGGCAAGGAACCCCCCACGTACCTGGTTAGGGCAAAAGAAAAAACTAAACAGAGACAAAAGGATAGGGACGGGTCCTGCACCAGCAGGAGAGAGCTGTGAAGGAGGAAAAGTGTCCACACACTAGGAAGCCCCTTCGCGGGTGGAGACTTCGGGAGGCGGAGTCGGGGAGCTTGGGAGCCGCGGAGGAGAGCACAGCAACAGGGGTGCGGAGGGCAAAGCGGACAGATTCCAGCGCAGAGGATCGGGCCGACCGGCACTCACCAGCCGAGAGGCTTGTCTGCTCGCCCGCCGGGGCGGGCGGGACTGGGAGCTGAGGCTCCGGCTTTTGTCGGAGCGCCGGGAGAGGACTGAGGTTGGCGGCGTGAACACAGCCTGCAGGGCGTTGGTGCGCCGCGGCTGGCCGGGAGAGAGTCCGGGGAGGGGTCTGGACCTGCCGAAGAGGCAAGAGACTTTTACGTCCCTCTTTGTTTCCTGGTGCACGAGAGAGAGTCCGGGGAGGGGTCTGGACCTGCCGAAGAGGCAAGAGACTTTTACGTCCCTCTTTGTTTCCTGGTGCACGAGGAGAGGGGATTAAGAACGCTGCTTGAGAGAGCTCCAGGGACGGGCGCGAGCCGCGGCTAAGAGTGCGGAGCCCAGAGACGGACATGGGACGCTAAGGCCACTGCTGCCGCCGCCAGGAGGCCTGTGTGCGAACACAAGTCACTAGCCACACACCCTTCCGGGGAGCATGTGCAGCCCGCCACTGCCAGGGTCCCGGGATCCAGGGACAGCTCCCCCGGGAGAGCGCACGGCGCGCCTCAGGCTGCAGCGTCACGCCGGCCTCTGCCACTGCAGGCCCGCCCCGCACTCCGAGACCCTCCCTACCCCCCGGCCTGGGTGAGCCAGAGCCTCCGAATCAGCGGCTCCTATAACCCCGTCCTGTCTGAGCAAAGAACAGACGCCCTCCGGCAACCTACATGCACAGGCGGGGCCAAATCCAAAGCTGAGCCCCTGGGAACTGTCAGAACAAGAGAAAGGGAAATCTCTCCCAGCAGCCTCAGAAGCAGCGGATTAAAGCTCCACAATCAACTTGATATACCCTGCATCTGTGGAATACCTGAATAGACAACGAATCATCCCAAATTAAGGAGCCCTGTGGATGAAAGGCTCTTGGTGCTGCAGCCAGGACTCAGTGCTGTGCCTCTGAGGTGGGAGAGCCAACTTCAGGACACTGGTCCACAAGAGGCCTCCCAGCTGCACATAATATCAGACAGCAAAAATCTCCGAGAGATCTCCATCTCAACGCCAGCACCCAGCTTCACTCAACGACCAGCAAGCTACAGTGCTGGACATCCTATGCCAAACAACTAGCAAGACAGGAACACAACCCCACCCATTAGCAGAGAGGCTGCCCAAAATCATAGTAAGTCTACAGACACCCCAAAACACACCACCAGACGTGGACCTGCCCACCAGAAAGACAAGATCCAGCCTCATCCACCAGAACACAGGCACTAGTACCCTCCACCAGGAAGCCTACACAACCCACTGAACCAACCTTAGCCACTGGGGACAGACACAAAAAACAACAGGAACTACGAACCTTCAGCCTGCAAAAAAGGAGACCCCAAACACAGTAAGATAAGCAAAATGAAAAGACAGAAAAACACACAGCAGATGAAGGAGCAAGATAAAAACCCACCAGACCTAACAAATGAAGAGGAAATAGGCAGTCTACCTGAAAAAGAATTCAGAATAATGATAGTAAGGTTGATCCGAAATCTTGGAGATAGAATGGACAATAGAATGGACAAATTGCAAGAATCAGTTAACAAGGACCTAGAAGAACTAAAGATGAAACAAGCAACGATGAACAACACAATAAATGAAATTAAAAGTACTCTAGATGGGATCAATAGCAGAATAACTGAGGCAGAAGAACGGATAAGTGACCTGGAAGATAAAATAGTGGAAATAACTACTGCAGAGCCGAATAAAGAAAAAAGAATGAAAAGAACGGAGGACAGTCTCAGAGACCTCTGGGACAACATTAAACGCACCAACATTCGAATTATAGGGGTTCCAGAAGAAGAAGAGAAAAAGAAAGGGACTGAGAAAATATTTGAAGAGATTATAGTTGAAAACTTCCCTAATATGGGAAAAGAAATAGTTAATCAAGTCCAGGAAGCACAGAGAGTCCCATACAGGATAAATCCAAGGAGAGATACGCCAAGACACATATTAATCAAACTGTCAAAAATTAAATACAAGGAAAACATATTAAAAGCAGCAAGGGAAAAACAACAAATAACACACAAGGGAATCCCCATAAGGTTAACAGCTGATCTTTCAGCAGAAACTCTGCAAGCCAGAAGGGAGTGGCAGGACATATTGAAAGTGTTGAAGGAGAAAAACCTGCAACCAAGATTACTCTACCCAGCAAGGATCTCATTCAGATTTGATGGAGAAATTAAAACCTTTACAGACAAGCAAAAGCTGAGAGAGTTCAGCACCACCAAACCAGCTCTACAACAACTGCTAAAGGAACTTCTCTAGGCAAGAAACACAAAAGAAGGAAAGGACCTACAATAACGAACCCAAAACAATTAAGAAAATGGGAATAGGAACACACATATCGATAATTACCTTAAATGTAAATGGACTAAATGCTCCCACCAAAAGACACAGATTGGCTGAATGGATACAAAAACAAGACCCATATATTTGTTGTCTACAAGAGACCCAATTCAGACCTAGAGACACATACAGACTGAAAGTAAGGGGATGGAAAAAGGTATTTCATGCAAATGGAAACCAAAAGAAAGCTGGAGTAGCAATTCTCATATCAGACAAAATAGACTTTAAAACAAAGACTATTAGAAGAGACAAAGAAGGACACTACATAATGATCAAGGGATCGATCCAAGAGGAAGATATAACAATTGTAAATATTTATGCACCCAATATAGGTGCACCTCAATACATAAGGCAAATACTGACAACCATAAAAGGGGAAATCGACAGTAACACATTCATAGTAGGGGACTTTAACACCCCACTTTCACCAATGGACAGATCATCCAAAATGAAAATAAATAAGGAAACACAAGCTTTAAATGATACATTAAACGAGATGGAGTTAATTGATATTTATAGGACATTCCATCCAAAAACAACAGAATACACATTTTTCTCAAGTGCTCATGGAACATTCTCCAGGATAGATCATATCTTGGGTCACAAATCAAGCCTTGGTAAATTTAAGAAAATTGAAATTGTATCAAGTATCTTTTCTGACCACAACGCCATGAGACTAGATATCAATTACAGGAAAAGATCTGTAAAAAATACAAACACATGGAGGCTAAACAATACACTACTTAATAATGAAGTGATCACTGAAGAAATCAAAGAGGAAATCAAAAAATACCTAGAAACAAATGACAATGGAGACACAACAACCCAAAACCTGTGGGATGCAGCAAAAGCAGTTCTAAGGGGGAAGTTTATAGCAATACAAGCCCACCTTAAGAAGCAGGAAACATCTCGAATAAACAACCTAACCTTGCACCTCAAGCAATTAGAGAAAGAAGAACAAAAAAACCCCAAAGCTAGCAGAAGGAAAGAAATCATAAAAATCAGATCAGAAATAAATGAAAAAGAAATGAAGGAAACAATAGCAAAGATCAATAAAACTAAAAGCTGGTTCTTTGAGAAGATAAACAAAATAGATAAACCACTAGCCAGACTCATCAAGAAAAAAAGGGAGAAGACTCAAATCAATAGAATTAGAAATGAAAAAGGAGAGGTAACAACTGACACTGCAGAAATAAAAGAGATCATGAGAGATTACTACAAGCAACTCTATGCCAATAAAATGGACAATCTGGAAGAAATGGACAAATTCTTAGAAATGCACAACCTGCCAAGACTGAATCAGGAAGAAATAGAAAATATGAACAGACCAATCACAAGCACTGAAATTGAAACTGTGATTAAAAATCTTCCAACAAAGAAAAGCCCAGGACCAGATGGCTTCACAGGCGAATTCTATCAAACATTTAGAGAAGAGCTAACACCTATCCTTCTCAAACTCTTCCAAAATATAGCAGAGGGAGGAACACTCCCAAACTCCTTCTACGAGGCCACCATCACCTTGATACCAAAACCAGACAAGGATGTCACAAAGAAAGAAAACTACAGGCCAATATCACTGATGAACATAGATGCAAAAATCCTCAACAAAATACTAGCAAACAGAATCCAACAGCACATTAAAAGGATCATACACCATGATCAAGTGGGGTTTATTCCAGGAATGCAAGGATTCTTCAATATACGCAAATCTATCAATGTGATAAACCATATTAACAAACTGAAGGAGAAAAACCATATGATCATCTCAATAGATGCAGAGAAAGCTTTTGACAAAATTCAACACCCATTTATGATAAAAACCCTGCAGAAAGTAGGCATAGAGGGAACTTTCCTCAACATAATAAAGGCCATATATGACAAACCCACAGCAAACATCATCCTCAATGGTGAAAAACTGAAAGCATTTCCACTAAGATCAGGAACAAGACAAGGTTGCCCACTCTCACCACTCTTATTCAACATAGTTTTGGAAGTTTTAGCCACAGCAATCAGAGAAGAAAAGGAAATAAAAGGAATCCAAATCGGAAAAGAAGAAGTAAAGCTGTCACTGTTTGCAGATGACATGATCCTATACATAGAGAACCCTAAAGATGCTACCAGAAAACTACTAGAGCTAATCAATGAATTTGGTAAAGTGGCAGGGTACAAAATTAATGCACAGAAATCTCTGGCATTCCTATATACTAATGATGAAAAATCTGAAAGTGAAATCAAGAAAACACTCCCATTTACCATTGCAACAAAAAGAATAAAATATCTAGGAATAAACCTACCTAAGGAGACAAAAGATCTGTATGCAGAAAATTATAAGACACTGATGAAAGAAATTAAAGACGATACAAATAGATGGAGAGATATACCATGTTCTTGGATTGGAAGAATCAACATTGTGAAAATGACTCTACTACCGAAAGCAATCTATAGATTCAATGCAATCCCTATCAAACTACCACTGGCATTTTTCACAGAACTAGAACAAAAAATTTTGCAATTTGTATGGAAACACAAAAGACCCCGAATAGCCAAAGCAATCTTGAGAACGAAAGAAGGAACTGGAGGAATCAGGCTCCCAGACTTCAGACTATACTACAAAGTTACAGTTATCAAGACGGTATGGTACTGGCACAAAAACAGAAAGATAGATCAATGGAACAGGATAGAAAGCCCAGAGATAAACCCACGCACATATGGTCACCTTATCTTTGACAAAGGAGGCAGAAATGTACAGTGGAGAAAGGACAGCCTCTTCAATAAGTGGTGCTGGGAAAACTGGACAGCTACATGTAAAAGTATGAAATTAGATCACTCCCTAACACCATACACAAAAATAAGCTCAAAATGGATTAAAGACCTAAATGTAAGGCCAGAAACTATCAAACTCTTAGAGGAAAACATAGGCAGAACACTCTATGACATAAATCACAGCAAGGTCCTTTTTGACCCACCTCCTAGAGAAATGGAAATAAAAACAAGAGTAAACAAATGGGACCTAATGAAACTTAAAAGCTTTTGCGCAGCAAAGGAAACCATAAAGAAGACCAAAAGACAACCCTCAGAATGGGAGAAAATATTTGCAAATGAAGCAACTGACAAAGGATTGATCTCCAAAATTTATAAGCAGCTCATGCAGCTTAATAACAAAAAAACAAACAACCCAATCCAAAAATGGGCAGAAGACCTACATAGACATTTCTCCAAAGAAGATATACAGAGTGCCAACAAACACATGAAAGAATGCTCAACATCACTAATCATGAGAGAAATGCAAATCAAAACTACAATGAGATATCATCTCACCTGGTCAGAATGGCTATCATCAAAAAATCTACAAACAATAAATGCTAAAGAGGGTGTGGAGAAAAGGGAACCCTCTTACACTGTTGGTGGGAATGTAAATTGATACAGCCACTGTGGAGAACAGTATGGAGGTTCCTTAAAAAGCTACAAATAGAACTACCATATGACCCAGCAATCCCACTACTGGGCATATACCCTGAGAAAACCATAATTCAAAAAGAGTCATGTACCAAAATGTTCATTGCAGCTCTATTTACAATAGCCCAGAGATGGAAACAACCTAAGTGTCCATCATCGGATGAATGGATAAAGAAGATGTGGCACATATATACAATGGAATATTACTCAGCCATAAAAAGAGACGAAATTGAGCTATTTGTAATGAGGTGGATAGACCTAGAGTCTGTCATACAGAGTGAAGTAAGTCAGAAAGAGAGAGACAAATACCGTATGCTAACACATATATATGGTATATAAAAAAAAAAAAAGTCATGAAAAACCTAGGGGTGAAACAGGAATAAAGACACAGACTTACTAGAGAATGGATTTGAGGCTATGGGGAGGGGGAAGGGTAAACGGTGACAAAGCGATAAAGAGGCATGGACATATATACACTACCAAACGTAAGGTAGATAGCTAGTGGGAAGCAGCCGCATAGCACAGGGAGATCAGCTCGGTGCTTTGTGACCGCCTGGAGGGGTGGGATAGGGAGGGTGGGAGGGAGGGAGACGCAAGCGGGAAGAGATATGGGAATATATGTATATATATAACTGATTCATTTTGTTGTGAAGCTGAAACTAACATACCATTGTAAAGCAATTATACTCCAATAAAGATGTTAAAAAAAAAAAAAAGTCATGTGGTACCTCGTTCAGAGACTTAAGGAGAGATGGGTAGTAACATTTCTCTTGCAGCTGGTAAGCTGAGTGATAAGTGATCAACCTGAGTATGTAGAGGGCCAGATACAAAGATAGGGATAAAGGTGCTGGGGTGCACATGCGAAGAGAAGGAGGAAATGGAGCTGAGCTTGGTGGAAAGGCTCATTCTGAAGACGTTATCCAAGATTCAAAGTTGTAGTAAACTGAAGGTAAAATAGATGAAGCTGCGACCACGGTGGCGTTCCCAGCCTCAGCCTAAGTTGAGTACCACATATTTGGATACATCTGGAACCTCCCTGGGAATGAACTCATCCCAAGGGCCAGGATATACAAACTTGGCCGAGTAAGAATACCTCAGGCATTTAAGGTCAGAGTCAACAGTGCTGATAGTTTGGGCAGGCATGTTAGGTAATAAGTGGTTGTTGGTTTAACTAAGAAGTGTGAGGTAATAACAAGGTTTGCAACTGCATTGCTACCGATAATAGTTAGGATAAGCTAAGCGCATGTAATGAATACACCCCGACATGTCTAGTGACCCAAACAATATAGTTTATTTCTTGTTCCTCTAACCGCTCCAAGGCAGCTGTTCCTCGTTGCCTGGTGGCTCTTCTCCATACGACAATTCAGGGCACAGCCTCTTCCACTCCGTAGCTCTGCCTTTCACTAGGAAAGGACAAGACAATGTGGAGAGACAACTCCCACCTTTTAAAAGGTCTTTGCCCAAAAGAGGCACACGTCTCTTCTGATACGATCCTGTTGGGGGAGAGCACGTCACATGGCTACACTAGTTTAATGGAGGGCTGGACAAAGGTAGTCCCTAGTGAGGGAGCCCCTTTCTAGCTACAGCTGTGGACTAGGGAAGAGGAGAATGGATCAGGATGCAGAACCTGTCATCTCTGCTCGGTGCCCATGTGACGGAAGGTAGCCCAACAGTGAGAAGTATGTTTCCTTCTATTGGTACATACGCAACAGAGTGGCTTCTCTTTAACGAGAATCCCTGAGAATATAGTACTTCATCAGCACCTTGGGGTTACCAGACCAATACTGATGGCAGTGCCTGCTTGGGGGTGGATCCTGTGTAGTGGCAGAGGCAGCTGTGGAAGGTGGTCTGCTTCAACCGTGTCAGCACGTGTTAGCAAAAGAGGCCTGGACGAGGGTGGGAGGAGAACCAGCTTGCATGCAACGTGGAAGTCTCGTTCATGAGCACCTATGAGGGAGAGGCCCCAGGGACAAGCAAGTGAGACAATAATCACTGCCCCTCTAGGTGCTCCCAGACGACAGGACAAGTGCAAAGAGCAAAACTGCATGGATGAAGCTTAGGGATCATAGATCTTGAAGGCAATTTCAAACTAGGAGTGTTTTAAGGCTTTTAGCAAGATAGCCACCATACGATACATATATATATGTATATGTATGTATATATGGATAGATATAATGTATACATATGTACATTATGATTAAAAAGTAAAACCTTATTTGGGATTATAAATAAAAAGTACATCTTTTTTATTTTTTAAATTTTATTGGAGTATAGTTGATTTACAATGTTGTGTTAGTTTCAGGTGTACAGCAAAGTGATTCAGTTATACACATACATATATTCATTCTTTTTCAGATTCTTTTCTCATATAGGTCATCAGAGAATATTGAGTAGAGTTCCCTGTGCTCTACAGTAGGTCCTTGTTGGTTATCTATCTTATATATTGTAGTGTGTGTATGTTCATCCCAGGCTCCTGATTTATCATCCCCTTCACGTTTCCCCTTTGGTAACCATAAGTTTGTTTTCTTTTTTTAAAATTAATTTATTTTTGGCTGCGTTGGGCCTTTGTTGCTGCACGCAGGCTTTCTCTAGTTGCGGAGAGCGGGGGCTACTCTTCGTTGTGGTGACGGGCTTCTCATTGTGGTGGCTTCTCTTGTTGCAGAGCACGGGCTCTAGATGCGCGGGCTTCAGTAGTTGTGGTTCGTGGACTCTAGAGTGCAGGCCCAGTAGTTGTGGTGCATGGGCTTAGTTGCTCCGTGGCATGTGGGATCTTCCCCGACTAGGGCTTGAACCCATGTCCCCTGCATTGGCAGGCAGATTGTTAACCACTGCACCACCAGGGAAGTCCCATAAGTTTGTTTTTGATATCTGTAAGTCTTTTTCTGTTTTGTAACTAAGTTCATTTGTATCATTTTAAAAAACTAGATTCCACATATGAATGATATCATGATATTCTTTCTCTGTCTGACTTTCTTCACTTAGAATTTATCTATTTAGATATAGATATAGTAAGTATGTTTCAAATATTAGTCAGTGCATCATAAGGACCCTTTCTATGTGTTTTTGATAATACTGATTTATTCAGGAACAGAACATAGCCAGACTCCTTCCTTCTTGGCACACCAACCCAATGTGCTGAGCATTTCCAGAGGCAGGTGTGCTACCAGGATCAAGGGCAAACCCGTGGCAAGGGCACTAGGCTCTCCAGTCTTCTGCAGAACTGGGGAGTGTTTCAGATCCTGGTGTGCTGCAGAACTAGTCTCTACCTTGATCTACCCACACGCGTTTTAGGTGCCATGCATAGGAGTGCCACATTGTGAAATGTGTAAGATAGATTGGCAGACAGATGACATGCTGCTAAAAGTGCATGAGGACAGAAACTAGTCAGTAAGAATCTCATAGGTTCCATTTGTTTTGCACTTGCCTTGTGCAAAGTATTATGGCAAGGATGTTTGGTCAAGTAATTCAGTCCTTACCAAAGTTGGTAAAGTAGTTACCGATTTATCCATTGGGTTGTTAAGGACAATGAACCTCGGAGAAATGAGGCAACACCTCCAAGATCACACAAGTAATAATGGGGTAGAGCAGAAATTCGAAACTTGTATTATCTGTTTCCAGAGTTCAACCTGAGGTTAGAAACACTGGCTCTTACAGTGCCTGGCACATTAAAGGAACCCATGGCAGGTTGCTGAGCTGGATATTTATGTACACTATCCAAAAGTAGCAAGGAAACATCCTTTTGTTTTAGGCTTGTTATTCCAAATCTTATTAATTTAATTCTAACTATTAAAAACTCCTAAATATTTAGGAAATAACAGTGTGTATATAATTCAGTCGCAAACTAATTTCTTAGAACCAATACAATTCTCCAGTGGAGATTTGGGTGATACTGACGAGTTAATGTAGCCCCGTTGGTGCTTCATGTGTACCAAGGATTCAGGTTATTATCTTCCACATAAATTAATTTGAATGTTTTGTAAAGGCACTTTTTAAAAGCCTGATTTATTTAGTTTCTTTATCATCTCAGATAAACATCTCTTAATATATTTGGAATTCACATTTTCACTGATTCAATAAACTAACAGTACAGTAGGCAAGCATACTACTCTATAGGTTCACAGCAACTTTGATCATTTTTACTAAAATAAAAAAGATTGTTAAACCAAATGAGTTAACTTTCCTAAAAGGCTATTTCTGTACAAAATTAACTAAACACGTGGAGAATGTATTTTTTCGTGCTGGAAGTATTTTTTAAATGCTACTGTGAGATCTCTCATTTTGATAAAGTCAAAACCCCATCCTGTTAATAACCACTATAGTAATTTTGCAGCAAATTGCAATAAGACCACACTGTACAGTTGTGCCATTCAGATGACATTTATGAAATGCTTTAATTTAACATGGTGTGACATATATCATATGCATCATTTACAAGTTATAGCTTATAATCTCTGAGTGAAGTAGACCTAAACCAGAGGGGGAAAGGATGATGCAATATGAAATTATACCCCTTTGAGAAGTAGAAGGAATATAATTATAGTACTTCCTCTTAAAAAACCATTCAAATATGTAACCATTGCTGGGAACAGCAGTATGTGGGGAATCTCTTTACATGCTTTCCGTCTTGAACACTCAAAAGATTGAGAAAAAAAATGTATTCTTTTCCTACTATCACTTTGTTTGAGCATACTTCAGAACTTTACCTTTCTGCACTCTCCTTAGAGATTATGGTGGTGAAGTTTGGAAAGCACTTTCTCGGAAATGCCTTTTGGAGGGGGAGGGGAGCTATAAAAATATACCAGCCTGACAAATGACAGGCATTGTAGAATGGAAAAGAAAAGACATCTTGGTTTTACACCAGTGTGGAAGCTTTTCCTCTCAAATGAATATTTTCGATAGTGGAGCAAGATGATAAACAGCAGTATCACAAAACACTTAAATGGAAACAAGTATTATCATGTACATTATTCACCTGGCATTCTCCAATTTGTGACATTTTTATGTGGCAGAAACCACTGCAGATTCATTTAATTTTGAAGTGGAATGAATACCTTACAAAGGTAGCCTGTTACATTCGTGTGGACTTTTCTTCTCTAGAGAGGCAGAAGCTTAAGGAAAGAAGTCATTGTGTCTATATTAGAAATATGGAGTAATTCTCAGGGTCCACTTCTTAGGGCTGAGTGAGCTCCTAGCAGGGAGAATATACTGTATAAAGATAGATAAATAGATAGATAGATAGACAGGTAGATAAATAGATAGGCAGATACATACATAGACAAATAGAGATATACACATTTTTTCCTTAGAAGCACCAGCAGCTGCAAATGATTAGGTATTACATAGATGCTTTTTTCTTTTTGAAATGCTAAAACCAGGCTATTTCCAGAGCTTACATTTAGATGCTTAATAATATAAATGCTCCAATGTTAAATCAGTTCAGAAAGACCATGTTTCTCTGATGCTCAGTGATGGACCTATCAATAATTTGATGAGATACAAGACTAAGTTAGAAGAAAAGAGAGTAACAGCGAGTCCCTAGGAATTGATAATGCAGTGACAAAATAGGTAGCAAGTACTTAAGGAGCTAGTTCTTTAATCTTAGTGTTCATAAGAATCACCAATAGAAATTTTTTAAAATGAAGATTCCTGGGCTTGTCCTTCAGGGACTTTTATTTCTATAGGTCTGATTGATTTGGTCATAGGCAGTCAAAGGACTCAACTTTGGAATATACTAAACATATGTTGGATATAGGTTTGTATATTCAAAATGTTTCAGTATTTAAAAGTGGCACGTATCCTTCTTTGAGACAAATCTTTTTAAAACTGTGAATATGTTTTATTTTTACATTTGAATGAAGGAGAATTTGGAGTAAATATTTTCTAAGAACCTATTCCAGATATTACTAAATCTACCAAAACCGAGTAGAACTTGTGATTTATAGTTTTCTAATATTTGAAGTACCTCCTGAGCACATTTCAGTGCTATAACAATTACTTTGAAATAACCCATCCAGTCAATAAACAAGTATTTGGGGGATGCCCCTATGTACTTGGCACTGTGCTAATCAAGGTTACATAATAGTGAATGAACGAATCACTCAGGGACTGGTAAATGAAATTTAACCTTCCTGAAATGTATTGTTTACTAATATTATCCAGGAATAAACTTTGGAAAGATTGAATTTTTTTCATTGCCCGTGATAAACCCACCCCAGCTTCAGAACTTCTGTCTTTAAGCATATTCTTTTAAACAGCATTCTGCCCATCCACTTCCCATAGTGTCTCCTCAGCGTGGGGTCTTGCCATGGATGTGTGCCCTGGTCCATCAGTTTTGAGAGTTCCCAGAAGCTAGCCTACTCCAATCCCTTCAGTTCCCACTGTAGATCTCTCACCATCTCTTGTTTTGGATCAGCAGTACCCCTCCCACTTGTAGTCACCCATTCTCAAAACGCCTGTTCTCCAAACGTTCTCAAGTGTACTGCACTTGGGGTTTGAGTTTTCAGATCTTTCAAAAGTCAGATGCCCTCTGACTTCTATCTGCTTTGTCCTATGCTGACACTGATGCCATACATGTCTTGTGACTTGGTTTTTTTGCACTTGCTTCTCTTTGGGGGTTTCTAGGGATAGTTGGTCACCTAGTTCTGTTATAAATATTATTCTTGGCTTCTTCTGGTTTTGCTTTTTAGTTGTGTTTTTATTTTGGGATTTGGAGAAATTCACAAACTCTGTGGCCATGTAATCATTGTCCCTCATTCCCCTGGAGCCTCTTTTGACTTGTATTGCCTAACTTAAACTGAATATATAGAATACATGGCAGAAATGTAAGCCCAAGCTCTTTTGTTGTTTGTCTTCCTATGTGATGCCTTCTCCTTCTCCTTCTTTCTCAACCTATTTCACCATCAGTGACTGTCCTTTCCTCCATTTTCACCTACTCACCACAGTATTCAGCTGTACTCACTCAACTTTCCGTACACCCACCCCACACCCACTTATTTTCTGATAGTTTAAGTCTCTTATGAAACAGGTAAGAGAGGCAATAAAGACAAATGGGGATGAACAGCAAAATGACTGCATCAGCAAGTAGCAGCCAGGCACTGAGAGAAGCTGATTGTTTTCTGAGCCAGAAGACTGATGATGGGGAGGAAAAAGGAACAAACTAAACACAGAGTAAGTAGGCAAAAGGGAAAAGAAAAGACAAAATTAGCCGAATAGAAATTGGACAAGCAATAGTGAAAATGAAAAAACTCAGTAGTCGTGTTTTTTCCATAAAGATTAATAACATTGACAAACTGATCAGTAGAAAGAAGAGAAAAACAAGTTGCCAATATCAGAAATTAAAAAAAAGGGACATCACAGCACATTCTACAGACACCTATATAGGATCCTAATGAATATTATGAAAAACTCTCTCCTAAGAAATTTGACATCCTAAGTGAAGTGGACAAATTAATATAAAACTAACACAAAAAGAAATAGAACCTTAATACATACCTAACAGAAGAAAAAATAGAAAATCTAAATAGCTTCCTGTAAAGACATTGAATTTGTAATCAAAATTCAAATTTCCTTTCAACAAGGAAAACTTCAGGCCCAGATGACTTCATTGGTGACTTCTCCAGTAGCATAAAGGAATAAATCATGTAAGTCCTACGTAAACTCTTTTAGAAAACTGAGGAAGAATGTGTACTTTCCAAAGTGTTTAATGACGGCTACTTAACCTTAATCTCATAACCTGACAAAACATTTAAAAACAAGTCCATTTGAACAAGTCAGATGTTCCATATGAACATAGATGTAAAATATCTTAACAATATAATTTAGCAAATTGAATCCTGAAATATATTAATCCTGAAATATATAATAACATTTGAACAAGTCAAATGTTCCATATGAACATAGATGTAAAATATCTTAACAATATTTTAGCAAATTGAATCCGGAAATATATAATAAAGGTAATGCATCATGACTGCTTGGCATTTATTCCAAAAATGCAAGACTGGCTTAACATTTAAAAATCAGTTAGTGCAATAAACAACATAAATCTCATAATAATCTCAATAAGTGTTGAAAAACTTTTGAAAAAATTCAAAACACTTTCATGACAAATACGCTTTCCATACTAGAAACAGAAGAAAACTTATTCAATCTGAAAAGGGCATCTTCAAAGAAACTTAACATCATACTTAACAATAAACGTTAAACATTTTCCCTGTAAGATCAGGAACAAAACAAGGATCCTTGCTCTTATAACTTCTGTTCAAAGCTGTAACAGAGGTTGAAAGGAGTACAAAATGAAAAAAATAAAATCACAGATGTCAAAAAAGAAGCAAAACTATTGTTATTTGCAGAAAACATGATACTAGATGGACAGTGGAGACAGAAGACATTGCCTTCTGTGGGGTGAGGGGCGCAGACATCAAGCCCCTCACCCCACATTATCACTTTTCTCTTCCTACCATTGTCCTCCATAAAGCCATTAAAAATTGGTTAATAATCTAAAGAAGAATAGTGTTTTTGCCATGCAGTTGTAGCTACAAAATAGTCCTTGAGCAGCAGTGCCATCCAGATTGCTGCCATCAAGCCCTTCCAGTAGAGACTCTGGGGCCATCACTGAGGTATGGTAGTAGTGTCACATGACACTAGAGAGGCATATTGGGGTCACATCGTGGAATTTGGACTTTGTTCGGTAGGCAATAGGGAGCTCTTGAATATCTTTGAGCACGGAAGTGGCATGGTGGTGTGCCAAGTCAGGGGAGAGCAGTGCGTTACAGGCATTGCTTAGAACTGCTAGTACTTGGTGATCAATTCGCGTATCATTCTGCATACAATTCCTGGGCAATGCTGGCAATTCTGAGGGAAGAACTGGTAGAAACTGAGAGGTATTGCTCGCATACTATGACCTCACGCAACTCACAGGGTACACAGTGTGTGGTTGTATGTGATCAAACATTTGTTGATAACAGCATGAATGAATGAGTTCTACAGCAAGGAGGAGTAGGAGTTGAAGAATTTCTATTCAAAAAAATCTATAGTCGTCTCTATAAAAGAAAAGATTATTCTAAAGAATTTACTCATTAATTAAAAGATTTTTTGCCCTCATTTGTATTTCTGTTCAAACAAAACCCTGAAAATCTAATTTAATTTCCAAGTTCTTAAACTTTTGAGTTTGCTTTTCAAATTCTTTGTTTGGCAACATCCACATAACCTCGTTGGCTTTTAATGAGTTCTGTGAGAAGATGTAATCTATAGAACATTAGATTTTCCTCTACCACCAGCCAAATGAGTGCTTAAGAAGACAGATATTTCTCCTGTTTTAAAAGTGTTGCTTTGAATTACTTAAAATGTAGTGTCTATTACATAGAGAACCTCTAATAAATATTGACTGTTCTCACCTAATTTATTAATCTTTAACTCGTACGTCGTTATCTCTAAGTGATATTTTTCACACACACAAAAGAAATCACGTATGGATTATCTGATGCCTCGAGTCACCATGATAGAACTCCATCTCTTAATGTAGAGGGTGGGTGAGAAAGCTGACTAGGATAACGATTGCAGAGCAGAGTCTTACTCTTTCCTGTTGTCACTAATCTTCCTGCCAAATTCGTTGTTGCAATTGTTACACAATTGACTGTGCATATCCACCACGGCTACATAGCCTGGGACAGCAGACTTTTGCAGTATGGTCCAGAGTAGAGAGATCTTGAGCGTGGTCACTGGGTTTTAGACAGCGCCCATTAGCAAACATCGGGGCGAGTCAGAGAAATTCACAAATTAGTAACTGGACTGCTAACCTGCTGCTTCCACTGTGGGTCCAGCCCCTCACAGGTATTGGCCATTGCCTTGATCTTCCTTGGGTCTAGCTCTCTTGCCATTGCTGCTGTTACATTTGTGGCTTATCACAAGCAGAGTGAACTTAGCACAGTGGTTATGAGCATGGATTTGTCCAGCTAACTGTCTGGCCCTCAAGAAGTAACTTGATCTAAGATCCAGTTTCTTCTGCTGTGCAAAATGAAGAGTCATTCATTTCCCAAATGGGAAAATGACTAAAACTGCTGCTATTATGGAGTTCACATTGTAAGGTGGTTTGGGGAGTAGAGGGGGAAGGTAATCATCAGTCAATGTAAAAATAAGTAAATCTCTTTACTAAGTTAATTGCTGTGGACGAAATAGGACAAAGAAAAAGGCCTCAGGAGTGCCATTTGAAGGAAGGGAGCTGCAATTTAAGGGAGCTGCTCGTTAAGAAGGGGACATTTGATTTGAGCCCTGATGGTGGTGAGGGAGTTAGTTGTCTGGAGGTCTGTAGGGAGGGACCCAGGCAGAGAGAGCAGCCTGTGCAAACACCCTAAGCTGTGGGTATCCCTGCTGTGTTCAAGGAACAGAAAAGAGGCCGTGTGGCTAGAGCGGAAGCAAAAGAGAGGAGAAGGCACATCCAGAACCTTGGAAATCCTGGGTTGGGATGCAAAGGATTGGCCTTTCCACTTTGCCAGTGCCTGCTACGCAGCCATTAGGTACTTTACAAGGTTGAAGAAAGTTGGATGGTCAATCCTTTGATGAATTTACTACCTACTGTTTAATCATTAGCAGTGTGACATATACAGAGTAATAGTTATATATATACTACTAGTTTTTTTCCCCCCAAGATGCTGACATCTCTGCCGCTTGCATATCTATAAGATTAAAAAAATTTTTTTTAACATGCTCAGGTATAACAGATGACATCATCTGTACAGCCCACCTTCTTCTCAGAATGTTCCATCTTTTGGACCTAGTCTAGACCAATGGCCCTCTGGGCTACCTGCTCAGCTATTAGCATGGGCTTGCCACATACCTGAATCTCCATCTCCTGGATCCCATGCCTTGCATTCTTGTTGCTATTATTGTCGACTTTCTCATTTGCTGGTATCTTATGTCCCAGTACCTTCCTGAGAATGGGAGTTAAATTTAGAAGGTATTGCTTCCAATAATTTAAAATAATTTTATTCATAAATTTAGAAGGTATCGTGTCCAATAATTTGAAGACAATTTTATTTATAATTTGGAAGGTAGGATATAGTTTTCTAGGTTGCAATAATATTACAGAACACTTCAATGATATTCTATATTTCTTTTATATGTGACTTATTGGTCTCTAGAAATTTTTGTGTCTTCTTTCTATTTCTGGTATTTGAATGCTTCATGAGATTGTACCTTACTGTAGTTTCTTTTTTTACCCATTACATTTGCTAGCACATGGTGAGCCTTCTTAAACTGTGGCTTCATGTAAAGAAAAATGTTTATGCTGTATTAATGCTTTGATAATTTCCTTCCTCATTTTCCTATTTTTTGTCCTTCTGGAAATTCTATATTTTTATGTCATTTTTCTTCTATTATTATTCTTTCTGAAGAATTTTCTTAACTTTATCTTACAGTCTTTTTATTGAGGTTTTTATTTTGCCTATTGTATTTTTAATATTCAATAGTTCTTTCCTTCACAGGTTGTTTCCTAAGGCTTTTTCTGTTCTATGTTTTTATTATTATTTTTTAATAAATTTATTTATTTTTATTTATTTTTGGTTGCATTGCGTCTTCGTTGCTGTGTGCGGGCTTTCTCTAGTTGCGGCGAGCAGGGGCTACTCTTCGTTGCGGTGCGCGGGCTTCTTATTGCAGTGGCTTCTCTTGTTGCGGAGCATAGGCTCTAGGCGCATGGGCTTCAGTAGTTGTGGCACGCAGGCTCAGTAGTTGTGGCTCGTGAGCTCTAGAACACAGGCTCTGTAGTTGTGGTGCACGGGCTTAGTTGCTCCATGGCCTGTGGGATCTTCCAGGACCAGGGATCAAACCCGTGTCCCCTGCATTGGCAGGCAGATTCTTAACCACTGAGCCACCAGAGAAGTCCCATTCTATGTTTCTAAATGAATGCAACTTTTACCATAACTTTCTGGGGATAATAGTTATAGCAGTGTTTTATTTGTTACGGTTGATGACTTCTTATATTGCTCTTTTCTGCATTCCTTCTTTCCCTTATAGATTATTATTTCTTCTCCTTTTTTTTTTTTCTTGGTCCTAAATGGAAAATAAGTCTGGCTCCTGGCTTTCTAGATGCAGTGTAAGAGAAGTGGAATGGTGGCAAGGGGTGAGGGTGTACATACACTCTCACTTAATCCTCCAATTTCTGTCCTATCTGTTCACCCACTGCTGATGGTCTAATATAATGGAGCTGGTTATCTTAATTTTTTTTGGCAATAAGACCAATATCACCACGGAATAGGAGTGTACCTGGCTGTGTAGGATTAAAAAGGGAATTGGAACTCTAAATACTTGTTTTGCAGAACTCCTCTAATTCAGGATTCTCAACCACAGCATGATTGGTATTTGTGGCTGGAGAATTCTTTGTTGTGGGGAACTGTTCTGTATATTGTAGGATGTTTAGCAGCAGCCCTGGCCTCAACCCACCAGAGGGTAGTAGAACCCCTCTCCCAATTGTGACAACCAGAAAGTCCCCAGCCACTGCTAAAAGTCCTCTGGGGAACAAAATCACCCCCAGGTGAGAGCCATTGTTCTGATTTCAGAACTTATCCTGCTTTTTTCAGTGTTTTATCACTTGTAAACCTTAAGGCTTTCAGAGCCTTAAGGCTAAGGTTTTCCTTTCTGTAGGAAAAATCAGTTTTCTTGTTTTAGAAATACAACTCACCTGACACCCATATTGTAGCTTCTTAGTAGTTGAGAGTATTGTCAATATTCATTTATATTTCTTCCTTCCATTCTCTGTCTTTGAAACTTTTTGGGAAAATTTATTTGTTCTCTATTACTCTGTCTAATCATTAAAATTATGGATTATAATTTTTAAAATTAATCATTAAAATTATGGATTACAATTTTTAAAATTCCTATTTTAGTAAAATATCAGGAAAAGAGGAAATAGGCACATGCTTAATCTTCTGGCTTTTGAGAGAATTTCCAGGCCAAAGAACAGAGTGGGAGGTAGAGCTCAGGGGATTCTCTGAGTTGAAGAGGTGGAGCTGACAGTGTGGGGAGTCCAAAGTGGCTAGAGTTTGCAGAGAGAGCAGCACAGAGAGAGAATCCCAGAGCTCTATAGAGTATCTTTCTTAAGTACTCAGCTGACTATCAATTATTGCATGTGTGTGAGGCTGGGGAAAGAACAACCTGAAAGAATTCAATGTAGTCATGCTAAGCACTCATGCAAGGCTGTGAATAGTGCCTGTGTCCACTAGCTGAATTAGAAAAACCTCATGAGTCACAGGATATCCGATACAGTACACAGAAGTATCTTGCCTCAAGAGTAGAGAATAGTCCTAGACTAATCACTGCTCCAGGACCACCTAGTAAATCTTAAGAGCAAGACCCAAAGGAACTGTTTCCAAGTAACTTAACTGCATCCCAGGACAAAGCTCAGGAATATTTATAGGAACACTAAAATATCTAGCACCCAAAAAGAGAAAGTCCACAAAATCTAGCACCCAATTAAAAAAAAAAAAAATTACCAGGCATGCAAAGAAGCAGGAAAATAAAACCTATAATGAGGACAAAAATCAATTAATCACAAGTGACCCAGAACTAAAACAGATGTTAGAATCACCAGGCAGGTACCTTAAAACAGATATTGTAACTATGTTCCAGATGTTCAAAAAGTTGCATAGAGACATGCAAGGTACAAATAGGATACAAATCAAAAATCTAGAGAGGAAAGCTGCAATGTGTAAAATGAAAATAAATTGGGTGGGATTAATGGTACTTATACATTGGAGAAAAGAGTAATGAACTTGAAGTCATAACAAGATAAACCATCTAAAATTAAACATATAGAGAAAAGATAATTTAGAAAAATTGAAACAACATCAGTGAGCTGTGGGACTACTTCAGGAGTTGTGATATATGTATAACTGGAGTGCCCAAAGAAGAGGAAGAGTGAAGATAGAGACAGAAAAAAATTTGAAGAAATAATAACTGAAAAATTCTAAATACTGTATAATGAAAACCAAAAAAACCACCAACCCAAGAAACTCAAGAAAAGCCAAGAAGAAGAAACATGAAGAAAACTGCAGAAAGCACATCATAATTGAATTGCTTCAAACTACTGATAATTTTCTCTTTAGTGATAAAGATAAAATATTAAAGCAGCCAGAGGAAATAGATAAATTATATACAGAGGAAAAACCATTAAGATGATAAGAGTTTCCTGTTAAAAATAACGCAAGCAAAAAAGACGATGAAGCAACATACTTAAAACACAGAAATAAAAAAAACGGTGTACATAGAATTCTATACCTAGCAAAAATATCTCTCTGAGATAAAGGGAAAGTAGAAATTTTTTACAGTATATAAAAATGAAAGAATTCATCACAAGCAGACCTGCATGCAGTATAAGAAATGTTAAAAAGAAATCCTTCAACCAGAAGTATAATGATACCAGATGTAAACATGAATTTACACAAAGAACTGAAGAGCTCCAGAGAGAGTAGCTACATGGGTAATTATATAAGATTTATCTGATTATTTACTTCTCTTTAAAAATAATTGGCAGTTTAAACAAAAGCAATAATGCTGTATTAAAATGTTTATAATACATTTACAATTAAAATGTATGACAGGAGCTTCCCTGGTGGCGCACTGGTTGAGAGTCCGCCTGCCGATGCAGAGGACACGGGTTCGTGCCCCGGTCTGGGAAGATCCCACATGCCGCAGGGCGGCTGGGCCCGTGAGCCATGGCCGCTGGGCCTGCGTGTCTGGAGCCTGTGCTCCACAATGGGAGAGGCCACAGCAGTGAGAGGCCCGCGTACCGCAAAAGAAAAAAAAAAAAAAAAAAAATGTATGACAACAATAGCACAATGTTAGAAGAGAGAAAATGAACTATAATATCGTAAGGTTCTTATTACTAAAGGTAATCACTTCAAGGTAGACTGTGATAAAGATATACACCATAGACTTCAAAGAGACCACTAAAAATAATAAAACAATGTGCTGTAGCTAATAAACTGAAAGTAAGATAAAATGGAATCTAGAAAATTTAAAATAAAGAAAAGCAGGCAGAAATGAGGAACACAAACAGTTGAAACAAATATAAGGAAAATAGCAGGATGATGGATTTAAAACTAACCATGTCAGTAATCACATTAAATTTAAAGGTTCTAGATACTCCATTTAAAAGTCAGAGATTGGAAGATTGGATTAAAAAAAAGTAAGACCCTGCCAAAGGATTATATGCTGCCCACAGGAAATACATTTCAAATATAAGACACACATAGGTTAAAAATAAAGGATGATTAAAGATATACTATGCAATTACTAATCCTAAGATAGCTGGGGTCACTTTATTAATATCAGAAAATATAGATTTTAAAGTAAAAGTGTTTCCCGGGGTAAAGATGGTCACATTGCAAAACAGGTCAATTCGTCAAAAGGGTTTGGTACGTAAATTCTTAACATTTATGTACCAAACCACAGAGTCTGTGCAGCTATACAAGTCAAAAACTGATAGAAATGAAAGGAGAAATACAAAAATCCGAGATTGTAGGCAAAAATTTCAATACCCCTTTCTCAGTAATTAATAGAACGAATTGACAAAATCCTAAGTATAGAGGTTAAAACAGCACTGTCAACCAACTTGACTTAATTGATGTTTACAGAGCACTCAGCAGCAGCAGAATACACATATTTTTCTAGTCTACACAAAGCATTTATCAAAATGAATCAAATTCTGGACCATAAAACAAGCCTCAATAAATTTAAAAGAATTCAAGTCATGTAGAGTATGTTATCTGACCATAATCATTAAATAAAATTGGAAATCAATAACAGAGTAATCTCTGGAATATCCCTAAATATTTGGAAACCAAATGACACACATCTAAATAACCTAAGGGTCAAATAGGAAATGAAAGGGAAATTAGAAAGTATTCTGAACTGAATGAAAATGAAAACACAACATATCAAAACTGTGGGATGCTGGTATAGCAGTCCTTAGTAAGATATTAAAAGCACTAAATTGTCTATATTAGAAAAGAAAAAAATTCAAAGAAAAACCTTTCTCCTTAAGAAACTAGAAAAAGAAAAGAAATGACCCAAGCCAGGCTAATCAAAATTATTTTCGAGTTTGTAACTAGAGCTCACAGGGGCATCCCTTTTCCCTCATTGTTCATGTGGCTGAAAGCAGGCAAGACCAAAACTTACAAAACCAAGATCGTGTTTTAAGCCTTAAAGAGCTAGAAAATTTCTCTGGCTTAAAGTATGAACATGTTTGTTTGTTGTTAGAAACAGTAACTGTACCTCATTATTTGTTTTCCTTCTATATTACTAATAGAAATTTCAATATTATTTGGCCATGAGATCATAGAGCATAAACTGTATTTCTCAGCCTCCCTGGCAGTTATGTATAGAAACGTAATTTAAGTTCTGGTCAGTGGTATTGTTTCTGTTAACTTTCACCCCTAAAATGGTGGCTTAAAACCACGCAAACCATTTACTTGGTTTAGAATTCTATGGTTTGGCTCAGCGGTGGTCTGGGCTGGCTTGGCTGATCGTGCCTGAGCTCTTTCATTTATGTGGTTAGCTAGCTTGTCAGCTGGCAGTCAGATGATCCAGGAAGGCCTCACTCACGTGTCTAGTGGTTGTCAAGCAGAAGGTTAACTGGGGTGATAGGAGAGGCTATTAGCTGGGGCTTCTAATTCTCTTCCACATGTCCTCAAATCCTCCGACAGGATAGCTTGAGCCTGTTTTACAAGGTGGTCTCAGGGTTCCAAGCCCAGCTAGAGAGAATCAACTCCAAGTTTGCAAGCATTTCAAACTTCTGCTTGCATCATATTTGCTGACTTACTACTGGCCAGATAAAATCAAATAAGTCAACCGAGGGTTAGGGTTAGAAGTATTCTATCAAAGAGCATGGAAACAGAAAAGTGTTGTATCTGACTTTTTGGAAGTGTATTCTTTAAAGGGAGGGAGTCCCACTCTTCTCTCTACTTCTTGGTGGACAAGAATTGGTCTTAGAGTATGAATAGATTTATATTCCCTCACATAAAAGGGAGAGAATCTACAGTGAGTTGTACAGAAGTGAACATGTGTTTTCAGGTGAGTTTTGAGAAACTGATTACAATGAACTCATTTATAAACTATAAAGCCTTTTATCATTTACTTTTAAACCACATTTTAAGGTATGGCTAATATAGAGAAATTACAGGCTATATGCGTTATGCAAACATTTAGGTTAATGAAATAAGAGTAAAGTTGTGTTATCTTATTTGCAGCCGAGTTTCCCATAGGGAGAGATTTCATTTTATTGAAAAAAATACCCCATAAGACCAAACTGTTGCACAAATCAAGGCAGTAATGAACACTTTTTAGATCTATGTAAAAGATGACTGAGTTAGGTGTAAAGAGGAAAAGTAGACACACATTAGGGAGGAGTGAGGAGTAGGGAAAGACAGGACAGTTAAATGGTGACTCACTGGGGTGCAGAAGCCTTTGGCGATGTCTAGTTGTAGGGAAACTAAATAGATATTATAAACTGCAAAGTAAAGTTCTCACTCTTCTTTCACCCCAAATCTTTAGTAAAATGTATTCCTTTTTAAAAAATGAGAGCTCCTCTTCTGAAATTTCAAGTTTCGTGCCTAGAATGATACAGGACAGAGCTCTCAGGTGGCAGGAAGATTCCCGAATGGAAGAAGCAGAAATTTAGGGTCAGGGTGGCCGTGAGAATATCAGTACACATAGAAGTTTTAAAAGCTGAAGGAGAACTTTTGTCCTTCCAGCAGGAGTGGAATGAGGCTTCCAGGCAATCTTATCTAGATTTCAAGAGGAAGGGAAGCTCCAGGTGATACATGCCTTACATCTGAATAAGAATATAACAAAATAAATAGAAGATAAAGTTTTAGCACAGAATACACCTTTATTTCTCTTTAGCCTTTTCACTCTTTCTTGCTCTAGATTTTTGTAAGAGTCCTCTTTACATGCGGGGTGTACGCAAGGTTATTCTTTGAGAGAAATATAAAGTATGTCCAATTCCTGAAGGTGCTTGCCATCTGGAGAACAAGACTAATATATGTGAAACAAGAGCCAAAAAATAGGGGATTCATTAAATGGTAATGGACTTGAAGTGTTATATGTGTGTAATCAGAGGTCTCTTCGATTTTCATGGCTGTAAGTAACTTATACCCGTCAATAAATGCCATTTATTTTTGCAGACCAAATCAAATACCTGTTTTGAGTCATAATCTGGTTTCCACGGGGCGGGGTAAGAGTGTGGGTGTGAAACAAAGCCAGACACTGTGGGGCAAGTCACAGTCCTTGCATATCTTTCTGACCTGTATGTGTCTTTGATATTGACGTGCCTTATTGTCTACAACTCCCTCGTGCGTGTATAAACCTTTATTTTTCAGAGGACTAGACCTTTTGTCTCATTATCTTACCCTTAAATAATGATTCCAGTGAGTTCCTATTTTCCAGATGAGGAAAAATGAGGCAGTGATAGATTTTTAACAACTATTTAATTAAAAAACCCTTCTCTACCTCTTTGTAACTGAATCCCAACCTCATGTGATATTTTTGGATATCCCTGAGATTAAAGGTAAATCAAACAGTGTCTTTCCACAGGTAGGTAACTTCCCTTTGTGATAACCTTGCCTCCAAACGTGGCATGCTGGATTCAGGCTGAGGGTAAGGAAATCATGGGGAGACAGGCCAGTGACTTTATGAGAGATCTGATGTCTGTATTCACATCTCTTGTGAAAGTCTGAAGCTATTATTGAATTTCTCAGATTTATTTCACGTGTTATATGTATATATTCCCTAGTGAAAGGTTTTAGCTGTTTCTTTAACCAACATAGCATTATCTATGCACAGAGTAGATAAGCATTATATAGTCTATGTATTTTCATTCTCAAACAGCAGCTTGAAGAGGAAAAATTCTCCTTTGTTCAGCTGTTATTTTAGTTGACAATGCTTTAAAACAAGTAACTTTTTTGCATTTTTTACCACAATGTAAGTCAGTTAAATATACTTGATGTGATTAATTCATAATATAAATGAACCATAAATATGCTGAAATATTCCTAAGAGTAGAGTTGTGTAAAAAAATGTTATTAGGGTCATTATCAGGAGGCATAAATGGATACTGTTAAGAACTTTATTTTAAACATTGTTAAAACCTTGGTGGAGTGATATTATTATAGAAAGATTCTTCCTCAGTTGAAGCACTGGGCATGCGCAGAACAAGTTTGGATCAAGGAGTAAATGAGAGGAATGAAACAGAGAGGTGGAGATTAAAGACTAAATTAACGGCTGGCCCTTTTCTATTTTCAGTCTCCCCATGACTGTATTTTGATTTCTTTATATGGTGCTTAAGGCTTAATTCCACTTCCCTTTTAGTCATACACTACTGACTTCTATGGGGTTTATTTCCATTCAGCTCTATATATTCACCCTGCTGAAGCTCTCCCATGTTTCTGTGTCAGGAGGGGAAATACCTTATTACCTTCTTGTCTGTTTCACATTTAAAGTGTTTTCCCTCCCTGCCCTCTCTGTCTTGTACCTAATGAGCAAATTATCTAAAAATAGAAACGTTCATCACCCTACAAAATGTTGTATCTTCTCTAGATCGGAGGCCAGTGTAATTGTAAGAGACATGTGTCTGGCAGACAGTGCAATCAGTGCCAGAACGGATTCTACAGCCTACAAGAGTGGGATCCTGATGGCTGCATTCCGTGCAACTGTAATGCCTCTGGGACAGTGGATGGAGATATTACCTGTCACCCAGATTCAGGCCAGTGCAAGTGCAAAGCAAATGTTATTGGTATGTGTAATGCAAAAGTTTGCAGTCACATCTCTATTACCATCTGGAATAAAATCCTCTATTTGATTTCTTCTCTGAAGAGTAAAGCAAATTTCCTTGCTCAAGGCAGGCTGGGAAAAAAAATTTTGGATGAAATTAACTGTCTAAAAATGACTAAATTAATAATTCTCTCAAACTACAGCTTGAAGCTTAGTTTAATCAACCCTTTAGAAGTTTCTTTATTCTGTAGATGCATTAGTTCACATGGTCCCATACTAATAAGTCATAGAAAAATATAATTTACTTACTGCATAGATGTTTCTTTTAGAAAATTAGCACTTTTTCAAAATGCTTTACACTTAATGAGTTCTAAGCAAATCATTTCCATGCTAGTTTTCTTAATAGACCAAAATAAATGGATTTTTTTCCGAAATATTCTGTGCTGCAGGGTCCTTTGTGATAAATCTTTCCATTTTTTTCTATTATATTTCTTTGAACTGTTCCTATGAAATGCAAAATAAGTCAACATAATTCCACAGATCATGTATATTGCTAGGGTTAGTTATAAAGGGCCACATAATTTTAATTTTGTAATTCAGTGCCAAGCTGATTATAATAAACAGCTACCTTTGGTGTTATTTATCATTTTTTTATACAAGACGTGCTTTTTTTGTTTGTTACTCCCACAGGTATTTTTCAGAAATTAGATTTGATTATAGCAATTTATTACATCCAACATTTTTGAGGGAAACCACAGCCATATAAGGACAAAATTTATCAAGTGCCTGAAATGCACTATGTACGTAATGCACTTTGAAATGTTGATATATGAGAATATTATGAGAGGAAAGTTTCCAGATAAAGTGAGCCTTGTAACTGAACACGTCTTGGTTCACATAGAAAGTTTAAAAAAGACCTTTGCCTTTCTATTGTCATTCAAGACACCAAGTCTTCCATGGTTTTTCTAACACTGACCTGAACCTTATAATAATAAAAACATGCCTGGCAGACACACACACACACACGTGCCCGCAAACATGCATATACACAAACGTACGAACATATCATTTGGAGTAACATTTTCATTTCTGTGATATAACACTAAAGCTAATTCTTTATCTTTTATATATGTTGGTATTCATGCATCATTTTGTACAATTCAGCTAGACAAGCATTTCGTTTAATTTAATAGAAAAGAATATGGGCTTGCACATATTGATGGTATTACACAAGATTTATAGTATTACGCAATTTATGGTATTACACAAGATTTCTCTGGTGTAAAGAAGATTAAATCAAAATCTTTACCAAAACTTGCCCTGATGCATTTTAAGCATACAAAAGCTAACTTTTCAGGGACAAAAAGAAAAGAACAACTAACATAAAGAGAAGCACACTTTTGTATAAGTTTATCTGTGATATTGAATGAAGTCCTCCAAGTTCAGTCCATAGAGCATCCTTTGTTCTTTGATATAAAACATCCTTTAAATTCAAGCTGTGAAAACAAAATTTAAAGAAAGGGCTTTAGGGACAATCAAATGGTTACAGCTCTGTATCAATAAAATCTTTCCTGTGGTAGTTAGATTCCAGAGCTTAAGGAAGGATCAAAGAATCAAACTTTACTATTTACTTAAAATTTGTTATGGCCTCCCTGCCATTTACCTGTGTTACTGGTTGACCAGGTAGTTTTCTGCGGGAAAATATAAATACATACTTTTTGAAGATGAAATCATCAGTTTGATATTACTATCTCTAGAGTTATTTCTGCACATACAGTATTTTTTAATAGAAATGTAAACTTTGTATATGTATTTCTTTTCCTAATGGGACTAGCAAGTAACCTTATTCAATTTTACCTTGTTCATATGATTAAAAAAACAACAGAAAATGCAAGTATATGTTGTATGTGCTTCAGAAAGCAAACTGTTCGATTTAACAAAACTGTTAAAGCTTACTAATGATTCTATCACCAGTAAAATACATGAGCACCAATAATTTTATTAAAGTAGGTCATTCATCTAGAATAAAAAGGGAGAAGAATGTGAATTAAATGCCAAGTGTGCTAACTCGCCTGTACTTTTTAACACCGAATGGGATGCCCTGTAGGCCTTCCTGAGTACGGTTAGGAATAGATTACCTGTCAGGAATATGTATGGCATATTCAAATAAGCACTGCGCATATTTTTAAAACTGATATGATGTGAATCCATGTAGACCAATTTTAATAGTTCAAAATGAGTCATAATTCTTGTTAACAATACAGTTATTTTTAAAATTTGCAGCAATAGTGGTCCTTTTTTATTTTCCTTATTGAAATTAAATGATATGCCTTAGGTGAGTCATTCATCACTGTTAAAGAACTTGCCTTCCATTGGAGTTCTTGAGTTTTTATCCATATATATACATATATATTATGCGTTTCCTTCCAGTTTAGGAAATGCTTTTCTGCCTATGGTTTCCTGAGTGTGTTTTTGACTGTTATTTTATGACTAATTTTTTTAATGCTATTATAGCTTGAAATAAATTTTTCAATGGATTCAACCTCACATAGTCACTTATTTAAATTCATGGATATGTGAAGACTAGCTAAAGAAAGTATTTTGCCTCTCAACATTTACTATTCAATTGTTTTTATTCCTTTCCCTTGTAACACTTTTTTGAAACAAAAGAAAGTTGTCAGATTTAAGTGTAGGTGATAAAACATTTTTCTCTGTAGGTAAAATGTATATATGTTTGTACTCCTTTAAGTAGGAGTCATGTAAACAGCAGAATTTACTTAGTGTTTAAAGAGGTGTGCTCTGAATCACACAATATGACAAGCGATGTGATTGCTTTATGAGCCGAGGAGAGCATAATTTATATTAATTGAAAATGATAAAATATAGGAGTGTATAAAAGCATTGAGATACAGTTGCTCTGGATAACTTTTATTTATATTAATTATTTAATTGTGTGAGATTCAGAAGTGAGTATGTGTACTGTTCTCACAAAAATATTATAGCTTAACATTTATTAAACATTTTGGGAGGATGCTGATTTCTAGGAAAATAACTTATGTGGTGATATGCAGTTCTTCCGATGGCTTTGAAAATGTATTTCACTCTCAACTTTTAAATGAACATACTTTGTTACTATGAAATAACTAAGAATAATGGTTTTAATATAGTTAAATAATTTAAAAATAATAGTTCTGATATTTATTAAAGAGGAAAAGAGTTCCAGTGTGTGCAACAGAAGCAGTATTTGCATTAAGCATTTCTCCTTGCATTAAGTAATGAATAAAATTGTATAGAGCACATCGCAAAAATAAAGTGGTACGTGAGTGCAAGTTAAGTATTGCCATTGTATTTTGAGTATATGATCAGCCCTCTTTGGCATTACTTGTGAAAAAAACACTCAACATTTTATTGTGCCTGTATTAAATGTGGACAGTAGCATTGTTTGCACTACAGCTATCTTGAAAGCTTGAATGCGGTTGTTTTCACATCTTTACCTTTTTAAACACATTTTTCTCTTTAGGGCTTAGATGTGATCATTGCGATTTTGGATTTAAATTTCTCCAAAGTGTTAATGACGATGGCTGTGAGCCCTGCCAGTGTAACCTCCACGGCTCAGTGAACAAACTCTGCAATCCTCTTTCTGGGCAGTGTGAGTGCAAACAAGAAGTCAAAGGACTTCAGTGTGATACCTGCAGAGAACACTTTTATGGACTGGACACCACCGGTTGTAAGGCCTGTGACTGCAACGTAGCTGGGTCCCGGTCTGGGACCATCTGTGATGCTCGGACAGGACAGTGCATCTGTAATCCCAATGTTGGAGGGAGACGATGCAGTGAATGTTTGGAGGGATACTTCTACCTACAGCGAAACAACTCCTTCCTCTGTCTGCCTTGTAACTGTGATAGGACTGGGACAGTAAATGGCTCTCTGCTGTGTGACAAATCAACAGGACAGTGTCTCTGCAAATTAGGAGTAACAGGTCTTCGCTGTGATCAGTGTGAGCCTCACAGGTATCATCTGACCGTTGGCAATTCTCAAGGCTGCCAGATGTGTGAGTGTGACCCCTGGGGGACGTTACCTGGGACCATTTGTGACCCAATCAGTGGCCAGTGCCTATGTTTGCCGCGTCGTCGAGGAAGAAGGTGTAATCAGTGTCAACCAGGTAAGAGAGAAATGTGTTACATTTTCAGTACACGAAGGTTTTCTTTTTATCCCGTATCAGGTGATTCCTCTTTGCTTCTCTGTCAGGACTTCTAAAAAATTAATCTCCAACACCTTTGTTGCATTTATATCATTATCTAATGAGATGTAACTAGTTTATTTAAGATTATATGGCATATTTGTGTTGCTGTATTTGAGAGTGACCCTTTAGATGAATGCCAGCCAATCAGACATTTCATAACTGAGACTTTAATTTCTCAACTTGAAGTAAATCCCCTTTTAACAACTGAAAAAAAAAATAAGAAAAGCAAGAATACATTTTATATTCTAGAGAAAGAGAAACTTGAGTTGGTCATCCACACAGTGCCAAATATTCAGATGATGAACTGATTTTCTGAATAAAAGCTGACCAAGTGTTTTTACTAAATGAGCTATATGTTCTGGCATCAAATAGAAACATCTAAAATAATTTTTAAATGCCATTCAATTAATAAAATAGGCTACTGTTTAGTCCTACTGTACCCATCTTTCCAGGTTTCCCAGTTGGAAGAAAGATGGACCCTGTCCATAACTTTCTCCTTGACTTTATATGATTTAACTAAAGCAATATACTTCCTTTATAATACATTCATCGTGATGTTATGATAAATATAAATATCGGTTGTTTAACAGCTGTACTAATTGTTGTCCTGTCTAGCAAAATCACCTCTGAGTTATCTGAACCTGTGAAAATGAGGGTGATGCAAATTCGAAAGGGTGATTTGCCTGCCAGGGAAGGGTAGGACTAAAGTCTTGTTTTGCATAACAAGGAATTCAGCTTAGTAGAATTGAACCAAACCTCTCCCTTGGCATTGGTCAGTGTGACAAGTAAATCCAGAGAGACAGAAAAGAAATGATGGATAGTTAATTCTCTTTGAGATAAAATATCAGAAAAAAAATTGAACTAGCTTCAACATAAATGGAGGCTATATTATCAGTGAATGTCCCATAAAACCTTATATGGAGCAGCACAGTCAGGACTCAGGAACTAGAAAACTCTCATTGGTATATATTCATTCATTCGTTCCCACCCTCTGTCTCTTTCTGCAGAAGGGCACTCTGCTTCTCTCTTCCTCTCTGCGTGGTTATATAGCCACCCCTGTCTCCTGAGTTTGCTTACAGTTCTAGTTGCAGCTATACAGAGAGACATTAGCTGCTTCTTGGTTACAATTCCAAGAGTGAGATTCTAATTGACTCAGTTTTGTCGGGCTGGCCATGTCTGAGCCAATTTACTGTGGCCAGTGGTGTCAGGATCACATAACATAAGCATGGCTTCTCGGGACCACTCCTTCAGGTGGTAAGTATCCCAGAAAACAGGAAGATCATTGAGTGTTGACAGCTGCAACGTACTGCGTTCTTTCAGCTTCAGATTTATCCTTCCAAATTTGCAATCCATTACTATTTTTTATATCCTAAGATGACTTTTTTTTTCACTATTTATTAATATCTCTAATTTTGGAAAGTAAGTAGTCAGTTTCCTGCACAAATAACCATGATGTATATAACCTACTTTGTAAATAAACCAGCAAAAATTAATAGAGCAAATGTTATATGCTTTTGAGTCGTTACATGGTTAAAATTTATTGAGTGTTTCATTCTGACCTAGAATATAGCTATGCCACGGAACTAGAGACCAGTGGGCTCAAATCAGAACAGGAGGACCAGGGGTGGAAAAAAGAAACTGATATATTGCTTGGATAGGGTTCTATTGGAGAGTTTTGATTCCTAGAAATATCTAAGAGATTCCTAGAAAACTAAGCAGAGGCAGATTTTTCAAGAAAGGAAATATAATCAAGCATATTATAGGGTATAACTGTGAAATAGATTTATGTAGTCATAATAAGATAAGCTCTGAAAAGTGATTTAACCAACTAAGGGGATTATTGAGGAGGAGGTAGAAAGAGCTAAATATTCATTTTCTATAGTAGAAAGGCAGTAGTCTAAATTTTAAGAGTTGAGATGTAACAATACATGCATGTTATTCAGAAATCGAGAAATGAAAGCCAGAAGAAACATCTATAGGAGTTGAAGGTGATTGCTCTAGGCAGGGAAGTTCCTGGGAGAAGGATGAAGCAGCAGGCTGCCACTTTACATTCTGAGTCTTTAAGTTCTGTTTGATTTTAAAAACTATCTGCATGTAAATTTTGATAGAAATAAAAATTTAAAAATTATTGGAAAAATCATATTCAATTCTCATGGTCTCCTGACCCCGTTCTCTTGGGGACTTATGTGGTAGAGTGTTGTTTTTTTAGGAGGATAATTTCTTAGTAGCTATTTGCCTAAGTACAGATGACACAAAACTCCTCTCCAAAGGTGTATGGCAAACTGTCCTCTCTTTTAAGGAGGATATAGAATGGGGACCATCACTGTTAATGAAAATAATTATCATATTTAAAGTTACCGTGTATTTTATTTACTAGTGCAGTTGTCTTATTTCCTTTGAGTTTTGATATCTTGACAGTAAGGATTATATTATGCAGCTTACATAGCCACAATATTGATGTAATTCCTTGTATATTGCATGCAGTCAGTAAGTGGTTTGTTTAATTAAAATGAGAAATAATCAGGAGTTTTAACAGAGACATCTGTATTAGGTAGGGTTCTCCAGAGAAAAAGAACCAATAGGAGATGTCTGTGTGTATATACATACATACATACATATATATAGGTGTATTTTTTTTCCACTGAATATACTAGTCCATGGGAGGATCTGAACTCCTGACCCTCCTGTTCTGATTTAAGCCTGTTGATCTATAGTTCTGTCACATGCTGTATCCTAGGTCTTACCTTTGCAGCTGTACTGAAGATTTCCTTCACATATCCTGTGGTGGATCCCCTGTTTCCTGAGTCCTATGTGTTCTTTTTTCTTGATTTATTTGTGTATTTGGTAGAGCAAATGCTCCAGTAGCTTCTGAAAAGGAGTACAGGGAGGAAAGTGATTTTTTTTTTAGAATTTTGAACACCTGAAATTATCTTTATTCCATACTCATAGCTGTTTGAAATTGTACCATTATATAGAATCCTTTTCACTCAATAAATTTATTTCACCATTATCTTCTAGCAGTACCAACTAGATTCTTGTTTCTTTCTCTTTTTTTTTTTTTTTTTACATTCCAGAAGCTTTACCATTTCTATATCCCTCATGTCAGAAAATTTCATGATGAGATGCTTTTTTGATAAATACTTTCGCTGGTAATTCAGTGGGGCATTTTGTCTGTAGATTAATGTTCTTATGTTTTGGGAAAATCTATAAAACACCTTCATAGCAACATCTAGACCAGTGTTTGACTGAACAATTGGACATCAAATCTAGCCAAGTTGACCCATAAAATTAACCATCACAGGTACCCTTTCATATAATCCCCCTGTTCACTGTAGCACTTCATCCCTGTACCTGTTGAGTACAGACCCCCTCTGGCATAACTTCTAAAGAGAAAACTCATTTTCTTTTCCCAAAATGTGAGAGGGAAAACTTTCCGTTTGGGGAAAGTCACACCTGCCTTCAGAAATCTCTGAAGCCTTCAGTTTCACTTTTTTCCCAGAGTTATGAAAACCTGCGTCAATTAGCTTATTGTTGGCCTGTCCCCCTGCAAGTGCTTGGCTTTTACTTGTAGACATCTGTCCTGAGTGGCAATTTCCTCTTCTGTTCTTTTTTTTTTTTTTTTTTTAATGTTTTGGACTTAGAAGGGAAAAATTGTCCAATCAACCAAGCTTAACTGAAAATGTTACCCTAGTATTTTCTGGGTTTAATCTTTTCAGATCAAATCCTTGCGGTCAACCTTGAGTTTTCACATAATTCTTGTCTCTTCTATCAAAATCAATCTTGTTGGTTTCACATATATCCAGGATTTGACCACTTCTCACCCGCCTCACTTACCCATCTTGGTCCAAGCCGTGGTCACGTTTCTCCTGGACTTTCCCAATAGCTGCCTGAACTCCCTGTTTCTCCTCTTTATCCTTCTCCAACATGCAGGCAAAGTGATGTGTTCAGACTTCGGTCAGATCATATCACCGTACCCTGCACTGGCTCTCCATCATTGTAAGGAAACAGCAAAGTTGATGGACTCTAATGGCCCCCATGATCTGTAATGCCCATGACCTCCATGACTTCATTTCCAGACATAGGTTGTTCCTCTCCAGCCTACAAGTCTCATTGCTTTTCTCAGGTTGTTCAGTGCTCTATACCAGGGCATGGAGCACATCACCATAGTGGGGGGTCCATATATATTTCCTGAACTAGTGAATGACCTACACTGAAGAATATCTCAATGCCCTTCTCCTCTTTTTAGGCATGGGCATAGTGCAAGCCTGTGAGTGTTTCTTTAGCTACACATAGGGAGGATATGGCATTCTACCTTGCAGGGAGGAAAGACACTAGTGGCCTAAGGACCTGATGCATCTTTTGGACAGCACAAGGTATTCTGTACACATATGCATAGCCTATGGAAAAGTCAAAGTGTGTTTGTGGACCTCTTTTTTTTTTTCTTCTTTTTTTTTCTGTTCTGCATTGTTCTAGCTTCAGAAACTACTTTGAATTTTGTTTTCTGGGTTTTTATCATCTCTGCCCTTGAAACTTAGATTGAAAAAAAGAAACCTTCATCCTGAAGTATCTTTATTATAAACGGATGCTTCACGGTAGCCAGCCTGGCAATGGGCACATTAAAAGGCACTGCTGCAATCGGAAGCTTTCTTTCTACTTCTTTAAACCCATCTGAGAGAACTAGATTATAGCCTACAGGGGGGAACACCACCCCGATGTGTGCGAGCATCGAGCCGCGGAGGGAGCAGTATGGACAGTGGTGGTGAATGAACGAGCACAAGGACTCCAGACTGCCTTTTTCATCTGTGATTGTAAATATCACTGACCATCCTAGACTAGTACACATGGACTCTTGCCCTACTTTCGTAAAAAGCATTATTAAGGAAGGTGCATATAATGAAACCTCATGTATTATTAACTTAACCTTACTAGGAATGTACAAGGAATAGGCTTAATTCAACGAAAATTTATAGGCAATTTGTTAAAGCAGCAGTGCACATTAGAAGGTACATTAGAGCCACATTGGTTTTAATATGCTATTCAATAACTCGAAAAGAGGTTAAGAATGCTGCTTAACCTCCATTAAGTATTTTAAAAATGCTTTAATTTAAAATTATTTGGAGTGTGTGTACATATATGGATGGACACATACCTACACTCATAAATAGAGCACGGAATATGTTTTCCCGGTTCGTTTTTTCAGGACTGGATGACCTCATAACATTTGGCAGCAGGCAGTTAATCAGAGGCCGGGTGGAGAAAGGCAGGGAACGGTGTCAAGGCGTCCCCAGCCAGTGACCCACCCTTGTCCTTGAGAACTAGAGGCAGAGAGGGTTTATTGAGGATCCTGCAGCTTTGGAATAAAATAAAGGCTAATTTGTAATGAAAACAGCTTCACATGACATGTTTTGTGCTAATAGGACAATTCCTCATGCTTCCTTCTGGTATTTACTTTGGGTTTGCTTTTATAACTCATACAGACCATTAGAAAATAAAGTATCTTGTTTCATTAAGAAGTGTATCATAGTTGTCAAGAAATGAGCTCATCAACCAGCATTGCATGCAAGACCCTGCCAATGGAATTGGAATTAGATGGCTGATACTCCATTAAAAATCAGTGCATCAAAATTGAGATCCGATTATGACACATGCCCCAGTGTTCGGTGAAATGGCTTTTCCAGATTAGCCTGTTTTTCACAGAAAGACCACAGAGTAAGAGCCTTTTCCTTAATAAACCACCAGGAAAGAATCTTGTCATAGGAAATATGAATCACAATCCTACTCACATCTGGGGGAGAAAAAAAAAAAAAGGATATTGACAGGTCATTATCTAAATTTTAGGAAAATCCCACTTGCATTGAAAACTGCCTAATAAAAATTACAATGATGATAATAGATAATATTTACCAAGTGTATACTGTATGCCAGACCCTGGAATAGTGTTTTATCTAAAAAAATTCCATTTAATGTGCACATTATTTCTATGATGGAAGGACCAGTATTATTTCCTTCGGGGAAATGCAGTCTCATTAAGTAGAAGCGCCATTTACAAGTCCAAGTCCATCTGACCCCAGAATCTGCACTCGGAAAGAGTGAAACTCTTATTCTGAATCCCTGTTTGTTATAAACATTCACTTAACAAATATTTGAGGGTGGATTGAAATAGAGACTCTTACAAGTGTCTGTAACCTCCCCCCAGTGCTCGAACTCATCTCAACCCATGTTTCTCGCTACTGCTTCAGGTCCTGGGATATTTCATTTGTTGTGCTGAATCTGAATAATAGTTACAAAATAAAAATGAACAGAGCTGTGAGCAGCTACAATGATCAAGTAATGGAGAGCCGACCGAGAGGTCTAGAAGTGGGCTTACTCCACGGACAAAGTTAGAGAAGTGTTTGAGATGTTTGCCGTGGCATAGGACAGAGACTTTAGAGCATGCATCTGAAAACTATTGAGACTGAGAAAAGTGAGAGCAAAGAAAAAGTTTTGCTGTGGATTATGAATATACATGTGTATCTGTGCACTGTAATCTCTAAGACATAATCAGAGCGCTGCTTCTTTATATTCATTGTTGTTATTGGATTTGATTCTTAGAGAATATACTTATGAAGGCTTCTCACGGATACTCAAATAGGAAAACCAGGTTTTTTATAAAACAGAAAGTCCGATAGAATAATTTCCCTTATATAAGCATCTTATTCTATCCTTCATTCTACGAACTGGAGACATATTTTTGGAGTGATATTTTCTTTCTGAAGCCCTGTTCCATCCGTTGATCTGGCAAGGATTACATTTTGAATTTATCATGCTTATCCATATACATTTCCTACTAATCCTCCCTGATACCCTACCTCTTCTAACCACTCTCATGACTCACAGATTTATGTTTACCATTTTCTCTTCAGTATTAGAGATATCATCTGATAATTGTAAAGAGTAACAGATATCCTCCCATCCGTCTACTCATCCATCCTTTCACCCATCTATCCATTTCCTTCATATATCCATTTTTTTCAATTAACGTCTATTGAATAAATTACTATACACCAGAGCCTGTGCTGCTGTAAGATATACAACCAGAAATATATGAAGGCATTACAGTTTAGTAGGGGAAACTGACTCATGTGCAGATTATAACATATTTGTGATAAGTGCAATAGTAGAAATGCATAAGATAGAGAAGTAGTAAAGTCAAGGGACTGATTAATTCTTGAAGGCTGGGAGACATAAAGAACCTAGTAGTGTTTCCTGAGCTGGGTTTTAAAAGCAAATAGGATTCGGCAAGGTATTCAAACAGGGGAAGCAGTCCAGGAAGAAGCAATAGGAGGAGGAGGGCATTTAAAATACATCTAAACTAGTCGAAAATGAGTTTTTCAAATGTTTAAAGAGAAATGATAGCTTGAGATGAATAATCATATTTATTTAGCATTTGTTAACATTTGGTCAAATCTATGAATAATAATTTTAGCATGATTTTTATACAAAACCATCAAATGGAGGAAAATTGTTATTTTAATTTGAAAATTAGCATCATCTCCTACACTTCATTTTGAAAAGATTGACTTGCAAAACCATTTCTCAAATAGTCTTTTGTTGCCTGGGGTAGGTGAGCCACAAATTCCTCTCTAGACTTTTCTCTTAACGCGGTGTCCATTCTCTGGTTGAAGATGAGAATTGTTTCTTCTAAATGGCTCATAATTAGTGCTTAGCCTCAGCTCTGCCCTCCTTTTCTGAATAAGGCCTAGAGGTTAAACTTGTTTGCTCTCTCCCATTTCCAGACCTTAGCAAAGCCTAGTTGTTCACGGTCCTCAGGAGGGACATTGCTAGGAAATGGGCTCTTCTTTTATGTCCAGGGCAGGTGCTCTGCTGTGCAAATAGCCACTACAGGAGAGGATACCAGCTGCCTGGCTAATAACTTTGAACTCTAAGGATGCTGTAAGCCTTCTCCTGGATAAAGCAATACTCTTTTATGATATGGGTGACTTTTTGCGTTAGCTGCATAACACATTGTTTCCCACATGAGACTTGTCTGGTCTGGGACTGGAGTTAGAAAGAAAACTGGAGAAAAGAAGAAACTTTAGTGGGCTGATTTGGGGGTGTGAGCTCTCAGCCCTGCATAATGGAAGGTAATACCTTTGCCCTAATGACCGTGCTTTAAACTGTGGTACAAAATCACCCATGGAAGGAAATCTCCAAAAGACCAGTTAAAATGATGCAGACACGTACTTGGGGAAGATGAAGTGGACCTAATGGAGGGAGATCAGAAATCTATTGAGTTTAAAAAGAAAAAAAAAAGAAAGAAATTAAGGTCAGTTATCTTTAAGCTACACTCAGGAGCTGAAGTTTAAGTGGGAGGGAAGTTCTAACTACAGAACTACTTCTGTAGTTAGGAGTCATAAAAGGAGAGGTAATGGTCTAGAATAAGGCACATTCAGGTAAGGCAGGAAGTAATCATTGAGCAGGAAAGTACCTGAGTCATCCTAATCAGAACTGCTTAAAAATAGGACAGCTGAAATACTGGTGGGATTAACCTTTATAATCATGCTGCTGAGAGGAGGAGGGGAATTAACCCTAAGACAAACTCCTATGTAGTCTTTTCCTTGAAGCCCTAACCTCCAGGCTGCAGCCTCCCTGGCTGCTTTAATACCTTTCTTGTTCTTCTCTGCTGATACCTCTGATTTTTCTGTGCCCTTCTTTAGTCTCCAAAACTTGGGCAACCCAATCTTCTGCACCAAAATCTACACTCCTGGTCTTTACAGATTCATCTAACAAATCTTTTTTTTGTAAAAATCCTTCCTAGCTGTCCTAGATTTCTCTATGGCTTGAACCTATTGCAAAAAGTCCAAATTAATTCTACTTCTAAGTATCTGTGCTAATGGGGAATTTATCCAAATTGGAGAGCTGTTAGTACATGAATGATGCCATCGTCATGAACCTTAAGGACCTAGGTACCTTCACACAAGGGAAAATACATAGAATCCCAGCCACAATGGCCTTGAGTCTAAAATAGAAGCCTTCTACGTTTGTGATTTTGATCACATGGTGAGTCAGATAGGAAACTATGTAATAACTGTCAGGGCCATACTCTATTTCTGGCAACACATATAAAGCAAATTGCTGTTGGTGAATGCAAAGAAGCAAAGGGCAGAATCTCGTTGCAAATTACTATCAAAAATGATAGTCTTATTTCTCTCCAATTGAATGGCACAGATTTTGAGCTTCTTTCTGTTCTATTTTACTCCTCCTGAAACTTTTTAAGAGAGAATATGCAGGGCCTAGGAGAAGAATAACAAATTAATTGTTGGTAGCTGTAAAAGAATGGCTTGTTCTCAACTAAAGCCTCAAATGAATTTTACAGTGTTCCAATTACTTTTGGTTTTTCCCCTAAAGGATAGATACCACAGAGTGCTTCCCTGTGTGCTCACGCTTTTTCTCTCTTTCATATCACTGATATTTTATAAATGTAAGTTAGTGATCCTGACAACTGTACAACTTATTTTCATTCGCCAGAGCTTCATTCATTGTTTCAAGAAAATTCCTTGTAACGTTATGCACACTTGTGTGTGTATATATGTGAATATGCGTATGTATGTGTATATACACGTACACACACAAACACACATATCACACAACACCCAGAACCATTTCTCCCTCATATGACTGCTTCATCATCCAAATGTCCAATGCGTTTCTAATTTTATAACTGTTGATTTCCACCTTCTGGGTCCAAGAAATTTTAAGTCACTGGAAGATATTTTTGAATCATATTTTATTTCCCTTCTTTTTCTATAAGAAAAAATACAGATTTTATAATTAATCTAAATTCTGTTTTTGTTTTTTTAAATATAGTACTTGTTGGGATCAGTGCCTACCTAATAATTTGGTGCAGTTTTGTGAATTCCAGTGTTCGAGTGCCTCCTTTGTGGCAAGCACTGTATTGGATGCTGGGTAGACAATGATGAATTAATCAGATGAGGTTCCTGCCTTCAGGGTGGTTACAGTCTGGTGGAAGTGAGATTAATTGTAATTTTCCTCAGCACTCTATAGGAAAGAGAATGCTGTGAAACTAACAGGCATACCTGAACTAGCCCAGAATAGGTTACTGGAGGAAGAGTCACAAGACCTGATATGCATAGAGTGAGCTAAGCAGAAAAGGTGGGTCCACATCATTTCAGCAGACAGAACTGCCCATGAAAAGCATTTAGGCATCAAGAACAGAATGAAGTATGACTGGGGCAGATGGGATGAGCTGTGAAATGAAGCTAGGGAGATAGGCAGCACCTTACTGGAGGGTTGGAAGCTGTGCTAGGATTTATTTTTTTCCTAAAGGGAATAGGACGTTATGAAGTAATTTTAAACAGAGGAATGAGGTGTTCAGTATACACTCTGAAAAAGATGGTTCCAGCTACACTATGAAGAATAGATTGGAGGAGGACAAGAGGGATGCTAGGGGGTGAGACAGCCTCTGTGGTTGAGATGCCTGGGTTTGAATCTGCTATTTGTCAACTCTATCATTTTAGGAAAGTTTGTTAACCTTCCTAACTTTCAGTTGTCTAATTTATGTAATAGACATAATAATGCCTGAATTATTAACATTGCTAACAGTCAGAACTAAATGAGACAGTGAATATAAAGTTTTTATCATAGCCTCTGGTACATAGTGTTAACTATAGAAAACTTGGTAGTGACTTTAACCAGGGAGGTGGCAGTGGGGATGGAGAGTAGAAGATTTAAAATTCTTAGAAGGCAGTATTCATAGGACTTGGTAATTTGCTATATGTAGGGGCACAGGGAAGTGAAGGACTCAAGAGTTGCCAGTTTTAGCAAAATATAGGATGCTCAATTAAATTTGAATTTCAAATGATAATTTTTTAATATGAGCAAATATCACACGGGACATAATTTTACTAAAATAATCATTGGTTATCAGAAATTCAAATTTAACTGGGCATCCTGTATTTTATCAGGCTATCCTACCAAAGATGTCTCAGAGTTCCAGCTGAAGCAACTGAAGCAATAGATGGTGGTGCTATTTGCTGAAACAGAGATGATTAGAGGAGGGACCAGTCTTTAGTGGAAAGATCATGAAATAGGTTTTACATACACTGAATCGTAGGTGCCAGGAAGACACCCAGTTACAACGTCAATTATTTACTCAGCTTTTCTTTGGCCATAATTGACATACTGATAAAGAACGGCTACAGCCACGTTTGTACAGGGACTTAGATAGTGCTGTGTTAGAGCGTTCTGTTTTTCAATGTAATCAAAATGTTATTTTTTAAAGAAAAGACTGGGTAGAAAGTATAATAAAAACTTTTCATTGCTTCATTTCCAGGTTTTTATATTTCTCCAGGCAATGCCACTGGCTGCCTGCCATGTTCATGCCACAAGACTGGTGCAGTTAATCACATCTGTAATAGCTGGACTGGTCAGTGTGTTTGCCAAGATGATTCCATTGCTGGGCAAAGTTGTGACCATTGTAAAGACCTTTACTTTGGATTTGATCCTCTAGCTGGAAGGTAAGTGTTTATAAGAATTAATAATTAAATGTTTTTACTAAATTATATTTGTAATTACTTTTTTTTTTTTAACTAACAGTGATTTTTTGGCAGTATCTTCTGTAAAAAGGAGTATTTTCTGTCCCCCTTAGTCTGTGGATATATTCTTTTATGCATTGATGTCTGCATTTATTAAACATAATAGTAATCTTTGCATATCTCCTAGAGTTCCAATGTATGGGTTGCTGTACATTGATAAATGTGTCCAGTATTAGGGCCTGGGAATATTTAATAAGATAAAATCCTTTTTCTGTAAAGAACTCAAAATTTGGTTGTGGAGAAAGACAGGTAAAGAAATGTCCATAAAAGTAAATACACAAGCACATACACAGGCTAAGATAGGTATCATGTGTGTGTATATACTTTGTTCTACATGGACCCTGAATTTATTACTGCATTCATTTATGTTCCTTTTGCCTTTCTAATTTAGGTTTAAAGACTGGCAGATGAGAAACATATCTTTGAATTCAGTGATAAGATTTTTTTTTTTTCCCCAGTGTGTAAAGTACCTTCTGAAAGTAAATTAACCACTTTTCAAAGTTACACTGTCTTTAATGTTCTACTTCTTACTTCCTGTGTATCTGTGGGCATTTGCTTTCATGCAGATGTGTCCATTGCTGTACTTTTGAAGGTGTGCTGGAATGCCAATTCCATGTGTGTTTCCTTGGTCTGGTCAGGTAATAAATCTGTCTAGGATTGGGACTGTATCCATGAATTCTTTGACGTTCCTATCCCCAAGAAACTAGTGTTGTGTCTGCACACACCAACCAAATCTGTCTCTCAATATGTGTCTGTGAGTGTTTATAAATATAAAGGCTAAGTGCTCAAGGGTTTGAGATGATTTTTTCAACTCATCGTCACCCTGCTGCCTGCCTTTTGGCTGTTACACTCTTCATTAACAGCTTGATTAGAGTGTGGACAGTGTGACGGGGTAAATTATTGAAAAAGAACTCAAGCTAGTTCATTTGGCTTTCTACTAAGATTCAATTTGATTAAAAAACTTTAATATAATATTTAAAATATTTATTAAAACAACTTTATGTTCTTATTACATATCTTATATTTCAAATCCATGCTGCTCCACTTCTGTTACCATTGGAATATCATCTTGGTTAGTCTGAGAGCATTACCACTCTTCTGTACAAATACGAAACTACTCTGAATGAGTATAGAAAACACATGGTACAGTAGATGTTAAATAGAAAGTATTACCAGGATCTTGATAGTAAAATCAGGGCCAGTTATTGCACCTACCACCCCCTCTACCTACTTTTTGTTGAAAGACCATCTCACAAATTTCCCAGTTGGAACTCCGGGGTTGGTTTGTTTCACTACTGGCAGCCTCTGTCTTTAGATTTCCTATCTCTTCCATAGTCTTTCTGACAACACTTAATTACCAAGAGAAAAATATCTTCCCCACTCAGCAGTCCTTGGAACACTCATGCCTATCTATGACATTTTGTGCCAGCAGTCACTTACCCATTTCCCCTCTACTGAGCTCCCTTGTTATTCTTGCCAGTGTTGTCACCAAAACCCCTACTTAATGACCAAAAGATGTCTAATTGTCTTGGCTTTTTCACTTAACTTGCTTTAAGTGAAACCTGATTCCCTTCATTACATGGCTTCCCCTACCCTTCAGTGTTTGTAAACTCAGGCTGATCTTCACCCCATTCTGCTTCTCCCTCATTTATCTACCCACCCCAATCTAATCCAGGACCAAGAATTGCTTACGAGTAGTGTTCTATCACCTATCACCCTGCAGTTGGACTGGCTAATGTGGGAATCAGACTCCCTGGGTTAAAAGCTGGCTTGAAATGTTAACCTGAATTGATGAGGAATAAAGAGGAAGAGCCAGAAATGTAGGTATAAAATACATCCTCATCATCACCACCACCACCACCACCACCACCACAACAACAAATACATTATTAGAAGGTGCCAAGGTTAAAATTAGGCAGAACTCAGTAAAATAAAAGGGAGGAGTGCAGGCTGTAGTCTAGGAGATAGAGCCAAAGTTTGAAAAGCTGGCAGCTTCTATAGCATAAAAAATCCAGAATAAGTGTGAGTTCAAAGCAAAAAGACTTATGACAAGTGTCATATAAATACAATTGTATATCTTTACATATTAGGTGACTGATAATTATATTGAGTCAAGTAAGGAAGTACACACGCCATATTTTCTTTATCCATTTATCCATTTACGGGCATTTATGTTGTTTCCCTATCTTGGCTATTGTGAATAATGCTGTAGTGAACATAGGGGTGCGGATATCTCTTCACGATCCTGATTTTATTTCCTTTGGATATATACCCAGAAGTGGGATTGCTGGAATCATATGATAGTCCTATTTTTAGTTTCTTAAGGAACTTTCATACTGTTTTCCATAGTGACTGTACCAACTTACATTCCCACCAGTAGTGTACAGGGCTTCCCTTTTCTCCACATCCTCACCAACACCTAGCTTTTTGATAATAGCCATTGTAACAGGTGTGAGGTGATATCTCATTGTGGTTTGATTTGCATTTCCCTGATGATTAATGATGTTGAGCACCTTTTAATGTACCTGTTGGCCATTTGCATGTCTTCTTTGGAGAAATGTCTATAAATATCCTTTGCTCATTTTTTTAAATTAGGGGTTTTTTTTTGCTATTGAGTTGTATGAGTTTCTTACATATTTTGGATATTAACCCCTTATCAGATAGATGGTTTGCAAATATTTTCTCCCATTCTGTAGGTTGTCTTTTTTCACTCTGTTGGTTACTTCGTTTGCTGTGCAAAAGCTTTTTAGTTCATCTCTTTTTGCTTTTTTGCCTGAGCTTTGGTGTCATAACCACAAAATCATTGCCCAGACCAATGTCACGAAGCTTTTTCCCTATGTTTTCTTTTAGTAGTTTTAGACTCTGATATTAACTTTAAGTTTTTAATCCATTTTGAGTTGATTTTTGTATGTGATGATTTAGGGTCCAATTTCTTTCTTCTGCATGTGAATATTTAGTTTTGCCAGCACCATTTATTGAAGAGACCATCCTTTCCTCATTGTGTGTTCCTGATACCCTTTTTGAAGATCAGTTGACTGATATGCATGGATTTGTTTCTGGGCTCTCTATTCTGTTCCATTCGTCTGTGTGTCTGTTTTTAATGCCAGTACCATACGGTTTTGATTACAATAGCTTTGTAATATATTTTAAAACCAGGAAATCTGATGCCTCCAGTTTGGTTCTTCTTGTTGAACCCATGCTTTGCAACTTAAAATAGCTGTAGGACTTTCTGTTACCTAAGAAAGACCAGAAACGCCATACAGTTGACTCACTTTATATCCAGGTGGCAGACAGGGGAATTAGCCCCATATGATATATTTAAAGGATCAGTGAAAGATGAAAGTAAAATTAATTTATGATTGCTTTTTATGACTAATGGTTTTCCAGGGTGCTAATTATTTTATTGTTTGCACTTTTCTTAAAATCATCTTTTCCTTTGATTCCCAAGATTCTGCTTCTCTGATTTGTTTTCTATTTCTTTTGATGATTAGTCCTCTTTAATCTGGCCCTTCAACTTACATATCAACGTCTATGATTTCAACCTCTACATGCCTGTAAATGACTTTCAAATATATTATCACATCTTCAGATCTCCATCATGGACTCTAGGCCTATGGCTAGTTGTCTCTCTGAGTTTTAAGTTTGCATGCCTCTCATGCATCCCATTCTTAATATAACCAACACAGAAAAAATTCTCATTTGCATTACTTTCCTCACCTCTGCCAAAAATTAAAAAAATAAAAGTCTCATGCCGTCATCATCTTAGTGAAAGGGATATAAATCTTAAAATAACTATTCAAGTCTGCACCACCCACGTGCGACTCAGGATGCTCTCAGATTGGGCAGGGTTGGCTCTTGATATTAGCATACGCTGCTGCTGGAAAGAGCTATCGAAAGCAAGAGCCACCATGTGTAATGCAGCTTCTCTGAAATAAATAAAGCCTTCCTTAACCACAAAGACCCAAAGAAATCAGCAGGATTTGTCCCTTGTTAAATCAGTCATCTGGAATGCCCTTGTCTAGAGTTGACCCTTCTATTCCACTGATGAATTCTACTGTCGCATTTCACTTTAACATCGATGATAGAGAAGAAATCCTCTAGCACAGAGGGTCATAGAGAAAGATGTTTCAAAATGTGACAATGAGAATTGCTTGAATGTATACTTTTGCTCATCACTGAGAAGAGATAAAAATGGATTTTATTCTTTTTATGTTTTCCATTCCTTTCCTGAATGATATTGAAATCTATTTGTTGACTTCTGGTTGTTCTTGTGTATATATACTAACACTGACTATTTTGAAAATGTGTGCAAAGATGGCTTAAAATTGCTTAAAATTTCCCACCCTCTCCTGCTGTGTCTTATCTGTCTCTTTTCTCCCCTCCCTGGTTGGCTTGGCTTATTCCTATTCATCTTTTTTTTTTTTTTTTGCGGTACGCGGTCCTCTCACCGTTGTGGCCTCTCCCGCTGCGGAGCACAGGCTCCGGATGCGCAAGCTCAGCGGCCATGGCTCACGGGCCCAGCCGCTCCGCGGCATGTGGGATCCTCCCGGACCGGGGCACGAACCCGCGTCCCCTGCATCGGCAGGCGGACTCTCAACCACTGCGCCACCAGGGAAGCCCTCCTATTCATCTTTTAGTATGCAGTCCAAACATCCTCTTCCAGGATTCCTTCTTACTACTCCTTTCCCTGCCCCGATCCTTTTCCACCAGAGTAGGCAGTTGGTCCTTTTCTGTGTTCCCAAAGAGTCTGTACACATCTTTATTAATTCTCTCTCCATTTTTTCATTTCTCACTAGACTGAGGGCTCCTTGAAGACAGGGACAATTCTATCTTGTTCATCTTTATGTGCTCGGTGCCTAGTCCAGTCCTGGGACATAATTAGCCCTCAGTGAATGTTATCTATGTCGGTCAATATCTTTAACTCAATTTGATGTTACCTATGAGTTGAGGCTCCAGACAGAAGAGAGGTGTCCAAAGAGAAAAGTCAGTAAAGTTATCTATATCCTGGACCGTATCCGTGGGCCTCCTATTGTGGTAGCTCTTCCTCACGTGATGAAGTTTCTGACAACGAGATGCCCTATTGAAACTCATTCCCTTCATTCATAGTAATGTTTCCGCAATAGTAATAAGTAGGATAACTCTTTCTCTTACTGTTTGCACAACTGGAAGAAGCTCTCTGGAAAGGAAAATATATGAGATTTGTGATTTAAGAGACAGAAGCTAATTACCTTCTTTCCCATTCTATCCAGTAAACACTAAGTTATGTAAGGGCCCAAACAGAACTGTAATGGTAACCATAATGAACTGGTCAATAAACATCACAAATTGTTTATCTATATAAATCTTGACAGATTACTCTTTATGAAATCCATTTAGCAAGTGAGGTTTTCCCATAAGGATGAAAAATGAAGATTTTAAACAGATTGCGGGAGAAGCCCTAGCTGTACCAGGAGAATCAGTGTAATAAAGGTTTCTTTATATTAATATTACAAAAACTGTTTATCCTCACAAAATCAATATCACAATTCATCTTAGTTTGGTGTTTCTCTTTCTAAGCTTAAAATGTCTTTTCCTTCATTATGTATAATTTTGTTTTAATAAATGTGAAATGTATTTCATTTAGGAGATGCTCTTGAGGAAGGATAACTTATAAAATGACATCAAACTTGTAGCTTATCTGCTAAAGAGTCTTGGAAATGTTTAAAATTATATTTGAATGGCTGAGAAATTTACAGGAATCATTTTACTTAAACCTTAATTACAAAATTATCCCCAGCGTCCTTTAGGCTAGAAACAAACTATTATATTCAGAAAAGTCTCCTATGAACTTCATCCAGGTAAAAATCTCTCTTACTAACGTCAAGCCATTATAAGAAGTCAGAGAAGTTGCATATAACAATGGCTGGGATAAAAAGACTATGAAATCAGGAAGAGTGACACTTAGTTACTCAAAACACTGCATGCTTTCCTAAGAACTGGTTTATTCCGTTTGGATTTGGAACTTAATATCCCATGTATATTGACAGAGCTGACTTGGAGTTAAGCATGTAACAGTTAACGTGAAGAAAATAGATCTCCATCAAAGAAAGGAATTATGTTATACACTGGAAACTATTACTCTAAATGTACTGTATGTAAAAGAAATGTGATTGTGTCATGAGTGAATGGTAATAAAAGCTGAAATACTTGACACACACTTATTCATGAGTGGTGCGGTGATATATATATACGCATTGAGAGAAGCTTGTCTCTTATTGCTTCTGCTTACCAATATTACATTAAAAGCCGACAATATACTCTAAGTAATAGCATATAATGAAGTTAGGAGCAAATTAAATATTTTGTTGCTGCTGTAATTGCATTTTAATTTCCATGCATAATTTTCTTCAGATCTAATCCTTAAACACCTAAACAAAATATCTATTTGAGATGGAGTTCTGCTGCAGTGTCTATACATAAAGGATACAGGATAGTTGTTTGGAGGGAAACATGTCCTTTTATCATGACATAAAAAGGGCAAACTACAATATAGTGGGTTTCAGGACAAACTGTACTTTATTTATTCCCAAGGTGATATTAGTCCATAAAACAAATTTGCAGCTTATTTAGTAGCCTTAGCTTTTATCGGCTTTTTAAAGGGTCTTGAATGATTACCCAGGAGATCACACCATAAAAGTCGCAGTGAGATGAAGTAACTCTATCCATCCAGCATCTTTATTAGAAAATATAGGGGAAGCCATACTTTTGTTTTAAATGCACCCTACGGAAGGTCTCTGTTTAAAGGTGGTAGTCTTCTTACGTGTGCTGTTTTGCTTCTCTGAGGCTTCATGGTGCCCAAATTGCTTATCCTAATCTGTGACATTGACATGGAGTGAGTGTTTGAATAATTCACTCTGAGAAAACAGGTTTACGTTTCTACCATGGCAAAATGCCAAAACAGTGACTTTTACAATCAACGTTGGGTCCAGGAAATCTAAGTCAAAATGAAGTTCTTTCATTATATTTATATCAATAGTATCTTTTCATAGATCAGAATAATGCCCTATTCTTTAATTATTTTGGGTGAATAAGTTTAGTGCATAAAATAAAAAGTGACACATAACATATATTGAAGCATCAACAGTATTTGAACGTATCTTCCTCAAACCGTTTCCTTAGCAAAACGTAGTCTTTAGAAAACTATATAATTTTTACTCTTTATAAAACTATAGGATTACAAGATTTTTAGGGGGAGCAATAATTATCATACCCAGTTTTGTATTTCACAACTTAAAGGATACTTGAAGAGATAATTTTATGGGTATCTCATCTTAATTTTTAGCTGTCAGGAGAACTGCTTTTGTGAGGATGGAAAGTTTACAGTGTCCTTAATTGAGCAACTAGTATGGAAAATAAACCATAAGATGTATCATGGCATAGAAAAAAGCAATATAACACTTTCTTGGCATTAATTAGTGTACAAAGAGATGGCTTCATAGAGATTTTATCGTGAGTGGCATTTTGATAAAGGTGTTTTTTCTGTTTTGTTGTATTTTGTGTTTTTTAGCTCAGGAATCCTTTTCAATACACTGGCTAAAACAGACTATTTTATTCCACAGTGTTATTGATAGATGTAACTTATACTGTGAATTACTAATCGAAACGTTATTCTCTTTGATGGTTTATTTGTCTTTTCAGATGTCAGCCATGCAGTTGTCATCTCTCAGGAGCCTTGAATGAAACCTGTCACTCAGTCACTGGCCAGTGTTTCTGTAAACGATTTGTCACTGGCTCAAAGTGTGATACTTGTGTTCCCAGTGCAAGCCATTTGGATATCAACAATCCATTGGGCTGCAGCAAAAGTAAGTGACCTCTCGCCCAATACTGGTATAGGAGGCAACATCACGCAGGGCACTGTCTCCTTCATTTCTCTCTCCACCGAGAACTCATCAGAAAGGCTTAGGTACAATGTGGAGAATTTAAGTGAGAAATGGAAAAAAAAATTACACTAAATGAAATTTGGGTTCTTTCCCTTGATTGGATCATTGAACCTGGTTATACGATGATCTTAGTAGTGGGAAATTTACAATCGTTTGTTGCAGTGGTATCACTAACAAGGTGACCAAAGTCCTGGTTTACCCCAGACTAAGGGTTTTCCCAGAATGTGGGACTTTGCAGTGTAAAATTTAGGACAACATTGGTTCAACCAAAATGAGTGGTCACCTCACCACATAAGAACATTTCCAGGTAATTTCTATGGCAAATGGAAGATTATTGTGGGATTTATGTCCTTCCACCCCGCCCCCACCATTATATGGACACTATGCTACTATTAGTTGTTTATTGATATTGTAGCAGTTATTATCATCATTTATCACCACATATTACTCCTGTATTTGATATTCCTGTCTTTCTACTTTAAGTTGCATTAGGTTTTTCAACATCTCTCATATTTTTAACTCTTGGAAGCCAAAGGTTACATCATAGTGTCTTTTGACTTCTCAACACTATTCTCGAGGGCCTTGAACTGACTTCTCAAGGTCACCTGCAGCCCTACAATTTCATAGCATATTGATGATTTCTTTGTACCTACTTCAAGATCATCTATCCTTACAGAATTCCCAAGAAATGCCTGCTAAGAACATGTGGTAAGGAGCCCTCTATAATATATTGTACAATATGTTTCCTCCTTGAGGTGTCCTGAGATTGTCATGAGTCACAATGTTAGGAAATGCCACAAGTCTGGACACATCATCATAAATAAGCATACCTGGAGCAGTGCTATCTATATTTAAGGAAGAGAGAGAAGTAATAAAATATTGGGGTCCACAGCAACTGTACTAGTTTTGGAAGTAGTGGAAAGCAAGATGTAGCTAATGATTAACAAGACATATTCAGCTTTTGTACCTGTGTGTTTTATCTTCAGTATCCCGTGTTTCACTGGTCTCTCTGGATTTTAGGAAAAGTAAAATTGTAGGTACTTACGCTACTCTTGAGAAAGGACTATCACAATTGCCTTTGTGTATAAATACAGTCTAAACACCAATCTGGATTCATTGAACATTTAATTAATATTTGTTGTTCACTGATTAGCTATATAGTTGATTGATTTGTGTGCAACAGAAATTCTGGCATATTTCTTTGGATGTCAGTTGTAAATCATCGTTTATGATAGAATTGTGACAGCTTCACATACCACATATGGAATCTTAGAGATTTTTTGATTGGTTCTGCCACTAATGCTGTATGAAAATATTGGCTTCTGCTCCATTTTTTGCTACCTGTTCTTGCACCTGAGACACAGTCTAGGAATTACACCTCAGGCAAAAGTGGATGGTCTTGTCACTGGAAACCTGGCCTACATTTCTTAGTAGTGGTAGATGTTTACTTTTTTTTTTTTTTTTTTTTTTGCGGTTCGCGGGCCTCTCACTGTTGTGGCCTCTCCCGTTGCGGAGCACAGGCTCCGGATGCACAGGCTCAGCGGCCATGGCTCACAGGCCCAGCCACTCACTCCGTGGCACGTGGGATCTTCCCGGACTGGGGCATGAACCCGTGTCCCCTGCATCGGCAGGCGGACTCTCAACCACTGCGCCACCAGGAAGCCCCTGACTTTTACTTTTGATGAGTAATTTTTTCTAGATATAGAGTTCTTGGTACCAACTATTCTTTTTTCTTTTGGGGACTTTAAATATGTCATTCTACTACCTTCTGGCCTCCTTTGTTTCTGTAAACCTTTAATTGTATTTCCCTTCAACTGTGTTATGAGTTGTTTTTTCTCTTACAGCTTTCAAGAGTTTGTCTTTTTCTTTCACCAGTTTGACTACACTATGTCTAGGTCTGAATCACTTTGTGTGTATCCTACTTGAATTCATTATGCTTTTTGGAATGGGAGATAAGTGTTTTACATTGAATTTGGACAGTTTGAGCCAATATTTCTTCAAATATTTTTTTCTCCTTTCTCTGTCTTTTCTCTCCTTTGTGCTTCCCATTGCATGTATGTTGACACATTATACATATGACATTTACTCACAGATCTCTGAGGCTGTTTTCACTTTCGTTAAATTTTTTTCTCTGTTCTTTGGATTAGATAAATCATATTGTTGTATATTTAAGTTCCATCTGTTGCTTTATAACAAGTTTACTGATTCTTCTTTCATTTCAAATCTGCCATTGAGCCCTCTCTAGAGAAGTTTCCATTTTAGTTATTATACTTTTCAACTCTGGTTTTGGTGTTTTTATACATTCTCTTTCTCTGTTGAAATTCCCTTTTTGTTGAAACAAAATTACCATATTTTTCTTTAATTTTTAGAACACACTTATAATAGTTGCTTTGGCTTTCAGAGGTAGACATTATCATCTTCTTACTATAAATAAGAAAAGGGTCAGAGCATCCAACTGAAATTTGACTGCAATCTTACAATTACCAAAGTTCCCAAGCTGGGATGTAATCCCAAACTGATGGATGTAGTCACAATATTATACTTTCCTTCCTTAAAAGAGAGCCTTATACAAAGACCATTCTTGGCAATTTTGATTAATGAGTGTATGATCATTTTCTCAGAATCCTACTTTCAGCACAAAAAAGTGGATTCAAGTTATCTCATGCCCAGGGTTTCAAAATATTTATTCTTAGAGTGGTACTGAACTATCTAAACCTTCAGGTCTTTGAAAATTCTCATTAAATGTCAAACAAGCACTATTCATTCACACTGTGAAGTCAGACAAGATTGTGGTTAGAGATGGTCATAAAAAGTAATCAACTTTAAACATTTGAAAGAGCCTATGTGTGTATATATGTGTATGATTGTGTTTGTTGTCAAGGAAATTTTCACGTAATGCAAATCATTTTCTACATCCTTTGACATGGGACTGAAACATCTGTCTCTCTTTCAGTCATCCCAAAAGTATTTTGCCGTCTTAGAAAATAGTTTAATGGTCAGTTTTGATTGCTCTAACTCTGAAATCTATTGTGTTCCTGAGAGCATGCGGAGTTTTAGATGTAATCACTAATATTCACTAAAAACCATTAAATTGCCATGGATTACGAGGCTCTTTGAGAGTGCTGTAGATGAGACAGTTTATGAGTCTTTGAAGTTCCACTAAGAATAACAGGATTTAGAGCCCTAAATTAAAATCCACTGAAAGATCAAATGTACTGTCAGTATTCAACCAACCAAAGTGACCATAGCAAAATACGGCAAATCATTGAATTCAAAAATACAAGGTGCTGTTTGGAAATAATTCTCTCTTCATGTGTCATTTTGAGATTGTTATTACTCACTATCCTATACCTAAATAGGCATATGGACAGTTAGAATTTTAACACAGTGATGAAAATCCCCTCCAAAAAAAAGATAAAGGGGAAGAGTGAGAATGTATCTAGGTTGAATATTTTTCTTGAAAAATGTGCCGTTAATATTATCTACCATAGGTTTAGAGACGTTGTCTTTAGGAAGCCTATGCATAAGATACGGAATTTTATGTATTTCAAATTCAGTGCTCCTGATGTACTTTCTTAAAATGCTATTGTTGGATTATCTCATGTCTTTAAAATGGAGTATATCATTCATGAGTACTGATGAATTAGTAATAGCTCTTAGTTGAAAGTCTTTGCCTGGTGTGTTAGGATAACTTCACGTTACTGCTCCATACTTCTCACTCTGCTCTGTTCCCCAAGATTCTGTATGTTCTGTGTCAGCAGGCTCTCTTGCCCCCTGACTCTCGGTTGGCTTCAGCTACAAGTAGGAACCTTCTAGTCATCTGGAGGAGGGCTGGCAGAAAGGGAAGTCAGAACATTTAATCCCCAGCTCCCTGTCTCAGTGTAAGACTGGCCTTGAGTTGGCTCTGTCCTTCAATGAGTGGTCAGATGATGCTCTTCACACATCCCTTTCTGTCTCTGAGTGCTGTGCCCCTTCAAGCTAGGGATAATGTGTGAGAAAAACTTAACATAGCAGGCCTGAATGCTTGCCTTTAGAAAGACCTGCTTGCAAAGTTGGCCTTTGGCTGGCATCTGGGATTTGGACTGTGTGATGGCTCCCACCATCCTCAGAATTTTTAAGAAGGGCTCACTGTCCCTTAAATTTTGTACAGATTACATGGTTTATGCTTGTTGGGCTGCAACCCATAGGAAATACTGGCCTCCATTTCCCCAGTTTTGAGACCAAAGAAGGAGTCTGGAGTCAATGACAGAGACATGAATGATTTAATGGATGGGGAAGCTTACATGTCTGAAGCAAGGTCCTGGAGTGACACCCCACCATATGCAGGGGAGAGCAGGCAGGACATGGCTGTAGGCTTCACTGGGGGGTGGGAGGGATTACCAGTTATAGGGGGAATTACTTCTGGCTGGCTCTTCGGTTACCAAGGAAACCAGCAGTGGACCACGCCCTTCACTGCCTCTGATAAGAACAGTCATTAGCTGGGACCTGGGGCAAGTATGTAGGAAGGTCAGTCCTCTGAGTAGGATGTAGGTGAAGCAGGCACTGGTTGAACAGAGGATGTACAGAGAGCAAGAGGACAGCCCTCTTGAGTGGCCTGACCATACAATGCTTAACACCTGCTTTCTTTCTAGGAGTTTGGAATTTTGGTGTGTGCCAGGCAGAGACTGTCTACATGAACAGTCCCCAGTATAGACACTGGGCACTGAGTTTCTAATGAACTTCTCTGGTTGGCAACATTTCACGTGTGTTTTTGTATGTTGCTAGGGAAATTAAGCCCATCCTCTGTAACTTGAAGCTTGTGCCTGGTTTCCCCCAGACTTTACCCATGTACCTTTTCCCTTTTTTGATTGTACTCTGTATCCTTTTGCGGTAATAAACCTTACCCACGAGTAGGACTATATGATGAGTGAATGAATTTCTAGTGAATCATTGAGCCTGGGATTGGTCTTGACCCGTGACAGAAGTAGTAAAAGAGCTCTGCTATTACCATACCCCAGAGTACTGCTCCATGTCTTTGGATTCCTTTACATTCCGCCCACCCTTTTGAAAAGAGTTTCTTTATTAAGCTCTTTGTTAAATCACTTGAGTGTGCATTTTCTTTTCTTCTGAAACATGGACTATCACCTAGTGACTGCAGCTATTTCATATAATAATATTGATAACTGATCCATTCATGATCGATTCATGATGTAAAATTTTTTCTCAACAGAAAGATTAATGGTTTACAAAATAAGTTAACACAGCAAACTGTGCCTTTGTCATTTTATTCAATGAGAAAGTCCGATTACATTATGCTTCTCTAAATGGTTGAAGGGTTATGTATCTTAAACCAGAGGCGGATAAATAAACTGGTGGTTGATTGCCCTTAAAATATAGTTAGACATTGTTTTTCTCCTTTACCTTTATATCTTCTGGGGAAAAAAATGTAGACTGATTCTCCAAAATAGGGAGACTATGAAAAATATAGTGCTAAGAAACAATGTGTTCATAGTATATATTTATACTATAAAAATATCACTAAAATAGTGAGGTGAATGCTCTTATGTGCCTGACGGAAGAAAACGTATTATCTCTAACAATCACAGCATTTTTTATTTTATTATATTTTTTTGTGCTATGCAGCAGGTTCTTATTAGTTACCTATTTTGTATATATTAGTATATATATGTCAATCCTAATCTCCCAATTCACCCCCCCCCCCCCGCCCTGCTTTCCCCCCTTGGTGTCCATATGTTTGTTCTCTACATCTGAATCGCAGCACTTTTTAAATTGAAGTCTAGTTGATTTACAGGGTTTTGTTAGTATCAGGTGTACAGCAAAGTGCTTCAGTTATATACATATATTTATATATATTCTTTTTCAGATTTTTTTCCATGAGAGATTATTACAAGATATTGAATATAATTCCCTGTGCTAAACAGTAGGTCTTGTTGTTTATCTATTTTATGTATAGTAGTGTGTATCTTTTAATCCCAAACCCCTAATTTAACCCTTCTCCCCCCTCCCCCGCCACTGATTTCCCCTTTGGTAACCATAAGTTTGTTTTCTATGTTACAATCACAGCATTTTTAACAGGTGTTATAAACAATCTTAGCAACTCTAACAGGTGCTTGGTGTTCATGTAATACATTTAATTTGTTTCTTGCTAATATTTAGACTATTTAACATCCTTAGCATCCACAGCTATTTGTGTCATCAGCTATTATTCTTTCTTTTACACTGTGCTCTGTGAAGCAAGATGAGACATTGTGCTTAATGGAATGGAAAACTTCCTTTTAAAAAATCCGAAAATGACACGACTTATTTCGAGTTTCAACACAATTTATGTGTATCAACTTTTAATTTAATTAAGTAGAAAATAAATATTATGCATCCTTGGATAGTTTCTCTGGAAAATTCCAAGAAAGAGGTGGAGAGTTAGAGAAATACTGTATGTTTTCATTTATATGTGGAATCTAAAAAAAATGAACAAATAGAACAAAACAGAGACAAACTCATGGATACAGAGAACAAACCAATGGTTGCCAGAGGGGAGGTGGGGAATGGGTGAAAGAGGTGAAGGGGATTAAGAAGTACAAACTTCCAGTTACAGAATAAATAAGTCCCAGGGATGTAGTGTACAGCACAGGGAATAGAGTTAATAATGCTGTAATAACTCTGTGTGGTGCATTATCTATACAAGTATCAAATCACTATGTTATACACCTGAAACGAATATAATATTGTAAGTCAACTATACTTCAATAAAAAAAAGTGCTTATGTAAACTTTTGTGGTTTTTTTCCCCCAACCATATTCATGTCAGCTGCATTGACCTACAAACATATTTTATGTTTATAGATAAAAAGCTTTGTTTTAGAGAACTCATGATGTATACCCTTTGTTTATTAATGTCTTGGTAAACCACATGTCTTCTTGATAAAGTAATCCTGAATCAGAAAGACCTCTTTGCTGGATGTCTTACTTAAGTTTACTTGTGTCCTTATTGATTGCCTTTGCTGATACATGCTCTCTCCATTGTAATTTAGCTCCATCCCAGCAACCTCCACCCAGAGGAAAAGTTCAAAATTCTTCTGCTATCAGTGTTTCCTGGAGTCCACCTGATTCTCCAAATGCCCACTGGCTCACTTACAGTTTATTCAGGGATGGTTTTGAAATCTACACAGTTGAAGATCAATACCCATACAGTGAGTTTCAAGGTTTGGTGATGGAAAGATATAATATTCTGAAAATTGATACATTAGTTAAGTTCTTTGACATTGAGGAGACATGTTGTGGTCTAGCATGGAGTGTTTCAGCAGAGAGAGAATTACAAATCTCCCTAGTAATCAGAGAAACGCAGTGAAAATGAGATGCTTATTATTTGTTAAGACGTGAATGCTTATCAAAGCCTCAAAGATGGAAACAAATTACCCTTTCCAGGATTAATGAGGATATGGAGAAGCTAGAACTTACATAAACTGCTGGGCTATCTGTGAGGGTTCATTGGTATGACTTTTCGCATGGGATAACTTGTCAAAATATATGAGAAACCTTTTGCAAACCATTTGAACTCAGCAAACCTACTTTAGAAAATGTATCTCAAATGCATAGTCATAAAGGGACACCAAATCACAAAATATGTCCAGACTTGCACTGTTTGTAATTGCAAGATATTGGAAAAAGTCAGACATTCAAAAAACTTTCAGTAAATCATGGTACATGACATAATAGAATCTGGTGCATTATTAAGTGAATTGTAGAATATGGTCACCTATAAAGTGCTCTCTTAGTTTAGTTATTAATGAATGGGAAATGTCCATGAAATACAGTTTAAGGTAACTAAAAGATATTAAAGTAATCTATGAATTATATTTTAATTTAAAATATATAAAAATACTGGAAGACTTACAACAAACTGGTCTATCATTTTTCTGGGTATAAGGATTATAGAAAATTTATCAAATATTTCTATTATAAGGGGTTCACATTTTAAATTCTCAGGTTGAAAAATGGACTTTTCAAAAAGGGAAATCAGAGTCCTAAGATTCAAGCAAATAGTATAATTATATGCATACATTGCCATTTCCACAGAGGTAAAACCCAGCAACATGGAACTAAATTGAGAGAAGGATGTGAACAAACCATGAAGACTATCTTTGCACCTGAAACTATTATGAAGATTTTGAAGGAGCTTGTAGAAATCAAAGTATTTAGACCCATTATCTTTGAAAAGATTTACTCAGATGTTTTAGATACTTTTTCCCTAAAGACAGAAGGAAAACTTGGAAATTTTCTTCCAGCCTCGTGTTCTTTGATGTTTGCTTTGGTCATGTTTAGCTACAAGCTAGTTTAAGAAACTAGTTTAAGAAACTAGTTTAAGAAACATTGAAACAGTGATTCCAATTCAGGTTTCCATGTTGTTCTCTTTGTTTAAGACCCAGTTTTCCAAATTCTAGTTTAACATGATTAATTAATTAGAAAAGTATATAAAGCTATGTAAAAACACTGAAGTTCCATAATCTTTCTGAAAATGATTAGGAAGGTGCCTTGTTGACATATTGATTGGCGTTACAACTTTTGCATAGCATACAGTTTTATTTTGTGTATACTATAGTAGGTTACATTTTGCACCCAGTTCTGTATGACTTATGTTATTACATTCAGTACTTTGTGTTAACTCTAAATGTCTCTTCAGTGCCTCTAGTCTTCTTTGAAGTTAATGGAAGCTCTGAACTTTATAATGCAGATTGCAAAGGGAAAGGAACATCTGTCTACATCTGCCATGTTGGCAAAGCATCCTAAAAACCTGCTACTAGAATGTTTATTTTCTTCCAAATGTCAGCATGATCCAGGTGTCCTGAAACTTAAGTTTTTGTGATAGAAGAAGAGAGAGTTATTAAAATATTGAAAGTGATTTTGAAGATGACACTATTACTGGTTGAATTATTTCTTAAGTTGTATATTAGGGTCACTCTATTTTCCATATAGGTTAATTCAATAGTAAAATTAAACCTCAATTATACCCTTCAACCCAGAGGCATGTTTTACATAGTAACATATAGTGATCTATTTTATAGAACATTACATGTGAGTACAACAATCTGGCTCTTTTTCATGATTGCACTAATATAGAATCCAAATAACAGTTTCTTACACAATAAATGTGTGCTCGTTCACTAATCAGAAATTTATATAATCCTATTAAACAGGTATTATTTCTTAAATCCTTATTTTTCATTAAAAAATGCCACTTCTGGCATTTCTTGACAATCACTGTAAGTAATGATATGCAAATTATCTGCATGATGGCATTTGAACAGTAAGAACAATTGGTTAATGCTGTCAGAATTTTGTATCATTCTAATAATACCCTCATGTTTATTACTCTATTTCCAGTGTGTGGATAGCATGTGTAATATGAAGAGGAAACAGTACTTATATCCAGTCATATGAACACAAATCTCTGGGTTAAATAAAGGCATTTGGAATTATAGGTGGAGAATCATTGCACTTTTCAAAGAAAATTAATAGTGTCTTCCAAGCAAGTTTGACCATTTGGTTGAGACCATTATAGAATTCCTTGTTAGAATAAAACTTTTCCTAGCTGGCCTGATGCACTAAGGGATTCTCCAGGGCAGTAGTTTCCAACCTAAGATCATAACACACCGGTATTTTCATTTTTAGATCTTGCAAATTATTTGTTCTTAGTACTACCTGCTAATAATGATGGAATAATTTTAAAGTTTATAAATAACTTTTTAAAAGGAAGTTAAGGTATAGTCAGTGGTTCCCCTAGGTAACATTTCACTCATTTTGCATCCTAATTAGTTTTCAAGAGTAGAAGAGAAAGGTGTAAGTTAGCACAGTGGGGATTGTACATAATCAGCACCTAATACTATCTCCCCTGCAGTCACGATTAGGGCTGCCAATAGGTATTTTATTTGTTATAGGGGTGAAGAGAACAGCTATTGTAGGAAATAGCACACTTTTGATAGTATTGAAGTTTTAAGGGGTGGTCAGTAAATCATAGTATTTTTTCCTACTTGAGTTTGAAACTAAAGGGGAACTAGACATAAGGATTCCATCTATAAGATGGAAATGAAAAATAAAAATCATCGTCATTATTAATAGAAGCCAGATTGGAAAATATACATTTTCTCCTGCAGGAAGACAGATTAGAAAAGGATGCTTTGCTTTTTTTTCCCCCCAAATTCACAATCGGTTAAATCTTTCCTCCTTTGGGTCACCATGAGTGGGGAGATAGTCCTTACATGTTACTCCAGGGAAACGCTTTCACAGGGAAACTAGAGGAAGATTATTTCTACGTGTGACCATTGCTTACGTCACTAGGGACATTAACATAGTTTAAGATGAGAGTTTTAAACAACACTGTATCTTAGTGAACTCTGGGATTTCATTTCTACCTTTAATGTCATTATCATTTATTATTCCATACACATCAAAGGATCAATGTAACAAGGGTAAGATGGTTCAGTTACCTCTGAGAGAAATAAACCTAAAACACCCAGAAAATATAAGCAGGGGATAAGAATGAAAACAGAATAGATGAAAATCAATGTTTTTTATTATGAGGGTCTTAATACTATTTCCTAGAAAAAAATATGTATATGATGAATCATTCGTTCATTCTTTGTTCACTGCTTTGTTCACTGCTCACTGCAGACCAGGAACGGTACCAGCCACTAGAAATACAAGGATGGAAGGAACAGTTCTCATTATTGAAAAGAGATCTAGATAAATAAACCAAGATTACAAAGTAATATATTAAATATTGTACCAGCATAGACTTAAGAGTATTAAGAAATATTTTTAGAATATTTCTGAGTATCCTATAAGTGGAGGAGGGGTAAGAAGCAACCATGCCTGTGAGGGCAGAGATAGTGATTGAGAACCATTGAAAGTTCCGCAAAAGCGGGTGATGTGAGGTGAATTAACCAGATACCACAGTAGAGGAAGAATTACTCTCATGGAAGAAATTGTACAAGACGAGGCATGAAGGTGTGTGTGAGAAAATAAGGTTAATTCAGGCAACTTGCACAGCTCCGTGTAGCTCTGGTGGGTGAGAATGCCACACACGGGGGCTGGGGTCAGCCAATATTGTGACCCAGTGCATCTCTAAAGAGGAATTTCATGATATTCTTGTGCAATAATTTCTCTAAACACCTGATTTTGATTTGAATTTGTATAACTTTTTATTATAAAAGTGGTATATCCAATTAAGAAAATGTAAAGGAAAAAAAATTTAAGCATCACAATTCCAGCATTCTAGTGCAAAAATGAATCTCATTTTGGAAAATTTCTGGGAGAATATGTACTTCAGTTTATTTTGCATAATAATCAAGTCTATGCAGTATTACATTTCATATTTTTTCTCATATTGCTGTATGGTCTTCATCACTATTGTTTTAAATAACTAATATAATATTAGAATCCTATTAATGTAATATTAGACTAATATAACTCATTAAGAAATTCAACTTTAATTTATTTAAACATTTCCTATTATAAATAACACATCAGTCATTTTATATGCTTCCCAAGGAAATGTTTCCCAAGAATATGGCTAAAGATCATGGTCTCATAAACGATTTTTAAGTGTATACTTGTACAAGTTATCAATTTGTTGCCTCTCCGTTTCAAACCTTGGCTTCATTGCCTGCTTTGTGGTAATGGAGCTGGAACCTGTAAACATTTCTCCTTTACTAGCCGGTATGATGTTGCACTCTATCAGTAGAGGGTGTTGGAGGGATCCTGCAGGAGATGGTGGTTTCTCTTCCTGGTTCCGGTGTGCACCCCTCTCAGGAGATCACTCAACAAGTAATGTTCAGCCGTACACAGCTGCCAGGCTACCCTTGGGCAGCTTTTCCCCAGGGCCCCAAAGGGCAGCTTTCCCAAGCTCTGGCCCCATAAGAGTGAGTTCTACAACATGTACCCCAGAAGACAGTGCATGGCAGTCCCAGTAAATTCTTCTGATGCCCAGGTGGCATCTTCCCCTAGTACCACAGACGGTGGCTTTCCAGTGAGTTCCATGGTGTAGCCCCTCATCATGGGCAGCTTTCCTTGGCGCTCTGCCAGTAAGTGTTTTCTCTGTAAGTTCTGTGGTAGAGCACCTGAGGTGCTAGAGGCCAGATTCCAAGGGAGTTCTGCCTTCATGGAACCTCAGCGAACTTCACCGTCAAGTGGGCCACGGTTGCACCCTGTCCAACAAAGTCTGATCTCATCCCAGGTCTTGTCTCTTCCAGTTCTGTTCCTTCCCTAGGTGCTCTGCTTCGGCCCTGGGGGTCATGATTTTTCCCTGTCTCTGTCTCTTCTCTTCCTGCATTCTTCAGAGGTTTCTGGTCCCCTAAGTAAGTAAAACCCTTTTGTACTCAATCATTCTGTGTATTCCGCTTTCCTTGTTCAGATTACTCTGTGCTTTCTGTGACCTGACTGGACTCTAGTCTGATATTCAACATATTTTCATGAAGAATTTGCAATGATATGTGTAACAGAATGTCCAAATAACCCTTCACTCAGATGGTCACTGTCTTAGTCTGTTTAGGCTGCTATAACAAAATACCACAGGCTGAGTGGCTTCTAAACAACAGAAGTTCATTTCTCAATGTTCTGGAGGCTAGAAGTCCAAAGTCAGGGTGCCAGCACGGTTGGGTTCTGATGACGGCCCTCTTTGGGGTTGCAGTCTGCCAGCTTCTCACTGTGTCCTCACATGGTGAAAGGGATGAGGGATTTTTCTGGGCCCTCTTTTGCAAGGGTACTGATCCCGTGTGTGGACTCCACCCTCATGATGTCATCATTTTTCAAAGTCCCCCCCACCTCCTAATACCATCACCTTGGGCATTAGGTTTCTAGCATATAAAAAAGGACGCTGTATCATACAAAGAACAAAACAAAAGCTTTAGCTTCTAAATACGCATCATTACAAAAGGCACTTTTCTTATAGTGTACTGCACAATAAAAGTAACCAGTATTTGCTTCATCTCAATTTTTAAAAATATGAACCATACTTTTATTCAAAAGAGTGGATTGGTGTAGTTTAATCTAGTTATGTTATATAACAGAAAAATAATTAGAAATGTTTCCTTGCCAATTTGTGGAATGTAACTCTTTTCTTTTTTTTTTTTTAAATTTCAGATATTCAGTACTTCTTAGACACTGCGCTGTCACCATATACCTCCTATTCCTATTACCTCGAGACCAGCAGCTTGAGTGGTTCAACAAGGAGTGCAGCTGTCACGTACAGGACAAAACCAGGGGCCCCAGAGGGAAGCCTGAACTTAAGTTATATCAGTCCTATTAGCTCAGACTCTGTGACACTTACCTGGGCTGTACCTTCAAATCGTTCTGGTCCTATCGAGAAATATATTTTGTCCTGTGCTCCTCTAGATGGCGTCCAGCCCTGTGTTCCCTATGAAGGTCCTGAAACCACCGCTACCATCTGGAATCTGGTTCCATTCACCAAATACCGTTTTGCTGTACAGGCGTGTACTAGCGGGGGCTGTTTACACAGCACCCCTCTGACAGTGACCACAGCCCAGGCACCTCCCCGAAGGCTGGGTCCACCCGAGGTGCAGAAGATCAGTTCCACAGAGCTTCACGTAGAATGGGCTCCACCGATGGAACCAAATGGTAGGAATTCAAGGCCTAGATTTCCCATTCTTGGGTAAAACATGCAGGAGAATCTGGGTATTTGGAATTGTGCAATAAGATTCTGACGACCATTTTCAGTTTTATAACTGCATGATGTCATAATTGGGAAACGATTTCTAAAGATATACTATTTGTCCTGGTTAGTAGAATAAGTATATTTCTTTAATCTAATAACAAATTCCACTCATTTAAATTGCCCCCTAGAAGGCTAATATTATCTTTGCTCTTAGTGACATCTGCCATAACACGAATGATGTTTCTAATTTGAAACTCACTTAGGAAATGCATTACATTTGACTGTGTCACAAGTTAGGGCACCCATAAGCAGTAAATTTTCTTTTAAGCAAGAAGAAGATATGAAATAATACAAAAAAATATGTATATAGGCTAGCTGACTCCATTAAGTTAATTTTTGGGCTTATATAATTGAACCCTTGGTTATACAGCCCAGCACACCTTCATAGATTTTTAGTAATTTAATATCATGTGCGTATTATAACAAAAGCTTTTTTCTTAGGATTTTTAAGTTACTTGGTAAAACTAGGTGGAAATGAACTGTAATATTCTAATATTTATGTAAACAAGGCTTATGTTAAGCAGATAATCAAATTAAAATCCCCAGATTTGAAACTATACAAATTGAAGGTACAGTGATCAAATTTCCGAAAAGAGATAGCCATTCTTGGTATAAATTATAACCAATCATCCTGAAAAATATTGACTTTACCTATCATAAATTATAGTTATTTTGTGTTTGTACACTTTTGCGCTGTTTTCGTTTTCCATGAATATGCTTTTCAGTAATATGCATTCATGTAGCTATCAACTTGTAGTTTGGTTTTTTTTTTAATAAGTACCTATCATGTGGATTACCAAGAAAATAGACAGGTAATTGAGTCAGAAGAACAAGGAAAGCCAGGACTCTTCACATAACCTAACATCACCCCACCCCTAAAATAGCCCATTTGTCTAATAAGTCCTCTTTGTCCACCGTTTCACTTTTCTAGGCATAATTATAAGATATGAACTATACATGGAAAGACTGAGATCTAATGGAGAAACCAGGTCAGCAGAAAGTCGAGTTTTTCAGAGCAGTGGCTGGCTCAGTCCTTACCCACTTGCAGAATCAGCCAGTGAAAATGCATTAGAACCTCCCGAACCAACCACAATCGTCACTGGCTTGGAGCCGTACACCAAGTACAAGTTTAGAGTCTTAGCTGTGAACATGGCTGGGAGTGTGTCTTCTGCCTGGACCACAGGAAGAACGGGAGAATCAGGTGAAGACTAATGCTTTGAACTCTACTTTGGAAACTCCTGAATGAAAATATTGCCTCAAAGTAAAGTCAACAGCACTAAATACATTCGAAAAGCAAGAGTTGTACATTTACATAAACCAAGGAAATATTGAATGCATAGATTGGTTTCATAGATAACTCAAGGTCACAAAGTTCTTGCAGTAAGTTCTAGGGAAAAAAAGAATGTTTTAGTTGTTACTTCAAGGCGCCAAAATGACTTAACTGTAGTTATAGTCTTTTGGGAATGCTTGTCAAAAATAGCAATTGGTTTCCAGTCCTGGGCTGGCCATATGTCCCATCTTGCTCCAGATTCAGTACAATTTATGTTCAGTGAAAGATATAACTGTTACCAGTTTCACAAATCTGTTTTTGTTTTTCTTTCTCTTTCCAAAACAAATAGCTTAGGTACCAAATTGTACCTTAAAATATAATCCCAGACATCAAAATCTATAATTCCCAAGTGTGTTTATAAGCAGTTGGCAATATGGTAAGGAAAGATGGTGAAAAGTTTTAATTTTCTTAAGATAGCTTTACTAAGGCAAATGAGATATTTTTAATCCTCCACCTCATTCTTTATATTATAAACACTTCAAATTTCATGAGCCCATGACAAAAAAACTACACTTTTGTTATGCTTTGAATCTATAGATATACAAAGAAACCCACATCCCGATTTAAATTGGATCTGTTCGGACTGTGGAGGGTAAGTGTAGCTTCAGGTTTGATGTCCAAGGGAATCATTTCATGAATAAAATGTGCATTGTGCTTGAGCACCTCTTAATGACTCCCAGCCATCTTGTCCAAATAATAGGGCCATGATAGCACAAGTGATGAGCCATGGCATTCTGGAAGGGGAAAGTCAAGGTCAGAAATGAAAAGTAATGGATGAAACAGCAATACTGGACCCTCATAATCGTATGGGTCACTGGCTAATGAAAGTGCAATGAGGTCCTTTGATAATACACCTTTGGTTAACACATTTAAAATCCATATTAAGATCTCAAGGATGGCAGGAGGAGAATGTATATGTGTATGTCCCTGAACATTTCAATCCAGATTTATTGAAAACTTTTCGAATTTCTTCAGGGTTATTTAGAATTTCGATTTCCCTCTTTCTAAAGAGTTATTTCGATTTCCCTCTTTCTAAAGAGTTATTTCGATTTCCCTCTTTCTGAAGAGTAATATTCTCCCAGGAGCTCAGTGAATTACTTCTCTATGTAAGAAATCCAATATGTCGCTATGCATTGTTCAAAACTTTGTGGACTGAGACATATTCTGTTTTTGTGGCTTCTCCTTTCAAAGACGTCATAAGACCTATGGTTTCCTCCCCAGCTATCTACTAGTTACCTTTATGAACACAAGCAAATTCCTATTTTTTAATTTTGTAAATGGAAAATATCTCTGTTAGTAATGTGAAGGTGGAGAAACATCCTTGCAGATATAAAAATAAGTGAGTGAGTAGCTTTTATACACACCAGCATCTTCTTTGATTTTTAAAAATTAGAATATTACGTAAGGAGTGAGGTGTTTCAGAAACTAGGATAAATGTGTGGATTCAGGTTGAAAACCTGTGAATACGGCGTTCATTGTCTTGGCTGTTGTTATTGTTGTTGTTAACAGCGCCTGTATTCATGACCCCTCCTTCAGTCTCCGCCCTCTCACCATACTCGCTCAATGTGTCCTGGGAGATGCCAGCAGATAATGTGACAAGAGGAAAAGTTGTGGGGTATAACGTCAGTATGGTTTCTGAACAATCACCTCAACAATCTAGTCCGGTGGTGTTTTCACAGGTATTGTTATTTTCAACTAACGACCTTTCAGAATTGAATTATGTCTTCATATTGACATTTTCTGTATTTGCAGAATTCTGACAGAATTTTCATTTATATTGGGTTGGGCAAAAAGTTTGCTCAGTTAATGAATACATTCAATAAATTTCTTGGTGAAAATGAAAAATATGTCTTATTTTTACTTAAAACCGAATGAAGTTTTTGGCCAACCCAATACAATCCTTAAAGGGGGCATTCGTTTCTTAATATAATATTTATGTATACAAGGCTCTAAATACTTATATCACTCATTTTTCCTAATATAAGGGTATATGGAAATAAAGTTGGTATAACTTTGTTTCATGAAATCTGCTTTTTCCACTTAGCATATATCCTTAAATATCTTGCAAGAAGCTGACATTCAGTAGCTGTGTACCATCATATTATCTGGGTACACAATAATGATTCAACTAATCCACAATCAGTTGATATGTCTATTGTATTAATTCTCTTGGAAATCTAAATGACATTGAGAAGAACATCTTATATGTACATTTTGCATATTTCTATTTCCTAAGAATAAATTCTGAGGGATGCAGTTTATCACAGCTTACAGCAAAGGTTGTGAACATGTTCAGGGTTTGGGATATGTAGTGACATATTTCCTTCTAGTGAGTTGTATCCAGCCAGCAGTAATGAGAATAATGATCATAGGTTAAGATTACTGAGGCTTTACTGTGTACATAGACTAATTCATTTGATATGTATAATAATCCTGGAGGATGAGAGGCTCTTGTTACCCTCCAGTTTATGGTGTGACCAGTGTCCTTTCCATCAGCATAAGAGTGACCAATGGCAAAGACCGGCTGATGTCAGCTGGACAAGTCATTCTGCATACTTGGCTGTTCAGCATCTCTTCTGAGGAAGATGCTCTTTGGAGGACATTAACAGGACAGGAAAAGATCTTCGCACTTACTTGTTGCCCTGTCCCATGGGCCTATCCACATTCTTCTTCCCTAGACATCCTAGTTCCTGATTTTCTAGTCTTTTTTCCTTCTATGGCCATGTTCAATACAACCAAACCACAGCCATATAATTCAGGGACCCTTCCCTTTCCACACAGAATAAATCACCAGGTGCACTACCTAAAGTTTTGCCCATTGAAAGGATTTCTTTTTATTGCTGGGTTTTAGGACCATCCCTGAATGGAGCTATAGAGCAGCCAGCACCTATTTTTGACTTCATTAACCACATACTAAGACACCCAACTGCAAGCCAAACCACATTTTTCTACTCTCACAAGTCTTAAGGGTTCCTCCAAGGAGTCATAGGTAGGAGTTGAGATTGAGCCAGCAGTGTCAGAATGGTGGATGACATGTGGGTTTGGATTACCAGCTAGCACAGCACATTGTGAGTTCTGGCTGTTACTTGTATTTTAATATTCTATTCCAAGGAACTAAGATAAGAAAAAAAAACATAGTTTATACAACACATCCCAGAAATCAACTTGTTTTTATCCCGCTTTTACCAATTACTTGCCATATCACACATCTCTGTGCTTCAGGTTTTATTCATGTGTAAAATGGGAAAACAATTTCTGCTTATCTATACAGTTTTTGTAGAGCTTAAAGAGCTTGACAAATATTAGATATTGTTATTATTAGTGATTATTATTAATGGGATGTGGCTACATTACATTTTATAAAATATTATTCAATGGGACAGGAAAATTTTTATATTGACAGAATTTATGTATATAAATCTTTTGTTTGTTTCAAAGTCTTTTCTTTGTGTCTGAATTAAAATAAGAATATAGATATGTCACTTTATTCTCTCTCTTATACCCTCTCCTGCAAATATTCATCTACCTAATCATATATTCAAGAAAGTGAAATCACAAGTGGCAAAGTCAAATTTTTTATGTTCTCAACAATTAAATTTGTATCCACACTGACCTGAGCATGTCTTGTTATAATCTTGGTAAATAAATAGCCAAAATTTCTGGGGAAAGCCTGCTGTAAAAATAACTGTTAAAGGATCTTTACCTAAGAATGTGGTAGAAGACATATATAGAAGTGATGCTATTATCATTGTAGTATTTTAAACTCCTACAAAGTTCTTCTCACCTCTTTAAAGATTAATCCCACAAAAAACTTTCAATTAGATACATCCTTTCAGACTTGTTAAGATGAGTCTATGTACATGATAAAGACAGAGTTTATCTGAGGGATGCTTTTACATGCCCCAAGCTCTAGGATAAGTGTCTCTTAAAAATCGTGTAATTTATAACAACTATATGTAGAGAAGAAGTAAAATTTCATCAAAATTAGTATTAGTCTACATTTTATCTTTATTACATTTCATTTTGTGTTCTTTAAAAATTTTTTTTAAATAGATCTTTATTGGAGTAAAATTGCTTCACAATACCGTGTTTCTGTTGCACAACAAAGCGAATCAGCCATATGCATACACATGTCCCTATATCCCCTCCCTCTTTTTTTTTTAACCTTTTTATTGGAGTATAATTGCTTTACAATGGTGTGTTAGTTTCTGCTTTATAACAAAGTGAATCAGTTATACATATACATATATCCCCATATCTCTTCCCTCTTGCGTCTGCCTCCCTCCCGCCTTCCCTATCCCACCCTTCTAGCTGGTCACAAAGCACCGAGCTGATCTCCCTGTGCTATGCGGCTGCTTCCCACTAGCTATCTGTTTTACATTTGCTAGTGTATATATGTTCATGCCACTCTCTCACTTTGTCCCAACTTACCCTTCCCCCTCCCCGTGTCCTCAAGTCCATTCTCTAGTAGGTCTGTGTGTTTATTCCCGTCTTGCCCCTAGGTTCTTCATGACCATTTTTTTTTTGTTTTTTAGATTCCATATATATGTGTTAGCATACAGTATTTATTTTTCTCTTTCTGACTTACTTCACTCTGTATGACAGACTCTAGGTCCATCCACCTCACTACAGATAACTCAATTTTGTTTCTTTTTATGGCTGAGTAATATTCCATTGTATGTATGTGCCACATCTTCTTTATCCATTCATCTGTTGATGGACACTTAGGTTGCTTCCATGTCCTGGCTATTGTAAATAGAGCTGCAGTGAACATTATGGTACATGACTCTTTTTGAATTATGGTTTTCTCAGGGTATATGCCCAGTAGTGGGATTGCTGGGGTCGTATGGTAGTTCTATTTTTAGTTTTTTAAGGAACCTCCATATTGTTCATCCCCTCCCTCATGATGTGTTCTTGAGACAAAGAATAATTTGTTTAAAAATGATTCAAGTTTTTTAATTAAATAAGAAATATCTTAATGTATTTTATTTTTTTAATTAAATAAGAAATACCTTAATGTATTTTATCTTAGAAACAATTTCATTTTCTAAAAATCTACATTAAATCCCATGAAGATTGTGCTAAATAAGATAAATCTTATAGCAATATTAAGTAAGATTTACTCATTTCAAAGTTTTATTTTTCTTAGAAAATTTTAAATCACATTGCACAAAAGAAAAAAGTTTATATCTTCAAAACCTAAGTAGCCATTTTAAAATTGGAAAAAGGATTAATAATTCAGTGTTTGATGCTTTTCTGATTTCTAAATGTAATTGCAAGAAAATGGTGCCAGCGTCTTAAATTATTCCTAGATATTTTGAATCTCCAAAGTCACCTTTATTTCTGAAAAATGTTATGTAAGCAATATAATTTATATTCCAAACACACTGCTTTCTAGAACTTCTCAGTTTATGAAATTTTAAAGTCAGTACCCAGGCACATATTCCAAATGAATTCTATTGTACTCCTAAAGGGAAAACAAAATCTAGAAATTGACTCCAAATGTTATTAATCTTTACAGTTAGCTGTAGTATTTATATTTATGGAAGATTATTTCATATGAATATATATCAGTATCCCTTAGAAAAATAGCTTGGTACTCATGCTTGCTGTCAGACTATCCATTTTAATGACTTTTTTTTCCTGAATATAATCACCAGTGGTCTTTGTATCTACAGACTAAGCAAATTTACATGGTTGCTTTTGATCAATTCTAGTTATAATGACAGGACAAGCTCTCAGTGCTTATTGTTTAATTACTTCTTTATGGACCATAGAGTCTCCGTTGCTCAAATCTGCTATTTTCATTTGAAAATGTGTGATAAAGACAGGATTTCAAAAAAAAAATGTAACTGTTTGATCAATCTGCTTATGCTCAGTTGTACAAGAAAGATAATTGAGAATTGACTTCATGTGGGTGCTCAGTAATCTTTCCTTTTTTCCCCTTTTCCTTCCTGTGGCTTTTTTTAAAAAAAAAAAAAAAACAAATGATGGGATTGATTGAACATAGTGACATCTTTCTGTACCAGCTCCATCACCTAGCATGCGGGCATTACTGCACTGGGTTCATGTTGGCCAAGCCCCGTGGTTTTATTTGGACTTTTTCACGATAACAGTGACAGTGTCACCATTCTTTATCTGTACCATCAGTGACACGAACTGCACCACCATGCTGCTTTATGAGGCAATAACTCGGTTTCCTCATTTATCCACTCAGGAACTGGATTATTACCTCATAAAGCAGTGTGATTGTACAATTATCAATTAAATCCTAGCTTGTTGAGGCCCTTCAGAAATAATCCCTTTTCCTAATCGTGGTTGGCAATAATTCCCTCTGTCAGAATTCCTGGAACTTTGCTTGTCAAGCTAATATTTTTCACACTGACTGTCTATCATCTGACTTCTATTTCTTTTTGCTTCACAGGTGTTGTACACTGCTAAATCCCAAGAACTGTCTTATGTTGTAAAAGGACTACAACCTTATAGGATATACAACTTTACTGTTTCTCTCTGCAATTCAGTTGGTTGTATAACCAGTGCTTCGGGAGGAGGACGGACTTTAGCAGCAGGTAAGCGAGTTCTAAAGGACATGAAAAATACATTGTGTATTTATAAACAAAACACCTACAAAGCTCAATACCTTCTTTAGTTTGGACTTAATATTTGTCTTTTCTGCTTTCTCCTTCTCCCTCACTAGCCCTTATTGCTACTGACCTTGACATAGAAAAAGATGACACAGAAAAAGAAACTTAAGAGCCCTGAACATTCCTGAGTTGCAACTGTGTCACCATAAGAAACATAATTAGATGCAGAGTGACTACAGGACTCCCACCACCCTAAGTCCTAAAGGTGTCCCAACAATTGTTTGAAGTGTTTGGCAGGCTTCTTCTGAGGACTCAGAATACTCCTCCTCTCAATCCTAACTTCTTTTGTGTGGGATTTGGTCTATCCCCTCCTGCCCCATGGAGCTAACAGCAGACATCCAGAAATCACTGGGTTGCCCTGGTGTCATATTTTGCCTTTATTGGATAGGCAGTAGTGTGCTTATTAATCTTTTTATTATGAATATGAAGCTCCTAAGTACATAAAATTGAAATGACGACTTGTTATCAAGTATAATCTTACCAGGAAATAGTTTGTATAATTTTCTGCTTGCTTCACTTACGACAAATTAGGTTCACACAAACTTGATTACAGGTATTATTAACACCTATATAACCCAATTACTTACCATTTAGGATATTTTCAAATCAGTTTTTCTGTCAGTATCCAACAGGGCTTAGATTCCTGGTGCTCTTTAAGGACATGTCCAGATGTGAGGAGGTTAAGAGACTCCGAGGCGAATGACAGATAGCATGCAAACATGTTTAGCTATGAAAATATTCCTTAGACCTTCTTCCTTACTGTCTTCATATACAATTCCATAGTTTTTGTCTTGTTTTATTTTGTTTTCATTCTGGAAAAACGTGTTTGGCTCAAATTATCTTGTATCAATATACAACAGACTTCAAATATAACAAGTAATTTTGTATCTTCAAATTGTCCACCAATGATGGGGACTTCCCTGGCAGTCCAGTGGTTGAGACTCTGTGCTCCCAATGCAAGGGGCACGGGTTCAGTCCCGGTTGGGGAACTAAGATCCCCACGTGCTGCGTGGCACGGCCAAAAAAAAAAAAATTTTTTTTTCAATAATGAGAATGACTCCAAAGTTCCAAGTAATTATGTTTTATTATCTCTGACTGAACTCTTTGCGTTTTTACATATTTAACCTACATGTACAAGTATTTATGGAGTACCTAGCTTGAACAAAAAACACCGTGCTCCTATAAGGATATTTATTTATTTTTATATACTATGTTATTAGAGAGTTACAGGGTGTGGATAACAGGGGAAGACTCCCTGTCTCTTTTAGAAAAAATGACATAATTTGGGACTAGAGGATAAAAATTAAAAGAGGAATCTGTCCTGGGGGCTGGAGAAAGTGGAAACAGAAACGACACCAACCAAAGGTTGGCCTGAGATCTAGGGGAGGATAAAGGGACTCCGATGATGTGACCGAGCAGAACTGAAATCACAGCTTCTCAGGGTTGTAAAACATTTCAAAGTCATCTAGGGTGACTGTCTAGCCAATATTAATATATCCTATGCAGCATTCCTTCCAAGTGTTTGTCCAACCTGTGTTTGATCCTTTAGTGGTGGGGGAACTACACCTCTCTGGCAAATCCTACCATGTTTAGAGACCTCTTTGAAACGCAATTTCAAAGGTGATGCTAATCCAAGATACCTCCCTCTGGTTCCTATCGAACATTCTCCTTCCACTCCCTTGCGCACTGTCCTCACTCTAATTCACCTTCTTCATGACATCACTTCCAATAACATCCTCAGTAACAATACCCCCAGCCAAGTCTTCTCTCCTCCAGGCTGCGTACTGAGGGACCTCCCAGCTGCACCTCACATGCCCAAGTTTCCAGCACTGTTAGGACAGGCTCTCTCCTTTAGATAGGATCTACTCTGTTTTTTTCATAGACACAAACTAAAAGAACTGAACAGAGACATGCCAGTCCCCAGAGACTAGACAGACCCTGGACATGGAAAGAGAAAGGCAGGGAAAATGTCTATAGAATGGCACCTTCCCTGCTTAATGGACCAGTGATCACATCTGTGTGAATATCATCCTCATTGGTTGCAGTAAGAGTTCCTGGGGCGTGGAACTCACTGTGCCCCAGTGCTATGTGCTCTTCCTCTAGTCACTGGTGAGGAGGCTTAAGGCCACTCCATCCACTGGAAGCTGAGTGGAGCAGAACTTATCTAGGCCCTCTGAGTCCTCTCCCTGCCTCTTTATCCCTGAAACACAGAACTTGGAAACCTCTCATAGTCTCCGAAAGCCATGAGATGTGCAAGTTAATTGACTTTTTCAAATAAGAGTTTATTTGTGTATTTTAGGGGAAAATGATAAGCCAGAATGCTGCAACTTGAATTTGGGCTCTGCCATCCACTAGCTTTGTGACCTTGAGTAAATTATATGATCTCTGTGCCTTAGTTTTCCAATTTATAAATAAGGATAACCTATTACATGGGGCTCTCCCGAGGAGTAAATACATGTTAAGTATTTAAAGCAGTGCCCAGCACAGAGTAAGTCCTCAAAAAAAATTGCTATTTTTAATCAAGATTTCTATCATAACTGTTTTGTAATACTTTTCTCAGTCACAATGTAAATGTTATAGAATGTCTAATCGAATGTTATCGAAGTCATGCAATTTATTTTACAGCTTTGTTTCCGTAACAGTATTATAACATACATATAACAGTGGAGAGTCCTAAAACTAAGGATTGAATGGCAAAAGTAAACTGTAGGGGGGCTGACATTGAAAAGCATCATTTTTCAGTTCTGTAAGGAGCATGTTGTTCAGAGTTATGGCATGCATTTCAGGATTTTGATCAAAAACTACACATTTCAAATTTGTTGTTTACAATATAGAGTTAATAATGTGTCATAACCATATTGTTGCTATGTTTTGCTGTGAGTGCTCAATTCAGTAAGCATCTATTAAGGTTACTATTTAAAGCACTGGGTGGAGGGGATTCTAGTAGAATCCATTCAAAGATACCTTAATGGTGTCTGCATTAAGGTACTGACAAATAACAGGTAGGGTTAACACCTTGGGGGAAAGGATAAAAGAAAGCTATGGGAACGGAGAATACCGGGATAGATAGCTTTGATTTAGGAGACTGGGAAATTAGCTCAGGTTAAGTGGCACTTGAAATGGACTATAAAGAATTGGTAAAGATTTTTGCAGCTATTATACCATGTGTCACTGTTTGAGGGGCTGTTCCGTACTGACAGGATGAAAGCTGAGGTTTAAAAAGATGTCTCTGTCAGTACAGTGTAGAATAGATTAAAGTGTGGGAATAGAGACTGGTAGACATTCCAAGGGGGCCATGAGAAAGTAAATCAGATAAATAGAAGGAAAGATTAAAAGAAAGGAATAGGGGCTTCCCTGGTGGCGCAGTGGTTGAGGGTCCGCCTGCCGATGCAGGGGACACGGGTTCGTGCCCCGGTCCGGGAAGATCCCACATGCCGCGGAGCGGCTGGGCCCGTGAGCCATGGCCCCTGAGCCTGTGCGTCCAGAGCCTGTGCTCCGCAACGGGAGAGGCCACAACAGTGAGAGGCCCGTGAACCGCAAAAAAAAAAAAAAAAAAGAAAAAAAAAGAAATAGAGTAGATCAAGGAAGGGAAATCCACAGGTTAAGAAGAGAGAGAAATTGAAGATGACAGTAAATATCCTAGACAGTGGTGATGCCACTAAATCTAATGCAAAAGACGAAGAAAGAACATATGGGAGAAATAAAACCATGAGTTTCAGTTTGATTATCTGATGGAAACACATCCATGACAATTATAACCAGCCAACAGCAGAAAATGCAAATCTGGAGCTTAAGAAGGATGCGAGTTTTATAGTCACCTGCATGTAGAAGGAGGCGAAACTATGGATGCTAATGTATTAGTGAAGGCAGAGAAAATACAAAATAAAAGTTTACATCTCAGTGAATGCTCACATTTTGGGAGGAAGAGGAAAGGAGGAATAAAGGGAACAGAGACGTGGTCAGAGTTAGAAAAAGAACGTAGAAAAAGCAGTATCCAAAAACTCAAGGGGAGAGAGAATTCTAGAAGGAGAATGTTGTCAGTAGCGTCACATGCTGTAGGGAAAGTAGGAAAAATGTAAACTGCAAGGAACGTGGGGTCACTGATGACTCTCTGGGCAGCACTCTGATTAACATGGTTAGAGCAGAAGCTGGAAGGTAAAAAATTAAACAGTTGCAGGAGAAGATGGGATAGTAAATTTTAAATGTGTAGTTTTTTGTCCTTTGCCAAAATATTCCTTCTACTCAATTTCCATTAAAAAAAGAACATATTAACTTTGTTCACATGTGAAATCCTTTCTTTTCTGAAGGAAAAATTATTTTAGCATTCTTCTGGGAAATTTTTTATTTCTTTATCCCTTAACTTATTTTGTCAGAATTCTCTGACTCTTCATCTGCCACACAGGGAATAAAGTCACTTACATGACAAAAGTATAAAAAAAAATTTTTGCTTGCCACTGGATTTATTATGAAATATACCATTTTCAGGGGTGTTTGGATCAGGGAGAATGGACTTGTTTTTATTAGAATACAAAGAAAACCCCAGCAATTACAGATCCAATATCCTTCTTGCCTCCTTTGTTTTTAATAGGTGAATAAGGTTTGTTTTCTAAAATTTTCCTAGGATTAAACCTCTGTGCGTAACTGATAGATATTAAGTCATAGAAATAAACAGTGAGAAGGTCAATCCTTTTGAATGGTCAACAGGTTTGTTGACCATTGTAGGAAAGGAATAAAAGTTAAGTTGCAGCTATGATTCTTCCTGCTCTGTTTCTTCTAGTAATAAAGTTACAATTTGGAGGGTATATATTACTCCAGTGAATTCTAATGGATTTGTGAGAAATTTAACTCAAGTCTAAACGTAGTTCATGTGAGTGAAGTGTCAGGAATCAGAAGAAGCCAGCGACCATTTAAAAATTTTGAACAGCCCCCAAAATTAGAAGTAGTAGTCAACCTTTTCGAAGCACTGAATCACTTAAAACATGTTATTTTTCCTTGAATCTCAGTCACAGAAATCAAAAAGATACTTGTAAAGATGTATGTTTCATTAAAAAGCTCGAGCATTATAATTTGCTCTCTTTGAAGTATTTTTTCAATTAGATATTATTAGAATTACACATTTCGTCCAGAATATTTATCGCTTTACTCCTTTAGTTTTGGTGCCCGTGACAAAGTCTGAGAGCTGATGTGAGAGAGGTATTCTCCCAAGAGCGGCTGCATCTCCATTGCAAAATCTTCAGGAAACTGTCATGGGTGGCTTTGGAGTTGCTTCTGGGTATATAAGGGTCATAAACTGATGGACTGGGCACCCTTATACTTTTCTTGAAGATTACCCTTTTACTCTAATAACTTTGTACATTTCCGCCCTTTGTGAATTAAGTACAAATTGAACCTTCCTTCAGAGACATTCCTTTTGGAGATCCATTCCTGGAGGAAAAATGTCCTATTTCCTTTACCTGTCATAAAATGACCTCTACACTACAAGCTTAGAAGTGCCCATCTCCCATTAAGCAAGTAATTAGTGGTGCATTAAGATTTTTGTCTGAATCCGAAGTAGAATGTATGTTTGCGGCTGGGTTGAAAATACACATTGTTTTGTATGCAGGTACATAAGTCTTTTCATTGTGAATAGGACCCAGAGTGATTAAACAAGCACTCTTAATATGTTAATTTATAATTTTAATTACAACAATCTTGTATATATAGTCATTAGTGAATACTAATATAAATATTTTTCTACCTTTTTATTCATAATGCATAAACCAATCATCCAGTTACTTCTCTGAGGTTGCCTGTTTTTGTTTCATAATACAATCTTTGTTCTTAGTTATGAATGCATTTTGTTCGTTCCTGTCTTGAATAATCCCTCATTAAGCTAGTCACTTTCTGCTCCATGCTAAAAAGGAAAAATTATCATGCAAATGTGGCATGCCATATTAAAAAGCACATTACCAAACACTTTTGTTGCTGTCCTTCAATTAGTTTCCCTTCTTTGAATTTAATTCCATTTGTTGTTAAACTACCGACTTGATGTATGGACTCATGAATCTCAGGCTGCTGCCAGGAAAGTGGGGGAAAAAAAAAAATCAAAGCCTCTTCGAAGAGCTGCAGAGGCGAGCTGAAATGAATTTGCTTCACCTTTGACAGGAGCACTTGAACAGCAGTGAAATCCTCTGCGGATTCAACTTGGCTAATTATCCAATTATTTATTTCAAGAATAAAGGCACTGTTTTACAATTAGAGCAGTGTAAGTCAATCTGAGAAATTTGGTAATGACAGATGACTTAAGTCACTTCTAAGATAAACAGTATCTGTGCACACTTGTCTCACCCAGTCTTTTCAGGCAGCAGTTCTCACGTCTTAGCATCAGGGAAGTCCTGAGTACGCGGAAGGGTTGGTTTTGTTTGTTTTGCTCTTTCGACAACAGAAATTATTTTGCCCTTCTAACCACCGTGTCAAATTTCCATGGCTCTCAGGCAATGTTGAAGTTGTATTTCTCTTGATTAAAAGCTTTTGGTTCAAAGCAATACTTTTTAATTGCCTAATGATATAAGTCAGTTCTTAGGAAAGAACCGCACATTTAGGAGTTCATTTGCAATATAACTGAAAAATTCATTGCATGGCAGTAAAACAATTTACTGTTAATTACAAGGAGAAGAATTTGCTGTAGCATGCTCACAGATTGCCATGAATCATGCAGCACTCCTAGAGATTTATAACAGATGTGTAAGTGGGATGAATTAGCAGGGTTTAATAACAGAGACACAAATCATGCAGACTTCAAGGAGCTTTAATTGATATACTAGAATGTGACGGGCATGAATCACTCAGCCATTCAACAGCACAGTAACATATGGTCAGCTCAATATGCTCCATCTGAAATCGGTTGGTGAGTCGTTGGTTGTCCCATATGGTGGAAGCAATATATTTTTCATGATTCAAAAAAATACATCCTTGTTTTTAAGGAAATATGATGGCAAAGCGTGTTTGTTATTGAACTTGAATGCCAAACTGGGGTTTTTTATAATGATTTTGACATGGCAGCTTCCCCAAATATAGAGCGGCTACTACTTGTAATACCAGATCGTAGGAGACATTATGAGAACCAGATTGGTGCTTGTTGGCAGGCTTGATCCACAGCGAAGTCTACAGAAGAGCTCAGCTGACGAGAGCTGCAATTGTTAGGGAAATCCTTCAGACTCCTGATAAAGCCAACCAAATGAAAAGGATGATGTCAGTTTCATAGAAGTTCAGGAATGCCCAGATTTGCAAAGAGAATAGAGTGAACTGAATGAGAGACCCTTACTTAGCAGGGTAGGAAAGTGGCTGTGACAGCACCATGACCCCAGTTGTAACAATTGGACACACATTTTAAAAATCAACCTCTTAATTAAAGGTTCAGTCCTTCAGGAGCATTCTAAAAGAAATCATGGCGGACCAGTGCATCGGCGGTAGCACCAATCCCATGTTATTCCTGAAGGATTATTTCAGTGTAGGAAAACAGGTACTCCTGGTGCAGACCAACGGCTGGTAGCATGCAACACCTTTGTATGGAAACTGGAATCTGGTGGCTTTCGACCAAGCTTTTGTAGCATTAGTAAACCTGACAGACTTGAAAAAGGAATATTGCAGCCTTAGAACTGTGGCAGCCAGAATTTAATGTCAACAATTAAAATTTATTTTGATCCTTACCTACTGTTTATTACTGCTTGTATACACAACAGACCTGACTAATACAGAGATGCACTATTAGATGGAATTACCATCTGTTCAGAGTGAAATGCTGGCATCTGTCTTCGATGCTAAAACTAAAATGATATTATTTCTAACAAAACAAAATTAACTGCTTTTCACTCACCCACTTTAATGTTGAATGTGTGATGCACCCAAGGTAAAGGCTTGTTCGTACACTGCGTAACGACCTCTGTTGCCAGGTCTGTATTTAGATATGTGACTTTCACGGGGCCTCTGTTCACCTTTTGTCATGGCAGAAATCACGCTTTTTAAAGCAGCGTTTTAGTTTTCCGACGTATTAACTACAGTAAGGCATTAAAACAACACAATTAAAATGTGTAAGAATTGAACTAGAAAGACTATTGCGTGCAAAATATTTTGATAGATGTGCCCTAAATAAATGCAAGGGGAAAAAATTAAATAGACAAAAATTCATCTGAACAGAGTTGCCATACACCCACAGCTTTGGGAAAAAATAAGCTGTTATCTTCTCTGTTGGACTATTTCTAATTTTCTCCTACACTGACATATAGGAAAGATTTATATTCAGCATGCCCTCCTTTATTTTAAGCCTAAGTATCCTATGAAAAAAGATCTCTAACTTGTAGAAGTTAGAGAATTTGGAGTATCGAGGACAATGGTAGTTTCCACACTGATGCTGGATCCATGATGCTACTTTCTGAGAAGCCCGACTTCAGCTCTATATATCACAACATAATAAATTTTGTCACACCAACGTTTAATGCATGTACACAGTGCATTAACTGTAACTGTAGTACATTTATTTGTGCTAGAGGAGACTTGAAAATGATTAAAAAATCAATACTTTTCTGTCAGAGAAGCAAGTGTTGCTATGCATTTAAGTAGTTAATTGCATAAGCCCCATAAAAGCTTCAAGTTTGGGTAGCAAGGATGCCATAATTACAGTCCAAGCAACTACCTTTTATTGACAGGGGACTTTAGGGAACAGTCCGTGTTGTCATCACTGCTGCCATATGTACGGTTCAGAAATCACGGATCCTCACACTGTTTATGTGTTGGACGTGAGATGCGTGCAAATTATTGATGATCACCTGCATGACAGCTGGTTAAGGGAGTGTTTATTCATCAAGGAGGTGATTCCCCTTAAATTCTCTAAAAGCACTGCTTTCTGGCCTTGTTTATATCATAGAACACACAGAAAAATCATAATATGTATCTGCCGTGCTGAGGTAAAGAACAAGATGGCTCGGAGCTGTGGGAGATAAGCTGGCTGGCTTCCTGGAGGGCTGAGGGGATCTATGTATCCAGCACCCCTTCTTGGTTTACTATGGAGAGGAGCTGCTTGAAAATGTTCAAGCAGGATTTTGAAACTGGAAGAGACCCTAGGCACAATCGGGTCTGTTGTGCTTTTCAGTAAATGAGGTATTACCCAGCAGTTCTACCCCTGGGTTCATATCTGGAAAAAATGAAAACACTAATTTGAAAAGATCCATTCACCCCAATGTTCATAGCATCATTATTACAGTTGCCAAGATATGGAAGCAACCTAAGTGTCCATCAGCAGAGGAAAGGGTAAAGAAGACATGGTGTATATATATACATATATATATATATATATATATATATACACACACACAATGGAATATTACTCAGCCATAAGAATGAAATTTGGCCATTTGCAACAACATGGATAGACTTGGAAGGTATTTTCTAAGTGAAATAAGACAGGCAGTATGATATCACTTGTATGTGGGATCTAAAAATTGCAACAAACTAGTGAATGTAACAACAACAACAAAAAAGAAGCAGCCTCACAGCTATAGAGGACAAACTAGTGGTTACCAGTGGGGAGAGGGAAGGGGGGAGGGGCAATATAGGGGTAAGGGATTAAGAGGTACAAACTATTATGTATAAAATAAGCTACAAGGATATATTGTACAGCACAGGGAATATAGCCAATATCTTATAGTAACTGTAACTGGAGCATAACCTCTAAAAATGGTGAATCACTCTTGTACACCTGTAATTTATATAATATTGTACACCAACTATACTTCAATAAAAATTTTTTTTCCAAAAATATAAATGAATGAGTGAGATACTGAAGAACAGAGAGGCCAAATAATGGATTAGCCAATGTTCTATAAGTAGGGTCCTAAAGAAGCAGTCTAGAACCTAAGTTTTCTCCTTTCCAGATCAGTTCCACTATATATCCTCTCTCTTGAAGGGGACTAGTAAACAAAGAAGAAAATGGGAAAATTGATGTTGTTCTTTCCTCAGTCAGAGAATAGATAGTCAACAAGAAAGCACTGAGAAGTCTCTGAGGGTCTGAGGGGAGAATCCTCTCCTCTTCTGGACGCTGAATGGAGAGCACTTGCCAACTGGGAAATCATGGCTACGTGAGCCCGGATTTTACGTTTGAGTCCTAGTTCCAGGGCCCTTTCACAGGTGTTCGGGCCTAACAGCATTTGGCAAATCGCATTTCCTGTGACAGTTTGCATCTCTGAGACAAAGTCAGGATCATTTTCCACTGACAAGATGCCTGAGGATGTCTCATATTAGTCTTTCCCCCCTCACACCCCTGAGATGAGGGATCGCTGTGTGTTCCTAGATTGCTGTCTTCCTAATAGTTGATGCTTTACAGTATGGACACAGCCATGCAGTCTTCATAGACAACAAACTCTTCCTTGAGAACAGATTTGATTTTAAAGACCTGTCAGCAAGCACTTCTGCTCATTTAGTCTTCAGTTCTTATCCTAAGATGGTCAAACTCCACACTACGTAAATTTTGCAAGTGTAAACTTATGCATTATGATATGCTATTAATCAGATTATAAAGTAATAAATGCTGCATAAAGAAGAATGTATATTACACAGTGTTGTATAAAAGAATGCTTGTAAATAGGAGAGACTAGAAATTGGATCACAGAGCTAATGCAAAAAAATACAAGAGCACCGTAATTTTATTCCAAGTGGAAACAGACTTTGTATGTTGTTAGTCTTTGAATCTAAAAGCCTAAGTATCTTATGAAGGTCCATTTTATACTTTATGCTTATAAGAGGACTTTCTAAGTAAACACAGATTCTAAATGTGGATGAATTGAATCATTTTATAATATGTAATTCGAAAGATGCTTTATTGGCTAGTAAAAATAGTGCCCTGTATTGGAATAGAAGTTTGCTTTGTAAAACCTAACGCAATTATATTGTTTTTAAAAGCAGTTATTTTCAAAGTGTTCCACTGAAAAATTATCCTCATGTTGGATGGGAAAACTGAGGCATATAGGTTTGAAGTGATTTTTGTAAAATCGTACAGAATTGGATAAAAAGTGAAAATTATATCTCTAGGAGTCTGCAGAGACTTTCGCATTATTCCATATTGTCTCTCTTTTTTTTTTTTAGAAGATGTTGCGGGTAGGAGTTTATTAATTAATTTTTGCTGTGTTGCATCTTTGTTTCTGTGCGAGGGCTTTCTCTAGTTGTGGCAAGCGGGGGCCACTCTTTATTGCGGTGCACGGGCCTCTCACTACTGCGGCCTCTCTTGTTGCGGAGCACAGGCTCCAGATGCGCAGGCTCAGTAGTTGTGGCGCACGGGTTTAGTCGCTCCGCGGCATGTGGGATCCTCCCAGACCATGGCTCGAACCCGTGTCCCTTGCATTAGCAGGCAGATTCCCAACCACTGCGCCACCAGGGAAGCCCCGTATTGTCTCTTACTTTACTGTCTTGTGATGAACAAATGTATACCTATAATCCCTTCACTTTGATGATCTGAGCCATAATCTTTAATTCACCTGTCTCTTAGTGAGTCTGTGTTTGCGTGTATGTGTTTAATAGTTCAGGAGTATCTGTTTTTCTTATCATTATTCTACTTGTGAATGTATATGAGACCAGTCTCATTTAATTGATTGAAAGTTTCCCTCTGGTCTTAGGGGAATTCTGAAGATAGTGACTGAGTAGGTACTCACCCTTTCAAGTGGGCTGGGTTGACTCAAAAGTGAAACTGTAACAGACCAGCTGAGAGTTGTTTTTTGTTTTTTTTAAGCAAGTGAATAAAATGCACACACACAAACACACACACATATATATGCTCTAGTTCCACTCATTCTCTGTGGTTGACTTCCTAAGAATGGTGTAATTGCTCAGCAGAGCAATTCCCCTGTGAATCTAGAAGCACTCCACGACTTGTTAGACTTTAAATAGTCAACATTAATTTTAGTGGATCCTCAATGCATGTGTCCTCATTGATTATAATCATTTTGTCATATTTTAAAAATTGCGTGCTCTCACTTTTAGTAGACGTTCGATCAAACAAAACAAGCAAACAAGCAAACCTACTGAGTTGCTGGAATTCCTCTGATTTTGTTTTGTTTGACTCTGAAATTATATTCCTGACTAAGAAGTGATTTTCGATGATGCATCCATGGGGAAAGGATTCTGAGTACAGTAGTGGTACAAATTTTCATTATCCCCATCCAGATGGGTGATTGGAGTAAAGGGAAAGAGTATTAGATGTCAAACAAATGCGACCTTGAGAAAGTAGCTGCTTTTAAATAAGAATAAATTTGTTTGCTACACCTGTGACTTTATTTCTGTTTTGTCAACAAGTTCATCTGTGTCATTTTGTAAGATTCCACATACAAGCGCTATCATATGATATTTGGATATCACTGGAATAGATGGTATTCTTCAAACTAAAAAGTTCAAGTCTTTGTGTGCCAGATCACTAGGGAATCTTAAATGGAATACAGGAAAGTAACAGAAAAGCTCAAAATTCCTATTGTCTGCTCCTAAGTAGAAAATTTTAAACAAATGAAAATAATATAATCGGTCCTCCATTACTTGCTTCTCTGACCCCAAGACTCAGAAATCTTCGGCGGTCCTCCTTCCCCAGTTAAGCTAATAGCCAATGATGGCTTCCTGAAATTTTACAAAGATGGAACTCCAAACTCTGGAGATGAGCTTAGTGGGAGAAGAAATGTATGCATGGCTTAGCTTTTTATTTTGTTTTGGATTATTCTGAAGAGGGATCATAGCTTGTAGAATGAAATCTTTGAGAACCCAGCATTTAGCTAATTTTTGGTAAAGAATACTAAAGGAAATCATGCATAAAATTTACAGATCCGTATATATAAGAATAAAAATATCACATGGCGGGCTTCCCTGGTGGCGCAGTTGTTGAGAGTCCGCCTGCCGCTGCAGGGGACGCGGGTTCGTGCCCTGGTCCGGGAGGATCCCACATGCCGCGGAGCGGCTGGGCCCGCGAGCCGTGGCCGCTGAGCCTGCGCGTCCGGAGCCTGTGCTCCGCAACGGGAGAGACCACAACAGTGAGAGGCCCGCGTACCGTAAAAAAAAAAAAAAAAAAAATCACATGGCTCACACTGGCGGAAGATGAACAGAATTGTTAATTATCTTTCTAAGTTGATGAACTTTTTACTCACTGCCCTCTCTTCTTTACTAAAACTGAAAATAGAATCACAATGAATTGTTTCTCTTTGGAAAGCTGGCCAAGCTTTCTAGAAAGTAACAAATGGTCATTGTTCGAAGCTGATTTAAGGTGAATTGCCTTTCTTGGTTTAAGAATATTAGTTTTTGTATTCACACCATTTTATCTTACATGTACTGAAACAGGCAAAAACTTTGTGTCTGCACAAGGCTGTGTTAACACAGGTGTAAGTTAAGCTCCACAGCCTTAGTCTGGGTCCTCAGTAAATAGACTTGGCGATTATGACATGCGTTCTTTTCTTCATTTTCACCCCTCAAACCCAGCTGACACACTTCGAGTGGATACGCATCTCATCCTACAAACCCAACTGCTTAAGAAAATGAAAATCGAAACAGGTCTTCATTTTCAACAACTCAGTTGTTAATCTGATCCGTTTCCAGTAGGTTTTAGGGGAAGTCTCAGAGCTGTCACTCCTGGGGTTTCCCAGGAGGCTCCAAAGAAATGCCAGTGTCCCTGGACGTCAAGGCGCGCCGGGCCCCAGTGTGCGTGTGAGCCCTGGGCCCTCACTGCCCAAGGCTCAGGCCACTGCTGGGAGTGCTGTGGTCACTCCAGGGCCCCCGAGGCTGCCTGAGTCTGTTGTGCCTGGACAGGAGTTTGCAAACCGCTGAGATCACAGGCTCATTCCTTCCTGTGAATGCTTTGGCTTTCAGAGTGGTGTTTGTTTTTTTGTTTGTTTTAATTTAGACCAGTAGCTAAGCTTTAAAAATCAGAAAATTACACATAAAATGATTTTTTTTTTAGGTAACAAAATAAAAGATTTGACAACATTGGGTTGTCATTCCTGAATCATCCGTGGGCTGGCACGAATTAGTGACTGTTCACCCCCGCCCCGCTCACCGGTTTTTCTCAAACCCCACTTTCTCTTGTCTCCCTAACGAGCCCATTTCAACCATTTCCTTTTCCTGCTTGGCCTCTGTGAATTGCAGCCCTGACTCAATACCATGTTAAGACAAGGGACTCTGCCCTTTGTGATCAGTAGCCACTAGCTTGGTAGTCACTGGCTGCAGGATTCACAAGGGATCTTATAGCTCCTGGGTAGGGCAGGGGTATTCTCTAGAAAATGGAGAAGCCATGAGCCATTAGAGACCAACAGACACAGAAGCTAGAGCAGTGAAGCATCTGCTTGGTAAAGAGAATCTGGGTGGTGCTCCAACAGACTATAACATGTAGTATCTGTCAGGTCGCAAGAAAGAATAGAGAAATTATCTGTAAGAAAAAAACTTTGTTTAATGATAAAAGTGTATTCAGCATTCAAAATTTTGTTTAGTCACATTTCATATTAACTGTGTTTTCAGTTCCTAGACCATAGAAATACTGGAGGCCATAATTGATTTGATTTTGAGTGTAATGTACACAGGTGCATGTGAACATATGTGTGCATATCTGTGTCTAGAGATAGGAGCCAAATTCTTGAACGTAACAAGGGTTTTCTAATATTTAGCACCAGCCCAACTGAGGCCACCTCTGGTTGAAGGAATCAACAGTACAACCATCCATCTGAGGTGGCAGGCACCTGAAGAACAGAATGGACCCTCTCCTACATATCAGCTGGAAAGGAGACAGGCAGCTCTACCAGCTCCAGGGGTCACAATGATGAAAGGAACTCGTTTCACAGGAAACGGATATTATAAATTTCCCAGCTCCACTCACCCATTCAATACAGACTTTACCGGTAAGTGTGCTTGATATCACTTTCTTTACGAGGCACTAAGCCCTGGGGTATTTTTAATGCTTTTGATATGTCTTTACAATGAATTTTTACTACACCTGTTTATAGAGATACTAATGTAGCCCTTTTATAACTTTAGCTTGATTGTGTCGACATATTTATCTCTTCAGTATTCTGAAAAAAAAACAAGTGGGTTAAGTGGAGGAGAGAAAAGAAAAAAATATATATAAGAGATGTGAAAAGGCAGTGGTGTTTTTTATTTTTTTTCCCTCTGCCCACACTGCGTGGTGTGTGGGGTCTTAGTTCCCAACTGGGGATCGAACTCGTGCCCCATGCCGTGGAAACACAGAGTCTGAACCACTGGACCACAAGGGAATTCCCTGAAAAGGCAGTCTTATTAGATCAAAGTATGTGCTGGAAATGACTCTTGGACGCTATTTACCAGAATGTGTCGGAGTATTCCTCACTTCCTTTGTGGAAAAGAGTTCTGTGGGCAAATGAGTTTGAGAAATGCCCCCATGCTATTGGAGATTCTCAGTATACATCAGCTTATCCAGTCTCTGCAAAGAATTATAAGAAAGCTATTTAACTGTTTAACTATTCCTAACTCTTATTTGATGTAGCTCTTTTCTTTTTAAAGTGTAAAGACTGTTAATACCCCATGTTCTATGGAGAGCATTATGGGAAAAAGTAATTTCAGGGAAAGCGTACCTTCTATGGGTCAGGAGTAGAGTAAGGCAAGCGAGGCACAAAATTCAAAGGCACCCAAAACTCAGTAATCCATGTAAATAATATTTTAATACAATATTTTAAAAATAAAAATCAATGCAAAAAAATCCCCAGTAAAATATAAAAATTTTAAATAAAGACAGGATCCAGTCCTCACTGTGTGAGCCAACCTCACATGTCTCACTCAATTTCTGGTCTGACTGGTATTACCGTATTCTGGAAGTCCAGTTATCTCTACGAATTACAGTTTTTAAAAGCACTCTTTCACTACAGACGTAGAAAACTCTAATTATTCATGACACACACTTTATTTCCCATTAAAATTTTTTTAAAGTATATAATATGTGTTACTCTGTAAACTCATAATGATATTAATTTAATCCATGAGAAAGTCATTTTGGAGCAAATAACTAGTCTTTCCCATGCTGCGTATGCTGAGGACAATGAAATGGAATTTGAACTATAAAACGTAGCTCACATATTTTATTTTTACTTAAAATGGTAAATAGTTTGCTTTTAAGTGAGGCTGGCTGCTGATGTATATTTGAAACGAATCATGATTATGTTCTAGCTGTGATATATTAAGATTAATGCACGCTTAACCACTGGACTAGTATATCCAACTCCTCACTGAGTATTAGAAATTCAACCACTGAGCTCCCCTAAAACGCTCGACTTCTACTTAATATTCGTAAAAGTCAAAGAAAGGGAAGAAAAGGAAACATAAGTATCTGGGAAAGAACCTATGGAAAAAAAGTCAAAGGCTTTTTCTCAAATGGAACTAGAACTGACTTCCTGGTCCGACATTTGGCTTGTGATGTGTTTCTTCGAGGAAACAGCCTTCGTTTCCATTCATCTGGGTCTCGCTGCGGCAGGCATGTCAGCTCGGATTTGCTGGCTAGCCAGCAGACAGGTTTTTGATGGGATCACCTACTGTTGTTGCTGTGAAAGATAGAGTGGCCCGTCGGCTGTTAATAAATTTAGTCGTCTGCGCTGTCTCCCTAGCCGGCCTCAGACTCCGAGGTGCAAGGGCTAGGGGCAGATGCAGGGTCTGGGAAGTTTTCCAAATTCCTCTTTAAGAAAGTTAGGCCGTAAACACTGGCCTCCCTAAGCAGGGTCCTTCTGTCTATAACAAAGCCTCCGGCTGCACAGAAAATGTGTTTGGAGTCCACAGCATTTGAAGGACAAGACAGGGAGATCACAGTTTGGGCTTGAACGACTCCCTAGAGCTTTGGCGATTCCTGGAGAATAAGCAGTTCTTCTGCATTCAGGCATGTTCTGGGGCCTCGCTACCTCCTTTTTATGAGAAGCTTGGCTTACTTTCGAGTCTCTCTTAACTGTTAAAGTAACCAGGTCTCCGTCAAGTTATTGGTTTGACCCTTTGGCTCACCTGGCAGATTCGGCCGGATACTTTTATTGAGGCAGGTTATGGTTTAACGAAATTTCCCCAATTAATGAACCGGGACAAGTTTACAAAACCAACTCAATCAATAGCTTTCCTTCAACTTGGATCTTCTTATGTAGAAAGGTAAATGTATTGCTAGCATCATGCATTTGTTTTACTTGTATATTCTTTCATCCAATCCCTCTGCAGCGTTAGAAGGTAGATATTTTTCCCCTCACGGAACATGAGGAAGTGAGGTTCCAATAACTGGCTCCCACGTGGTGCCACAGCTACTGAATTTTGGAGGTGAAATGTGAATTTGGAAGCTTCTGGTTCAAAAGCTGGTGCTTTGCCACAGAGCGGGAGGGATAATTCTGTGGACAGTAGCTTGGAAGTTGTGGAATAATAAGTATCTAAAAGTAATAAATGAGGATGGAAGATGAAATAATGATCACCCAAATAAACCTTACTCAACCCTGCTGAACTTTTTGGATTTGTCTTTCGGTTTTTCGGCTTTTCAGGTGGCAAACAGAAATAGTATTGGCATTATTTATTACTTGCATCTCCAAAGACATCTGGGGATAAGATTTTTTCCGTAGCAATTAATTCTAGAGCGTGCCTAAAGGTAGATTTTTAACATCAAACAAAATTATTTTAAGTGGGCTGAAGTGCTGTGTGCCAAACAGTGCTTTCAACTCACGTTCCTGTAAATTTCATGCAGGTTTTATATTCTAAGGCACATTTAATGAGCAAATCCTGATCATCTCTAAGATGATGAATTATATTTAAAAAGTGAATAATTGTAAGAAGACCTAAGATATCTTTTATTTTGATTCATTTCAGAATCTCAAACTCTAACTAAAAATGATTCCTGAAATATGAATGGAGATATCAAATGACTCAAAAACAAATATACAGGGCTGTGTATTATTATACATATTTTATGTAAGGAAAAAATGTGAGCGTTCACCCATCAGTGACAGGATTTGTGAATACATTCATTCCATGGTCATAGCAATATGTTGAAAGTCTAGGTATAAACTATCTCATTATTACAGTTCAAGAAAGGAATCTCTCATATAACTCCCCCCTCTTCCATATTTGCTTTAAATATGTTCCCTCATATGATAGAATGAAAACAGTTCAAACATATGAATATATGTCTGTGTTGCTCACTGTATAAATCAGTAAGCTTAGTATTATAAATGAACTCTGTCAAAATCTACTTTGGGGCCGAAAAATGAACCAGATGAATCTTTTGCAGGATCTACGTTTGATCGCTTTTCCTTTCTGATACAAGTGTTCTTTCAAAAATCTAATTTCCAGGAAGGGCGTATTATCAGTCATTTACATCATAGTATAAATAACTCCCCCATTTCTTTATGCTTAAGGATGAGGGCTTTGGGAACAGACTAACAGGAGTTTCAGATCTATGCCCCATTATTTATTAGTTAAATGTAATTAGACAAACCACTTAATCACTTGTGTGCCTCTGTTTCCTTTTCTTTCAAATTGGCACAATACTACTACTTACAATATTGATATCTAGCAGGTAGGTAAGGATTAAAGGAGATAGCTCACCTAACGAACTTTGCACAGTATCTGCCACACAGATTACTTTATAGTCTTTAAACATTAGCTATCAGCTATCACTCATTGAACAAATATTTATTAAGTGCCTACTATGAGACAGGAGATTTTCTAAAAGTCTTCTGCAAGTCATAAAATCAACATTCTATTAATTCGTCTGCTGCTGCACATACAAGATATGTTTGCCTAAATGTTGTATCTGGGGTACGAGTAATGTGCAATTTCGATATTAAAATGTGATATTTAATTTTGTTATTGAAAACAGTTAAATTAATCTACCTAGTGTTGAGACACTATATAAACTACTTTCCTCTGGGTCTTATCATGCTCATCTATTAAACTGAGGCTTGGCCAATTCCTTTAACTTCTAAAATTCCAAATCAGTTAGCACAGGTTATTTAAGTAGCCTCAAAAATTCAAAATAGAAGTTATCACCAAGGCATCTGTGAGTTTAAAAACACTTAGATTTTTAATTGTTTTATGATTCTTTCATATAATATATTCACAATTTAAGGTTTACGGAAATGTAAGCTTTCTCTCTACTAATCTGAAGAATTTATGGGAATAAGTTAACTTCTAGGGATAACTTAAGTGATGTGGGGAAAATTACTCAATATAAAATGGATATTCAGTTCTTGAGTTATATCAGAGGGTGTAAAGAAGACACAAGTTCAACATAATTTCATGATCTTGGAACTAGAAAATCATGTGAACACTCATAATGAAATAGTCCCCTGATTACACGGGGTTAACAGTACTTTGTCCTTCCAAAACAGGAATAGCAAATAGAGCATCCCTCCCACCTGCAACAGGAAGGAGCTATCACCGTGTTTCTGGAGAGAAAAAAAAAATTTTTGCTTATTATTTTCAGGAATGCAGAGTAAATCCACTTACACAAAGAATTTCGCTAGTAATCAAAGGGAAGCTGGTAAAAACAGCAAACTCAAATACTGCTCAGTTTGGCATTCCAAAGGTGACCCTCTCTCTCCTTGTCACTTGTTTTTCCTATTAGTGGAAAACAGGTCCACGATCATTTGGGGGAAGGTTTGACTATTGTAGTATCCAGACGCCAATCACACCAGCCTTTTAAACTGCCTTTACTGGTGGACCTGCCCAGAAATCAGGAACTGCCTTTGCAGAGATCTTTGTAGCAACCCACTGGGGAGATGAACACACATGTGCACCTGGATGTAATTCCCTTTTATTTGTCTTCATGAAAAATGTGATGACTGATGTTGAACATCTTGCAGATGAGAACTCTGTACACTTTCTTCATAATAATGCCGTTCAAGGACACCAAATGATTGTCTTACATTTTCGTCTCTTAGTATTTGCCTTCCCCAAAATGGCGGAACTAAAATGCCTCACGATCCAGAAATACAATTAATTACCGACCCATGAAAAGAGAACTGCAACCCCCCAAATCAATATCTTTTAAAAGCGTATATTTTACATTTTACTGTATGATATTTATGCTTTATTATTTTTGTATTATTTTCAGTGAACTGAGGCACTAAAACACTGCATTAAAGGAAAGCTGATTCTAAGCAGTTACGGTACAGGTATAAGTAGGGCAAACTCCTTCGATACACTAATTAGTAAAAGCATATTAATTCTGACCTTCAACACCCTTGGTGTCCCACTATTTGTTTTCCTCTGACTGGGAGCAAGTAGTTTTGCCAGAAAGTACTTAGAAAAAAAAAAAAAACGCTAAATAAAACACCAAGTCTTTTCAAAGCATATTTAAACCACAGAGTTATTTAAGCTTTGATGTTAGATTTTGGCCACAGTTACTGAAAAGCAGCTCTATGAATCGACTCTATGGCCTAGCAGTTTAACAAACAGGCAATAATGATATAGAAAAACAAAGGCAAGAGTAAGAACACGGAACTTGAGAGCAAAGTAAAGAAGTGGGTCTTGGTTGGGCAATGCCGGGGATCCATGGGTATTTCTGATGCAACTGAATCAGAAGAGATGTGACTGTCTGGTTGAGCTCACCTTTATGGACCGAGAGAGACGAGGATCCAAATACATATCTTCTTAGAATAACAGAAGTCAGACTAACCTATGATAGCTAGAGATATTCAGAAGTGAATATTAAAATTGCTTAGTTTTTATTACCTTTAGTAGAGAGGTCCAAGTAAGTTCTTAGGAAATGCTTTCAGATGACACTGAAGGGTGGCAGAGGACCGTGCTTTTTCCCCATTCATCAACTTCATCAGAAAGGCCAATTTACAAGGGCTGCATTTGTTTTAACCTTGCATCTTTAAGGTGACTAATTTTGAAGCACATTTCTGTAATGCTGCCTTGTGTTTGGAAACTTAATGGTCGGGTTGGTTTGGAAGTAAGTTGTTTCACTTTGGAATTTTATCTCAGATTGCACAAAATAATCATTTCAACACAGGGATTTTTGTCTCACCAAAATTTTTAGACCTTTTGGGGGCTTTGATATTGCTCAGGTGGTCAAAATGAATGCAATTGCAAATTTGCCTTTGCACGAAGAACCCTTTCCTTTTTGTAAACTTCTCACAAAGTCAATCTAGAGCAGGGGTAACAAAATTCTCCTTTAAAGGTCCAAACAGTATTTCTGACTGTATGGGCCAAGAGATCTCTGTCACAACTACTCAGCTCTGTCGTGGCAGCATGAAAGCATCCATAGACAATATGTAAAAAAATAAGGGTAACCAGGTTCCGATAAAACTTTATTTGCAAAAATGGGCAACAGACTGGTAGCTTGCCTATCCCTGGTCTAAAGTCTAGTTCTAAAAAAAAAATATTAACATAATTTCATCATTAATGATACATTTTTCTTCCGCCCTAATGCCAGGAAGCCTAAAGATAAGTAGAAAGGAGCTCAGATAAAGTAAATGAGAGAAACCAACGCAACCAAGTAGGTGGTAATGCTTGATAAGTGAAAGTATCTTGAAATAGCATCTTTTCTGCTCAACAGAGCCTTAGGTGGCCAGAAAGTCACCCCAACATTGACCATGCCAATACAATAGAATAATCTTTTCCTTGAAACAAACTGTTGTTAGCTGCTAACACTCTTTTAACCAGCTTAAAGCATCTGCTTTCCCCATCTCTTTTATTACCAAAAAAAGATGTATTGTTGCCTGCTATACAACTGTACGTGTGTTCTCACACACTCGTGCCATACTGTCAAACACAGGCTTTCCACCCTGTCCCTGGGTTTCCTAGTAGTCTCAAATTTACCTACGGTACTTAAATTGCCCAGTGTCTTTTTCTTACAATACATTGGCCATTTTGGAATCTTATTTAAGGCTTTGTTGCGAAAGAAAAATGTTTCTGTCTCTTCATGACATTCTGCATCAAAAAAAAGACTAATTTTAGTTCTCCTTTCGTCCAATTTAAATGAGTAGAAAGAGGAACTTCGAGCAGAAAAAGAATCATAATGGTCAGCAGTGATAGTGAAACTAGCACCTATGAGCTGATTGCTTTTTGATTGAATAAAGTGAAAAATTTTGTATATATTTTCTTGGGAAAAAATAATTAAAATATTTAAAGATCTATAGTTACAATTATTTTATATCAGTTAGGTTAAATATAACACCCATAAAAAAGTATTGTGATTAACTTCAAAGTCAGAAAGAGAAAGACAAATACGGTATGATATCACTTACGTGCGGAATCTAAAGTATAACACAAATGAACTTATCTACGAAACAGAAACAGACTCGCAGACATAGACAACAGACTTGTGGTTGCCAAGGGAGAGGGGAGTGGGGGAGGGAAGGATTGGGAGTTTGGGATCAGCAGATACAAACTATTATAGGTAGGATGGATAAACAACAAGGTCCTACTGTACAGCACAGGGAACTATATTCAATATCCTGTGATAAACCATAATGGAAAAGAATATAAAAAAGAATGTGTGTATATGTGTAACTGAATCACTTTGTTATACAACAGAAATTAACCCAACATTGTAAATCAACTGTACATCAATTTAAGAAATTTGAAAAAAAATACACATATGTAATTTTACGTTAAAATGTTTGGGGAAAAAAAAAAGATTAACTTCATTTCCAGTCAGATAGAAAGGATTCCAATAATATCATTGTCAAAGTTCTGGATCTTTCAAAACCGAATTCTAGTGGCCTGAAGAAATGTTTTATGAGATCATGCACTAAGAGTTCCTTTGGAGTGGGGAAATTTTGAGAAATATTATGAAGACCTTATTTAAGGTGTGTACGTTGTAGGAAGCTCACAAACATCGCCCTCAGGCTGGTTTGGAGTTTCAAGAAAGGAAACTCAGTTACGTACATTCCCTTGACTGAGGCCCAGTCTCAGTTTGGAGGTTCTTTGACCTTAAGTGCAACCTCTGAAGAGGTGCAGGAGGAGGCCGAAGGGGGAAGAAACGCCTGCTTAATCATTCGGGTCATTTAAGTCATCTCTGGCAGTGGTGGCCATGTCATCCCCACAAATAAAATGGGCCCTAGGAGAATTTCATAAAGGAAAGATAAGGACTTATGGGAAGTTCATGAGAATGAATAATTTAATGGTCCTTCCATCCAACGAGGCAGAAAACGGAAAAAAACCGTAGATGCCTCTTTCTTGGCTTCTGCGTCTCTTCACATCCACCCCTTCCCCTGATACGTTCCTTCTTCTGTGTTTACCACTGTGTTTACCAAAGTGAATATAACTGGGTGCCTGAGACAGAAACCTGGGAGATGTCCCTGAATACCACTTCTCACTCCCTTCCTCACATTCCATCAATTGGTCCTCCGCTAGCCATTATGCCTCTGATACATGTCTTGGAAATATCCACTAGTCCTATAGCTACTTCCTTGTCCAGGTCTATGTGTGGGTCTCTACATCAAAAGTTTCACTCTTTTACAGGCTATTTTTTTAACTACTAATATTTCTTATCATGTTGCTAAAAACCTTTCAAAAGTTTCTCATAAAGATGCCCTGCATGAAGTCTCTTCTGCTTCCCTGCTTACCGTTCAGCCTCACCTTTTCACATACCTCCTGTGTTACTCTCCAGCTCTACAGCCATCTTCCGGTCCCAGCGGCTTGAATCTACCCCACTCTCTTGAATGTCCAGGTCTTTGAAGATATTGATGCCTTTCCCTGAAATGCCTCCCTTTACTTGCAAGTGCTTCTTTTTCCGGTTACCTGGCTAATTCCTCCTCATCAATGAAGTGTCAACTGAGCTCTTCCTTTAAATAGCCTCCCAACAACCTCTCCCGACTCCATGCCGAACCTAGATTAGGAGCCTCTCTAACTTACTACCACAGAAACCAAGAATCTCTGTTTTAACCTTTATCACACGCCGTTACAATTGCTTATTCACTTATCTATATCCCCAAAAGGCTGAAGTTATGACTGTTTTCTTCAGTTATAACATTTGTGCCTTGCACATCCTAGGATCCGTACTAGATGTTCAATAAATGTTGAAGAAAGAATTCACTAAAGGAGTTAGTTAGGTAGAAAATGAAAAATCCATAAGAAAGACTGCTTAGCTATGAGAATTACTTAATGATGAGATTTGCGATGCGTTAGAATACGTCCCAAAATGTTGAGAGCTACCTTTTTGGAAGTATTGACAGTTTAGAGTGATAACTCAATTTGTTTAGTCTCTATTGGCCTCAGATGTATAAGAAAGTATGTTTTAAGCTATATAGTATTAGAGACAAAAAAATTCTTATTAATGACCCTTAGTTGCTGGTGAAGTTACTTCTCTGTCGATTATTATAGCTTGAGCCGTTTTCTGTCCCACTGCAGCTGTCACATGGTATTGCTGGAAACAAGATGTTGCACGTGTCTTAGACACAGGATCTCCTTAGGCTTATTAAATTTTGAGGTTAATGAATATTTTGACACTTTTACCTATACATATCATTAGGGCTTATTGCGATAGGTTTAGGATGACAGTCATAATAAACATATATAGTACAATAAAAAACATTTTTAATCTTGAAAGTGCTTCATAAACAGCAGTGATCAATGCTATGGATGGATTAACAGCATCAAATTGATTGAATTCTATTTCAAGGGCAATGGAGGTATTGACGTCGACATTCTAGTTCAGAAGGAAGACAGCAATGGCAGTGGTAGAGTGCAGGTTTTGGAGTCAGACTCCCCAAGTTGAAAATCCGGCTCCTCTACGTGCTGGTGTTTAACTTTGCATGAGTCACTTCCCCGCTCTCCAGCTCAGTTTCGTCATCTCTAAAATGGATTATTGTAAAGTTTCAATGCAGGAATTAGCACACAATATCATAATGGTCATTATTATATATGCATTTATGGCTGACATTTTAAAATTCGGGATTTTGAATTATGTGCTGTTCCATTCATTCATGTATTTTATATGCCTAAACCACATAAATCTTGATGATATCCTTTTATAACCTCTCTCTACCTCATATCCCTCTGATCATTCACTTTATTTTATTCAGTCTATGAAGTTCTGACCTTTGTTTGTTTGGGTTTTTTTTAGTTGCCTTTCTTCTCTGTCTAGAGGCTTAGATGTTCTGCCTCTCATTTCTGCATTCCTAGTGGCTACCTTTACATTTCAACATGTGCTTATAAATCTAACTCTATTTTGTATCTTTTCCTCATCATCAGTCCTCTTAAAAAAGAAGACTTTCCCAATGGTTACAGGTTTTCTCATCTACCAATCACTCCTCAATCTACAGTTTTTTCTGCCCACTTCTTTCCTGTAAATGCTTCCTTCAAGATTATCAATAATTTTCAAAACAAGAGCCCTTTCTTAACCCTCAACCTATGTGTCCCTAAACAGTAGTGTTATTATATCTTTTTAAACATACAAAGAAACTAAATATTTCTCAACAGGCTTCCCCTTCTATTTTCTGCAAATTTTTTTCAAACCTTTTGGCTCTGCTTTCTACTTCTGCCTTTAAATGGAGGGACTCAGTCGTTTAGTGGGTGTACTGTGAATGTTTCTCAATTGCACCCCATTTGCCAGGTGCTATGATTGGTGTTTTAGAAAGGGTATTGAGTAAAGCAGACACAGTCCCTAACCTTAGGGAGCTTGAAAGCTTGCAATGAAATCAGGCATCAAACATGTAATTAAATAATTACAAGTGATTTCTGACTCCAGCTGTGAAGTATTTCAAAAAATCCTCCTGCTGAGAAAAAATTAAAAGTTGGATAAAAATTTCTTAAAAATATGGTACTTTAAAGACATTACTGTGTAACTAGGAGTGCCAGGCCTGGTGGGATCAAGATCACAGAAATAAGAAAAACCATTTGTGTGAGCTTTTTATTTATCTTTGCATTTTCCTTCTGTTTTATTTCTTAATTCCTATATTGCAGTGTTAGGGGCAGAGGGGAAACATGGCTTGAAAGGCAAAAAAAATAGAGTTCAGGGCTTCCCTGGTGGCGCAGTGGTTGAGAGTCCGCCTGCCGCTGCAGGGGACGCGGGTTCGTGCCCCGGTCTGGGAAGATCCCACATGCCGCGGAGAGGCTGGGCCCTTGAGCCATGGCTGCTGGGCCTGCGCGTCCGGAACCTGTGCTCCACAAAAGGAAAAAAAAAAAAAAAAAAAAACCAGAAAAACAAAAAAAAAAAAAAAAAAAAAAAAAAAAAAATTAGAGTTCAGGGCCCAAGGAGGAGGGGCCCTGGTAAATATGGCAGGCATTCAGCTGAAACTCTAGCAGTGAGAGCAAATGAGGAATAGTGCGGTCATCCCAAAGCAGGAAGTAAATCCTCAACCCATCTCAACTGCTGGTGGAGTAAAAGTCTGTCTGCCAGAATAATTTAAATATTTGCTGCAAGAAGGTAACATCAACAAGAATCTACATTTTTTTTAATACCCGATGTTTGCTATTCAATCCAAAATTACCAGAAATACCAAAAAATAGGATCTAATAAATACAAAAATATAGATCTTCAAGTACTCTAGACATATTGGAAATATATATATATATAATATCCAGACACAGACTTTAAAATAACTGTGATTAAAATTGTGAATGAAATAAATGAAAAGATGCAGAATTTAAACAGAGAATTGGAATGTATTAGAACAGGAGTTCTAGAATTAAAATAATAGCTAAATTAGGATCTAAGTAGATAGAATTTCAATTCCATCCCTGTAGGAGTAAATGGTAATCTTAAGCTATGAACGTCTGAACGCATATATTAGGAAAAAAAAAAAAGGAAGAGTTAGAAATCAAGTATCTAAGCTTCTAACTCAAGGAGAAACCAGAAAAAAAAAAAGCAAATAAAACCCTCCAAACTTGAAAGAAGGAAGTAATACAAATAAAAGCAAAAATTAATGAAATAAAAAATGAAAAAAATAATGAAGAAAGTAAGGCCAAAATATCTCTGTAATTTACCACATTAACCTAATAACGATGAACCCTCCTAGATTATCCCTATGGATTCAATAAATATATTTGATAAAATTCTCAGCAAACTAAGAATGAAATATCCTGGTAAATATATTTTTATAAAAGACTACTGATAGCAAAACGTTGACTGTTTTCTCCCAGATGTCAGGAATAGGATGAAGAAGTCCACTATCACCACTTATATTCAACATTGTATTGGAAGTACTAGCAGAGCAATGTAGCAAAAAAATAAATACATTAAGAATGTCAAAGAAGAAGTAAACCGTCTTTATTTGCAGATGTGATGATTATATATATAGAAGAATCAAAATAATATATAAGCTATCCAATTTAATAAGTGAATTTAGCAAAGATGTTGGGTAAAGATCAGTATGCCTAAATCAAATGTTTCTATTGAATAGCAAAAAGCAAGTGGAAAAGGAAAAAAAAATTAAGTAGCACTTATAATATCACCAAAATGCATAGAAGATTTAGAAACAAATCTAGTAAAAAATAAAATAAAATAAAATACAAGACCTCTACACTGAAAACTACAAAGTATTACTGTGAGAAATTAGAGAAGACCTAAATAAATGAAGAGATATTCATGTTCATGGATTTGAAGATTTAATATCATTAACAAGTCTTTCTAACTTTATCTGTATAATCCATGTAGTTCCAGTCATAATCTCAGGATTTTGGTGAAAATTGACAAGCTAACTCTAAAATTTATATGGAAAAGGACAGGACTTAGAGTAGCCAAGGCTATACTGAAGAAGGACAAAGCTGGAGGATTTACACTATGACATATCAAAACTATCTGTAAAGCTACAGTAGGTAAGGCAGTATAGCATTGGCACAAGCATAAACAAAAAGACTAATGATATACTGCCACATAGATATCCAAAATTAATGCATATATATGTGTACCAAAAATCATGTGCAAGGTTGTTCTTAGGAACTTTATATTCTTGATAATCAAAAACTGTTAACAACCCAAATTTCCATCAAAAATAGACAACAAATTGTAATGTATTAATTCAATGAACTATGTATAGCTATAAAAATGAACCAACTGGGCTTCCCTGGTGGCGCAGTGGTTGAGAGTCCGCCTGCCGGTGCAGGGGACACGGGTTCATGCCCCGGTCGGGGAAGATCCCACATGCTGCGGAGAAGCTAGGCCTGTGAGCCATGGCCGCTGAGCCTGCACGTCCGGAGCCTGTGCTCCACAGCGGGAGAGGCCACAACAGTGAGAGGCCCGCGTACTGCAAAAAAAAAAAAAAAAAAAAAAAAAAATGAACCAACCATTCTCACAATAGTAATATGGATAAATTTCATGACCTATTACTGAGCAAAGGAAGCTAGAAACAAAAAAAGTCTAATAATCCACTTATATAAATTTCAAGAACAGGAAAATGAATCAGTGATGATGGAAGGCAGAAGATGGGATAATAAGTGAAAGAAAGCAAAACAGAGCCTTCTGAGAATCTGGAATTAGTCTCTGCTTTAGTCTGAAAAGTGTTAATGCATGTGGATTTACTTTGTGTATGTCCATCAAAGTATACCCTGATAATTTGTGTACTTTATTGTTATGTTATACCTCAATTTGAAAAGTTACAAAAAAAAAAAGATTTCCATAAGTCTGAAAATAAGATGTAGAAAACTGTTGTAATGGATAGTAGGAGGATTCAACCCAGTCTAGAGGATTCATGAAGACCTCTCAGAGGAAGAGTTTTATAATCTGAAAAATGTAATTTGAGTTAGCTAGGCAAAAAATAGGAAGTATGGCAGTTCAGGTAGAGAAAGTAGCATGTATAAGTGCCTTGATGTGAGAGATGACATGATATATAAATAAGCAAACATGAACCAACAAGCAAAACTGGAAGAATTCCATAAAGCCAGAGCACAGAAATCAGGAATGGTGCTTGCTGAAGTTGAAATACAAGAAGAGGCCAAATCTTGCACTTGAAGACCACCACGTTAAGGTTTTTGATCTTAATTTTGTCATCTTTATAAGACCACTGGGTTTCCTAAATTAAATAGATATTTTTACTAAGATTATATGTATGTATTTTTTTTTATAGATTGCCTCTTTAAAAGTGACCATTTTGTTCAGTCATCTATTGGTTTTGCCTACACAATGTCTCACAAAATGTTAGAAAACCTGTCTTTGTAAGAATTAGCCTGGATAAGTGGTTGAAAGAAAGCAGCAAACTCTGATTCCCACCACATATCTGGAGAAACAGCTGGAAAGTTGCATTTTGACAAGATCTCCATATGTACTCTGTTAAACAGATACTTACTATAAGAATCAGCTCTGCATCTCAGGGGTATCTGTCTAAGAGAAATGAAATAATTTGTCCACACAAAAAGTATGCGCATAAGTATTCATAGCACCTATATTCAGTATGGTCAAAAACTGGAAACAACACAATATCCATCCATAGATGAATGGATAAACAAACAGTGGTATATCCATACAGTGGGATACTACTCAACAATGGAAAGGGATAAACTACTGGTATGAACAACAATATGGATCAAACCTCAATTGATATGCTGAATAAAGAAAGCAGAAGACTACTTAATTATAATTCCATTGACATAAAAAATTTTTTAAATTATTAATCTATAGTGACAAAAGAGGTCAGTGATGGCCTGGGGCTGAGGAAGAGGGGATGATGGAAGTGCTCTGTAGTACTCATAATGGGGCTTCAGAGGTATACATTCCTTATAACTTTGTTTTCCTATATTGCCGCTCCCCCTTCCCTCTCCCCATGGGTAACCACTAGTTTGTTCTCTATAGCTGTGAGTCTGCTTCTTTTTTGTTATATTCACTAGTTTGTTGTATTTTTTAGATTCCACATATAAGTGATAGCATACAGTACTTATCTTTGTGTTACTTAGTTCACTTAGCATAATGCCCTTCAGGTCCATCCATGTTGCTGCAAATGGCAAAATTTCATGCTTTTTAATGGCTGAGTAGTTTTCCATTGTGTGTGTGTGTGTGTGTGTATGTATGTGTGTATATGTATATGTATATATGTGTATATATATGTGTGTGTGTGTGTGTATATATATATATATATATATATATATATATCACATCTTCTTTAACCGTTCACCTGTTGATGGGCACTTAGGTTGCTTCCATATCTTGGCAATTATAAATAATGCTGCTGTCAACATTGGGGTGTGTGTATATTTCTTTTTTTTTTTGGATGTGTACCGAGGAGTGGAATTGCTGGGTCATGTGGTAACTCTATTTTTAGTTTTTTTTGCCAGTCCTCCATATTGTTTTCTGCAGTGGCTGCATTTGTTATTTGTGGGTTTTTTTTTTTTTTTTTGATGAAAGCCATTCTGACAGGTATGAGTTGATATCTCATTGTGTTTTTGATCTTCTCATAACTTATTGAACTGTACCCTTTAAGTGGATGCAGTTTATTGCATGTAAACTATACCTCAATAAAATGGATAAAAGAAAAAGTTCTCCAGGTGATTCTTGCAACATTCTAGCATGAAAACCATTGATCTACATTGTGATGGAAAAATGGCTTTATGTAGAGAAAAATCAATCAATTTGTCTATTATTTAATTTACTGGTCCTGAACTCCTTTAGATAGAGACTTAAGCAATGTATATACTTTAGATTTAAGCTCAATTTTACCTGAAATAAATTGGTATCCACTACATATTATAAAGCATAGGAAAAATGAGATTTACTAAACTATGTTAACTATGTTAAACTATGTTAACAGCAAGAATCTATAATGTCAACAAAATAACATTTTTTTTTCTCTACAGAATAGGGTTTCTTTGGAACTCATTCACATTAGGACAGAAACTTTTATAACACAGAGAGCTGTAGTTTTTCTATTGTTCAGGTATTTTTTTCACAGGAAAGAATTTAATCAGTTAAAATATGAAATACACATTTGCATACTCAGTTGACCAATTCTTGCTGTGATGCTGTTGCACCTCTATAATATATTTTTCATAGCTCATATAATTGGAGTTAATATGCTCTGTTATTAAGTTTAACTGAGAAAAATAGTTTGCTGAAAACTGATTGTTTCTGCATACTGATAAATTCAGTAGTCCAAAAAAAATTAGAGAAATGTAATTAAGGATTGCAAAATCAATTTGACACTCCCTTAAGATGTGTTGAGAGAAGGCAGCAACAGCAGCCTACATCTGATGCTGTTCTCTCCTTGTTTACTCCATAAAACTGCAAATTAGAACTTTAATTTACAGAGCTGTTAATGCCTCATTAAAAACTTTCAGCGAGTAACCTATTTTGAAGTTTCTTTTCTTCCTTGTGTCTAGTATGCAACAGTATCTCCATTTCGTGGGACTGTGTAAGACAGTACAGTTAGGAATACTCTTCTAAACCACATGTAGGAAATGGAAGCTTTTTAAACATCACATCCCAGGCAAGGATACTAGCAGTGTGTTAGTTGTTTTCCAAAGTGATTAATTTCTCCACTTGCTTTGTTCTTGCTGCCGCTGTTGTTAATGTCTGTTACGCATGAGACACTCTACTGGACTCTGAGGACATAGCTGGAATCCAGTAGACTTGTTTCCTGCTCTCACAAGCCTTATGGAAATAGAACCCATAGCCGTTTGACTATCCTTAACCATTATTATATACTGCTATTGTTTTCTGCCCAATAGCGTGTGATAGCCAAAACCAAACAATCAGCAACAACAACTGAAAATCTTCAGATACTGGAATAGGAATTAACTAGCATTGTTTACAGTAGCCAAGACATGGAAACAACCTAAATGTCTATGGACAGATGAATGGATAAAGAAGATGTTGTGTATATATATATACAATGGAATATTACTCAGCCATTAAAAAGAATGAAATGCCATTTGCAGCAACACAGATGGACCTAGAGATCGTTATACTAAGTGAAGTAAGTCAGACAGAGAAAGAGAACTACCATATTTATCACTTATAGGCAGGAGCTAAAAAAATGATACAAATGAACTTATTGATAAAACAGAGACTCACAGACTTAGAGAACGAACTTATGGTTACCAGGGGTGAAGGGTGGGAGGAGGGATAGTTAGGGAGTTTGGGATTGACATGTACACACTACTATATTTAGAATGGATAACCAGCAGGGACCTACTATGTAGCACAAGGATCTCTGCTCAAAATTATGTAACAGCCTAAATGGGAAAAGAATTTGAAAGAGAATGGATATGTGTATGTGTACAAATGAATCACTTTGCTGTACACCTGAAACTAACACAACACTGTTAATCAACTATATTCCAACATAAAACAAAAAGCTAAAATAAATAGATAAATTCTAACGTCAGTTAAAGTAAAAAAAAAAAAAGGAATTAACCTTAAAAAGAAGTCTGAGGTCACGTTCTTTGAAGTCACATTCTTTGGACCATGGACCCTTGCTCCACTGGTTACAGTTAGGACAAGAATGAATGTCTGACCAGAGCAGGACTGATCCAGGTCTCACAGGAATTTGGAATTGAAATTCAGAGATAACCAATTAGCCTCTCTTATCTCTTGAATAAAATGTGCAAATTAGTTGAAACATATAAATTAATTGAGAAGCAGATAGAGGTGTACTGCTGCAGGGGTAGGGGGAAATGAGAGAGAGAATTAAGGCATATGAACAGAAAGCAGCAGAGAGAGAAATTCCTGAAGGCCTTCCCACTCCCTCTGTATCCAAGGACTCTCCCTAGTCTGGGCTGCGTTCCTAGACTTGAATTTAGAATGTACCATTATCTCTGGATAATAACTTCCTTCCTTTGTTCAAGGGAGCTTGAGTCTGAATATGCAACCAGAGATTCTTAACTTAAAAAGAAGAAACTAACACAACATTGTAAAGCAATTATACTCCAATAAAGGTGTTTAAAAAATTAAAAATTTAAAATTATTTAAAAAAAGAAAGAAAGAAAGAAGTCACCTGCATGTGGATGGAAATTGGAGCCATGAGAATGGATTAAAAGACTCAGGGTCAAGGATACACCGGGGGGGGGGGGTGGGGGCGATGAAAGGCATTCAGGGATGGATAATACAAGACAACCAAGAAGGATTAGCCAGATATGTAGGTGAAGAAACTGCCTGAGAATCTAGGAAATTTTCATGAATTACGTAACAGTCACCAGTATAAAATGTTGCCCAGTGGTCAAGTCAAGTAGGCTAAAAGCTGAAATTGGTGGTTGGACTTTATCATTTTTGTATTTCTGTGTCCTGCTACCTGACTAAACTATTTTTTAAATGTATTTTTAGGCCCTTACTGAAATTTCTAGTATAATGTAAATTTCCAGTACGTACTTGATAACTGAACAATCGTAATCTCTTGGGACTTATTTTCAAAAGATATGTATTTATTTTAGCCAGTAAGCTTTATGAAAGGTGTTCAGGTTAGTTTGGCTCTGTATATTTTCCATGAAAATCCATCCCAAAGATATGTTTGCCAAGTATTAAAAAAAATCTGCAGTCCAAGAGGCATCATTTATTCTGCAATGGTTAGTATTCTAGAAGAATCCCTTGCTCGTTCCTTGCTCTTTCTTCCCTTATCCTCTGAAAGTGCTGTATTTAAACTATGGGTCACTTCTCATCTGAATAGCCAAGGAAGATTAGCTACATTGTCACTGATGCACTTGATATTTTCTCACTGTGTAGCATTGTGGCAACAGATTCTTAGCCAGTCTGATAAGATAAACTGTTCATAATACTTAGAGGATAAAAGGGTATCATCACTACCTCAGATCCCTTTAAATCCAGTCTCCTGATCTGCATGAGATTACATTTATTTGCTCTCATTTACCAGTTCCCCCAAAAGGAAGTCTTGATAGAGCTACTGGCTTAGAAGATCAAGGCTTCCTGCATTCTAGTCACCGACTTTGCCAAATCCTCTAATATTTTCTCTAGATTTGGTCCTGTGAAATCAAATATTAAGCAAGTTTGACAGTCCAGTTACATTCTATAAGGTCTTCTATTATATTAATACAGTAATTGATTTTAAGTGAATTGGTCATTAGTTTTATAGTTTGTGCTTCTGGTTTTCTGGTGGAGTTTCCAGAAACTTTCATGTAAATGAAGAGATGTTTTATGTAAATAAAATGCAGTAAAATCTTTGTTTACTCATTTCAATATAATTGTGTTAAGTAATCCCATAGGAGTCAGATGCAGATTTTCTACTCTTCAGTATGTTTCAGTCATAAATGAAAGGATCATATGTTTCATCAAATCAAAATATGTTTAAACATTACCATTTGTAGGTACAAGTAGTAATGTTTCATCAAATCAAAATATGTTTAAACATTACCATTTGTAGGTACAAATAGTAATGTTTCATCAAATCAAAATATGTTTAAACATTACCATTTGTAGGTACAAATAGTATTTATTGGCTCACTCCATATTTATTAAGCACCTAATATTTATGAAATGCTGCTGTAGGTAATGTGACTAAAAGAAAGATTAGTAAGTTAATTTTACCAATTCTTGTCTTTAGGAGCTCTAATTTACGCTAGTAACATCTTAGAAAAAGTCAATAGTGTGATGCTGTTATGAAAAAAAAGAAAAAGAAAGAAAGAAGGAAAAAAGGCAATAGCTACCCTGTGTTGTATTAGCAGAATTGTCAAGGACAAAATAAATAACGTGATTATTGGACTCCACTTGGTAATCCTTAGCCCTTGATAGGAGTACCATGCTCCATTTGGCATGGCACACTTTTTAAAACATAGACACGTTTGCCAGAGGTTTCAGAAGAGAGCAACAATAAATGATGAAGGGCTCTGAAAATAGGGCCTCTAAGAAAAGGCTAAGAGACCTGAGGATGTTCAATCTTAAGGAGGAAGCCAGAGGGGACACATGGTAACTGTTTACAGATGCATAAAGAGGTGTTATGGAGAGGAGGGGGACCAATTTTTCTCGTTAGTCAACAAAGACACTTCAAGAAGTAATGGATTTAAAACACGAGGGGGAAAATGCAGGTTAAATATTAGATTAAATTAGGTGAAATTTAAATATTTAAAATTTTTGGATTCCAAGCACAATTAAACTGTGGAGACTAGATCAAGTTAGAGTTGGCGTAGGAATGTGGGGGTGAAGACAGATCAGAACTGAATGAAGGGGGTTAATAATTAAAAGAGCTTATATTTGCATAAAATGATAACATTTTAAAATACTTTCATGCATATCATTTTACTGATCTCTCAACAGTCTTAGGAAGTCATTGGGGGAGTATCAGCTAGTTTTACAGTTGAGAAAATGAAATTTCAGAGAGGTAAATATCATTGCTTTCCCACCTCCTTCCCCCCACTTCCACTCCCAAGCCCCAGATTACACCAAACTGGTAAGTGGTCTGCGACTAGACAAGCAGGAATAGAAGGCAGTTCTTCAGATTCTGTCAATATGTTTCCCATCAAATCTTGCTACCTTTCTATTTGTAATATGATTTTCATTGTGGTGAATTATTGTTGAATCAGTTGAGCTTTTGGATTTGGGGGGTTTTTTGGCTTTTAAGGTGTCAAATATGTCCCATAAGTTTCCTATTTTTTTTGCATATTTATTAGCTAAGGTGAGAATTGAGCAATACATAAATTACAGACCAACTAGCAATTTTGATTACATAAAGGGACAAGAAATATAATTGAACTTACATCTATTTTATTTATATCTATTATATCTTGTATTTACAGTTGTGGAATGAATTCAACATTTTGGTTTTAAGTTTTGACAAATCCTTGCCAAACCAAATATAGTCTCTGGAGGTAGTGTGATATGGTGAGACTCCGTTTCTACCATTACCTACTAGTGGAGACTTTTCCATTTTATCTTTTATGAATGTCACACTCCTCATCTATAGAATGAAGACCATAATATCTTCTGGTTTCTTCCAGACTTACAGTGAGGATCAAATGAGAAAACAGATGTCAAAGTACCTTTACCTGTTCAAGGAAATAAACTATAGGCTGTAACTTAGCATTAACTTTGAGTAGGAGAAAATATGTATTGTTTTTGGCGTGTTGTGGTTATTTTAATTTGGTAATTTTTTTCTATTTTCATTTCAACCAAACCTTTCTTTTTTATTTATTTATCTTTTAGTTTTTCTAATTTCAGATCCCTGAGGTCAAAGCCAGTGTCTGTTCTAGCATTTAAAATTTACTAGCCTAATGTAGGCATTGAGTAATTGTGTGGTGAGTGAGTGAACGAAGGAATGGATGAATAAAGATGTTCAGGATGCTGAGATGTGAACAAGAGGTTAATAGTACTGTATGTAATAATCTTGATGTATTCCTTAATGATCTAATGATTATATATACATACTATATATGTATATAATATATATAATAAGTATATATAATATAAATACCATTGTATGTCAGAGTCTCCTATCCTGTGAATACAAGGAACTCAAAATCCAGTAGGGGAAACAGACTTGCAGACCATTACACTACTTTGTATGAGAAGAATTGTTTTCCCAGCAAGGGGAGGTAGCTAACACCAAAACTTTACCAAAGGAGGACCATTTGATTGGCTGTCAAGAACTTCACTGAGTCCGAAAAGACTTTTGGGACTCTCTGAACCTTGCATACAAATTGCACAGAGAAGTAATCCAGGAGGCAGGCTGTATTGAAAGACTCTTAGTGTGTATTCTGAGCTTTGGAGGGAACGAAGGAGTTTTCGGGATAATTCCAGCTTCTGTAGGTTCCTACGATGCTCACTAGGGTGCCATCCTCCCCCACGGAGCCCAGAGTACACCGGCAGCTTTCTTGGGCTGCGGGAAGGCTGCAGCAGGGATGCTTACTAGGAGGGTATCAGAAAGCTGAATGGCCCCCTGTGCATAATGTTGAAAGAGGCTCTAATTGTTGTTTCCTCCTGAGATTAACGTGTGTATATTTCCAGTTCAGAATGGTAAGAATCTTAATGAATTGCAGGAAGTTGCATCATATGCCCCACGACTGACTTTTCCAGCACACCAAATAATGGAATCTACTTGCCAAATTCTGAAGGCTGATGGAGAATGAAAACTGTAATTTGAGAAAATGGGATCTCTGCCCCTGCCCCCATTGTTTTTTTTTTTTTAAGTCAGTTGCAAAGTTTAAAATGCAAAGAAGTAAATTTCCTAAGGGGGCCATTCTATTTCATCTGTGGAGGAAAGACAGAAGTTGTTACTGCTGAAACCTCTGCTGTAGAAGCAGAGCGACCCCAGGAAAAACTTGAAATAGGCCCTCTGCCTTTGGCATCCCTACCACGCAGCTCAGTGCCCTCGCTCTCGGGGGCCTGTAGACACAGTGTCCACCCAAGGCTGCTGGTGCATCTTCTTGAGGATTTTTCCCAAGGCCAACTCTTCAGTCTGATCACCTTGGGGCAGTTGCCTGCCTCTCTTCAGCTGAAATGTACCTGTCTCGTGCCCCATCCCTTCAGGCCCCTGCTCTGGACAGTAGGCTAATCTGACAGATGTCACTTTGCTAGGATGTCAATGGAAGCAGCCTGTTTGTGGCCTCCTCTTGCCCTCACCGGGACTGTGTGTGCACTTACTCAGAGGCCTTCTAGGGATAATTATAGAAGTGAACACATGAGATCACATCGCAGCTCTGTGGGAGACAAGTTTTTGAACTGGCAGGCATTATTATTATTATTATGCTTCCACCCACATGTGAAAGTTTCATTCTTTTTTTAAAAAAAACCAAATATTTGTTGAACAGCAACAAAGTACCAGGCACTGTGTTAGAGCATAAAGATGCCTGAGCAAACAAGGCATAATCCATGACTTTGAGTCAAGAAGGTACATACTCTGTATAATTATTTCACGTAAATCACTCAACTTCATTCAAAATATTTATTGAGCATCTACTATGTGCCAGGCCCTGTGTATGGCTCTGGGGAGCAATATAAACAAAATCCCTCCCTTCATGGGGACTACATTCTAATAGGGCTCAGCAGGTGAGCAGGAATCCATGTTATTTGTTGATTCACCAAAATGAAATTATATCTTCTTAAAGTTTATTTTAAAATTATCATTTTAAACCTCATCTTAAGAAATTCAAATTGTCTTTGATCACATTTGATATGGGTTAGGATAACTTTTCCGTGTTATTTGGAATACATTTAAAGCAGCCCTTATTTGAAGGAATTTGGTTTTGAATTTTTCATAAAGTGAGTTAATTACCTTCTAATTAATTTTGTGTATGTGTTCCCCAAAGTTGAGAAGAGTAAAGAGATAGGGCATGACTCTGCAGAGCTTTTTAAGGTAAAGCATGTAATCAGATCCATGCTCATGTAAATTAGAACTCAGGAAAAGTACTGAACAGCAGGATCATACTATCAAAAATCTGGCTGATAGGTTTTGAAGTCACTGAGCTGAATCTATTTCGAAGTACATTTTAGGAAGACTAAATAAACAACACTGTGGTCTATTCTAAGTCAGGATCTTGCTTTGTCTATTTTCCAGGTGATAAAACACTGACTGTGATTAGTGTTATCATCAAGCATATTGAACAATCTGTAAGCTAACAGCGATACACAGGCATGCAGTCCTAGGACTAGAAGGAAATAAAATGAATTTTTATCTTTTTTTTTTTTTTCTATAGAGAGGGAAAAAAAAATCATCACCTTGAATCAGCTGTGACTCAAGGGTCCATTATAACTTCAAGATTTTTTAAAAGCCCGTGTCTGGGGTATGGGAGATGAATTTTGTTCCAAGGTGGTGACATGGGCAAGTGTAAACCCCTGGGAGCAATTTCAGGCACATTGAGAGTCTGATCTACGCAGAAATGGACAGAACATTGGAAGATGGAATTCCCACACTTGCTTCCTGACCTTGGCTGATACACCTCAGCAGGTGGTAATTAAAGGAATACTGAGCCTGAGAGGATGAAGAAGGAATAAAGAGGGAGAGTAATCAGAATTAGAAGATATGTAAATAATAAGGAATATCATAGATAAGAAGATGGGGCAAACATAGTAGGGGTGCTTCTGACGAAGCGGGCTACAATTTGTGTTAAGGTGATGGGGGGATATGGCGGCTGTAGGTTTGGTTTAGCAAGAGGCAGAACATATATATATATATATATATATATGCTCATTCAAAATATTTGTATTTATCTGTGACATATATTTATATATATATATAATTTTTTTTAAGTTTACTTATATTGAATTTTAACGAGGAAAACTCATCAACTGTTTTGGTCTCCTGCCTTTTTTCTCCTTTTGCCATCCCAGCCTGGCGTTGTCTTTCTGAAACCTTTCTGGGCTGATGACTGCACTGAAGCCATGCCCATTCCTTTCATCAAAGAAGGGTATTCTGCCCTGAGTCACAAGCAGGGAGAAAATAAGGTTATATAACATCTACATGTTATTGCTATAACAGAGACGAATAAAAATTAAAAGTCTATCAAGTGATCAGGTAGAAGTCAATAAAAGGGTCAATAAAAAGCAAAGGGTGAGCCGAAAGAGAGCACTTGGTATGCTGGAAAATGCCAGGAAAAATAAAAGGCAGAAACAAACGTTGTGGCGAGATCTTCTCCCTGTGGCCTCGGGGAAGTGCATGATAAAATTAATTGAAGCTCATCACCCATGAAAAAGGGCTACAGTTGGAGCAGTAGCTGCACTGACTACATAACAGTGGTGGTTCTTTAACTGAAGACAAAGGTAATGGATTTTTGTTTTAGGTTTGGAGCTTTTTAACATGCTGAGCCAAAACTGTTGATTTTTTTTGCCTCTATTCAACTGGATGCTGCATTTTTGAGCAATACGAGGTGTTGATTGGCTCACTTGAGCAACAATCTGTTGTGAGGTCTACTAAGTATACGCCATTATCCTAAACACCAGGATACAAAGATTAGTATCTTAGCGGCTTTCAAAACGTTTATAGTCTGGTAACAGTATAAGATTAAAATTTTCATACGATTTGCTTATAACAATCTGACTCTGATATAATCACATTTTCTCTATCTCTCACACACAAAAAGTTTTCTTTTGGGAAATTACTTAAAAGAAACTAGAATAAACCTGTAAGGCTTTCATAAATGTTTTACCAGTGGATTTCACTCCCCCTTTATATTAAAACATTCATCTTTTTCCTCTTTACATCCCCAATATGTTATCTTTAATTGATGTAAACCAGCCACATTAGCAAAATTTGTCCACATGTGAGAACAGAGGACAGATCGCTCTGGTAAACCGATTGCCATTTGATTCTATAAACATATAATTTCTTACCCTGAATAAAATGCTGTACATAAAATGAATAGGGCAAAATAGTCACTCATTATTTAAATTTGAGTTAATAGTCTGACCCTCTCATATCTCCAAATGATCATAATTTCCCAGTTCAAAGAAACATATTTTACACGCCAACAAAGAGTGTTGTAAAAATCGGGTCAGCAACTTTAAGAAGTCAGAGTTGTCGTTTCTGAGGTTCTTATACATTATTATTCTCACATCTAGCTTTTTCTCGCTTCTCAGTGGGATCATTCATCCAACAGACATGCAAGTCTGAAATTATATGATATTTATATGATAATTTCTCTCTGGCATGACTCTGCATTGACTAATCCCTTGTTTTTTAAACTTTATGCTATATATGTACATCCTGTAGCATGTGATATACATGCGTATGTGTATCACATGCTACAGGACGTACATACATGTATCTCAAAACTTAACATTCTAAATTAAAAAATAATTTATTGTGCAAAACATATTGTTATATCTTATGGCACTTGTGGCAGTACTTGACACAACTTAGTATTTATTCTTCTTATTATTCCGGTATTATCAGTAGTTTGCTAGGGCTCCCATAACAAAGTACTACAAACTGGGTGGCTTAAACAACAGGAATTTATTGTTTCACAGTTGCGGAGGTTAGAAGTCCAAGATCATGATGCTAGAATGGGTGGTTTCTTCTAAAGGCTGTGAGGGAGAATCTATCCAGACCTCTCCCCAGCTAAGTACTCTCCCGGTAGTTAGCTGGCAAGCTTTAGCAACCCTTGGCTTCTGATGCCTCACCTTGATCTCTGACTCCATCTTCGCCTGACGTTCTTTCTAGGTGCATGTTTCTGTCTCCACATGGCATTCTTTCTATAAGGACACCAATCATATTGGAGCAGGGACCCATCCTACTCCGATATGAGCTCACCCTAACTAATTATTTCTGTAAAGACTTTATTTCCAAATAAGGCCATATTCTGAAGTTACACTGGAGGTTAGACGTCAACATATTAATTTTGGGAGGATACGATTCAACCCTTAACAATTACTCTGCATAGCTGATAAGAAAGTAAAGAATTGATTTGGTCCAGGAGGAGATAACCTAATCCAAAAGAGATATAAACCCCCCCACCAAATTCTTCACATTTAATTTATTTAATAGAAAATTATGAATTTGTAAACATAGTGTGGCATGGTATGATAACCAAAGCAAATGAATGACCAGTCAAAAAGTCTAATAATTAATATTTCATCAGAGATGTGTGTTTTTACTTAAAATTGATCCTGGAAAATGCAACATAATTAATTGGACAATTGATCTTTGCATGACATTTCTTGTATTTGTAGAGATAGCATAGCAGTCTTGCTTTAAGTTTCCCTCAGAATGCTTGGGTTCAGCTGAGACCTTAAGAGCATGGAGATAATGGTTTTCTTATCCACTCCTGCTGATTTTAGTACATTTATAGCAACAACCAAATTCACCAACTTGAGCTGTTGTTCGCCATTCTTTTATATGACTTTATGGTTGTCCTGATGTGTAAGAGCATTTTTATACTAATCAAAGATACACAGTTGTCATCACAGCTATTACAATATGATGATCCCTTAAATACATAGAATGCTGGACTTTGTGGATTTTTTTTTTTCATGGATATCCTAAAAGCTAACCATTAATAGTAGCTTTGACAGAAACTCATTGTTCAAAACTTAAGAAGAGCAATCTTGGACTATAAATGCTGAATCCTAACAAGCAAAACTTCTAATCATTTATTTTTATGCTATTCGTTATGCTTTTATTGATAAGGGTTAACATTGAATATGTGCCGGTCTTGTTCAATTGTTTTCATATGTGCACAAGCCCAGTGGAAAAGTCGCTCCTTGACAGTAGTCATTTTCCCTTTTGGTGCATTTTCTAACTGCACAGTGTAAGAGTTACAGTTAAATCATCAGTAGGATTCCCCTTTAGCTCTAACATCTATGATGTTTTTGTTGATGATGATAATCGGTGACTGTTTAGTCAGCATGGGTTTATTATCATTGAGATCGGAAATCATAGTAAGAGTGAAATTGAATATGCGTAGAGAAAAGGGTTGAGTTAATATGGCAGCAAGTCACTGGACATAGACTGCAGTTTCTTGGTCGTGGAAATCTTATGCTAGACATAATAGCTTAGTTTCCTTCCCAACCGTCTTCTAAGCGGTTCACTTGCACTTTTTAATTTCATCCCCTCTTCAAATGTGTAAGATAGGTTCAGAGAAGATAAGTAACTTGCTCAAAGTTATACAGGTAGTGTATTTTAGAGGAGGGTATTTAAATCTCAGGCTCCAAGCTGTATATTCATAGTAGACTGCCTTTGTTGTGTAACTATGGCAATGGTATACGACTACGAGTTTCATCTTCTCAGTACTCTGTCTCTTGTTTTGAATCAGATACAGCTATCCCAATGGCTACGTTGTGACCCGCCATTTTCAGGATACAACCTTTGCTGGCCAGAGAACCACAGCTAAACTAAGTCATTTAAAGTCATATGCCTGTGTGTTATTGGGCTGGGATCGTCCTTAATCACCACCTCACTTTAGCACATAGCTCTTTACTTGTCATCCATTCTTTTTTTAAAATTGATTTTTATTGGAGTACAGTTGATTGACAATGTTGTGTTAGTTTCTGCTGTACAGCAAAGTGAATCAGTGATAACATACATCCACTCTTTTTTAGATTCTTTTTCCCATATAGGTCATTACAGAGTATTGAGTAGAGTTCCCTGTGCTAAACAGTAGGTTCTTATTAGTTATCTATTTTATATATAGTAGTACGTATATGTCAATCCCAATCTCCCAATGTATCCCCCTGCCCCCTCTTTTCCCCTTAGTAACCATAAGTTTGTTTTCTACATCTGTGACTCTATTTCTGCTTTGTAAATAGATTCATTTATACCATATTTTTAGATTCTACATATAAGTGATACCATATGATATTTATCCTTCTCTGTCTGACTTACTTCACTCTTGACACCCCTCTTACAGAATTCTTACAGACACAGTGTCTGTTTAGTTACAGTAAAGTCAAGCAGTGGTTTGTGAACATATTTGGCTTTTTCTGAAGGCAATAGAATCCATTTTATGGACAAAATGTCACCTTTCAGCCACAAATACTGACACTGAATTGCCTTCAACATTGATAAAAAAGTACAGTATAAAAAGCTTGTCCACTGGGTGGACAATTTATTTATTTATTTTTATTTTTGGCTGTGTTGGGTCTTCGTTGCTGCACACGGGCTTTCTCTAGTTGCGGCGAGCGGGGGCTACTCTTCTTTGCAGTGCATGGGCTTCTCATTGTGGCGGCTCCTCTTGTTGCGGAGCATGGGCTCTAGAGCGCAGGCTCAGAAGTTGTGGCACATGGGCTTCGTTGCTCCGCGGCATGTGGGATCTTCCCGGACCAGGGCTCGAATCCATGTCCCCTGCACTGGCAGGTGGATTCTTAACCACTGTGCCACCAGGGAAGCCCTGGGTGGACAATTTTTATCTAGTTTTTAAAATTTCTCCTTCAAGGATAGTTGAATTGTTTTGACAAAACTGGTTTCATAGGAACCCAAATGCGCTATATTGATAACCTTTAATTACGAATTGCCATGAAATCCTTTTATCAAACTAATACAGTTGCCTCAACTGGAATTTCAGGGTTTTCTGTTTTAGTGGGGTTTTTTGTTTGTTTGGTTTTTTTTTTTTTTTTGGCAGTACGCGGGCCTCTCACTCTTGTGGCCTCTCCCTCGCACTTTTTTAAAGTGAGTATTTCTTGCCCTGTTCTGCTCCCTGAGACACTGCTAGTCTCTCCATATTAATTAATTGATGTTGTTTCCTAAATTTGCCTTCTTGTTCTCTTCATTACTTTTGCCTGTGTCCATTGGGATATATTTTAAAGGTTTTCTCATGTGAAATCACTCTTGCATCAAACTGTATGTGTAATTTGACTTCATTTTTTTTTATAAAGGATAGAAAAATATGGGAGGAATTTTCAAAACTTTTATGTTCTGCATATTTTGTTTTGGTTTAGAAATGAATAGCTGTCTATATTAGGTGTTATAATTTGAGTCTCATAAAAGTTGATTTTACAAAGCACAGAAAACTGTTTTTGTTTATAGTTCTCAGTATTTCTGAGTCAAAACAACTCTGCCTTAGTGTTCATGGGCAAGACAGAGCAGATATCCTATAAGCAACATGATAGATCCAATCATCTGATTCATTGTCATACAAATATTGTAATCAATCATAATATTCAGTGTTCCATAAATCCACAATTCTGTGAAAGGGATAAGAAAGAAGGAATTAAGCTATCAGCGAGTTTACTGAAAAAAGAAAAGAGATTTCCTGATTGTCATCATTCACAATTAGTCAGACATATACACGGTAATCATTCATATTTTCAGCAGTAATATGAAAATCAACATAAAGCCCTGAAAGGAAGAGTTTTTTCATTTTTCTAAGATGTGAAAAAAAAATAGACCTATGTGCTAATTTAATTCTCTTTTAAGTTAACAACATAATAGGTTTCTAGAGCGTTATATAGGAATAAATATTGTCCTACATTTCCATGCCTGAGCCCTAGAAAAAGGCTTCTGTTTAATCTTGCCTTGTATTTTCATGCCTGAGCCCATCTTCCTCCTTCCTCAGCTTCTGATTGCTCAGCTGGGGGAAGAGATCATCAGTGTACAATCACAGTCGAGGAGCCGTGTATCCTATACTGTGGTTTCCTGAGCCTTGAAACCCTTTTGCTTAATAGAGCTTCTCCATTTGGAGGGCCATCACAGACCCCCATCTCTGGTGACTTCCATCTGTGTCTTTTTTTTGTGTCCGTTCCCCAAGTTCAGCTACCCCTATAAATAGACAGATTTGAGACTTCCCAGCTGGGCATGATTTCAGTGGATAACAGAGCTGGTCTCCTGACACAAGCTGTTTAGCCAATAGAGTATATTTTGTTCTTCCCAAACTGCTGTTCCAGTGGTCTGAATGCAAAATAGATTTAATATGCTGAAATAAATTTGGAACGCATTGTGTTATATCAAGGTAGCCTGATTTATGTTGTTATTGTCACTTTTGTTAATCTGTTGCATGATTTCTTAGGTTATTTAACATGCAAGTAGATAGTCACTATGAATTTAAAAGAATGAGTATTTTCTATGCTTCATTAACCTTGGAACTCTTTTTCTCCCCCGTCACCCCACCGTTACATTTATCTGAAGGTTGCATTTAGCAGGGTCCTGTATATAAACATTTTGGGAATTTGAGGAAGAAGATATGTTTTCCCCATTAAAATTGAATTCTTAGCCCTCTGGGAGAGAAAACACACTAAGCTTTTATCAGTCTTTAACATCTTAACATGGATTAGACTTTTTGCTCTTTCTGGATTATAAGCAGTTGAGAATAGGCTTTCATTAAGGCGAGAGGAAAAGATGCTCTGAAGTACCATACATCCCAGGGGATTTCCAAGTGGAGTACCATTAGGAACATTCCCAGGCCAGCAGAGGACAACATGGTACAGTGTAGGGCTATAGCAAGGCCACTGACATTAACTATATTGGAAATTATGTTTGCTCCAGTTTCTTCAATTAGAACAAAATTAACTGACTAGATAGTGGCTATCATTAACTTTTTAGCTCTAATATTACAGTGAATCTGGTTGCCTTGATAGCCAAGGGTGGGGACCGAGAGAAGTGAAAGGGTGGAGGCCATAAAAAGCAGGGTTGGAAACGGATGGTGCATCAGTGATGGTTTGTCTAAGGCCGGCTCTGCAGGAGTTCATGGCTCTCATCTCCCAAAGCAGCCCAATCTAACAAAAAGCTATGGTGAATTTGTCAGATGCTCAGTGCTATAGTGACCACAAATACTAGTAAGAGACACGACGTGTACAATATATGTCCTTTTCTTCTGATTCTAAACAACAGAGTTGGACATAAGATAAAGCAACTGGATGGATCATTGTAAGAAAACAGAATGTTGTAAGTATGAGAGTAATGAGGAAAATTTCTTTCTTTTTTTTGAAAGGTCAGTCTTCCCAGGTCAAAGGGCTAGAAAGACAAGTAAGATAATAAAAACAATATATAAACACAGAAAATAAAATATGGCATATCATAGTCAAAGGAATGAGAGGTGATACGTAGAGGGGTTACAGCCCTGGATGCTAGAGTTTCTGGTCCAGGTTCCTGGATTGAACTCCCTGGGTTCAATTTCCATTGTTACCACCTCACTAAGCCCATGATCTCACGTTAACTCTCTCTCTTACCCTCTCTGCGTTTCAGTTCTGTCATGCATAAAATGGTGGTCATGATGGTAAATGCCATGCCTGTCTGGTAGAGCCATTGTGACGATGAGAGAAATTCTTGTGTAAAACATCTAGAAGGGTACCTGACATATGACAACAAACATAGTGTTTATTATTATTAACACAACGTATATCCAATGAGAATGATCAAAGGGGCTTCAGAAGGAAAATGGCAACGAGATAATCTGTAAACAGGTGAATTTTTAAAGATACAGATAGATTGAGCCTGGTGTTCTAGGGAGAGGGACAGCCATGCATAAAGACATCAAGATGAGAAATCGAAGGGCAAGTTTGAGAAATAGCAAACCGATCAGTTTGGATGAAGCACTGGTCCTTTACTGGCCGTTTTGCCCATTTTGTGGGAAAATAGTAGGAGATGATTCTGGGAAAGGTAAGGTTTGTTAAGTTTTTGAAAGATAGGAAGAGGTGTTTCCATCTAACTTTGTTTCAAATGGGGTTTAGTCAATGTTTGCACAGGAGGGTGATTTGAAAGGCACTGTAACTTTGCAAGTGTAATCTCAAAATAGTTCCCTACATTAATTTTTTTTAAATAGCCAATTGTCTTACAGTAAAAAAAAAAAAAAAAAAAGTCCCTGGACTTGAGTCAGAAGACATGGATTCAGAACCGTACTTTATACCTTTAGGATTAAACACTTGAAGGCTCAGTGTCTTAATCTTTAAAGTAGGGAAAACAATGTCTAAATCACAGTTGTTTATAGGATTAAATAAATTAGCTGAAAAACGACCTACTGCAGTACTGGGCTCAGGTAGATATTTACTCAGTTTTTAGCTATGTAATATTATCTCATCAAAACAAATGAAGAATAAAATTGGAAAAATATTTGACTGTAAGGTCTCCACCCTAATAAAATCTATCTAAATAATTCTCCTCATGACAATTTACCAGACTGTTCAGTGTGCTATTCAAATTTTTGGACCCAAAGTTATCAACATTAAACACCCCATCTCATTTCTAGGTTACAGTGAAGTTCTCCAAAGTTTCCAGAGTCCCTGAGTATATTCATCCTGAGCTGCATCTTTTGTGCTAACAACTACAGAAGGTTTAAATATACACTGACTTCTGAATCAGCATATTTTTCTTAGACTGTAGATAGCAAATCTGGTTGGCAGTTTTTTTTCCAATCCTTCTTCTGCCATGCTGATGCTCTCTAATGGCTCCAGAGAAAGGAACAGAAACCATCCTACAAATAAAAGCGAAATTAATAAAAGAAGGCAGGGTAATTGACAGTTTTGCGACAACAGCATTTCATTTGAATTATTTGATACTTATACTTCACTCATTGATTTTTAGGCTCACTGATGCTTTGTTTGCATCCTCTCTCTTAGTTTTAGATTGAGGAATGATATATCATTTGGGTAATTTTCCAGAATCACCTTTATTATTTTGTCAGTGGCAGGCAGCACAGATGGATATTAGAAGGTTTCTGTATAAGTGCCAGCCATAGAGGTGGTAACACTGTCCTAAGTGCTTTCTCATGAAACAAATCAGATAAAGAAGAGAAAGTATGGCCAAGGCTGGCCACGACAGATGAAGTGGATCCAATAACAGACATCTCAATGAATACATATAGATGATTCAATATGGTGTGACCTTTCCTTTCAAACTCACTCACAGGAAACATAGTCCAACGAGATGCCGAGAAGATCGTTCTCCACTCCCCACTCGCTTCCTTGGAAGGGAACACTATTCTCTGCATCTCGGTCATCCAATAAATACTTTGTGAAAAGACTGGCTGATGTTAGGAAAACAGAATTCTAATTCTCATGCCATTATAAAGGACTCAACTATAGCCTAACGTTTTCCCTCCTTTCACCCTCACCCGTTTATTTCTTCTGAAATACACTGTTCATACAAAAAAAAAAAAAAATACTATGACCTTCAGTGCTTCTCAGAAAGTTCACAGTAATAATTTGGACTGTTAAGAGACCCAAGCATTTAAAATATTTCTTAATGCAAACTGCCTCTATAGCGACATGTATCCATAGCTAAGGTCATTACATCTGAAAATTATTGCACTTGCTTCTCTGCAGTGCTGTTGGTAAGCACTGGCATGGTAAGGGCTATAATGTATGGAGTCACCGTTTCAAACATTATAGAATCAGAACTTATTCCAGCTAATCACATGATCATGAAATGCATTTCCTATGTGACTTTGCCTCTCTTATAGTAGAAACCATAGTTTTGTAAATGATAACTACCCCCACAGATTAGACAAATTAAATACTGCCTGGAATAAAGGTTTCAACTTTAGGTAAAATTGTTTAACCAAATTTGGTAAGATAATCATGGATCAAATGTATTATGAGTGTTACATGGCATTATTATTTTTTGTAGAATTTTTTGTAGGCTAGTTAAAAGCAATAACTTTTATTTCACTTAGACAGTCTCTTGGCCTCAGTTTTCTTTTACATTAAAAGGGGATAAAATAATTATTATAGGATTGACGATAGAATACGTATGCTTAGACTAATGTCTGACACACAACAGCTACTAATGTGGGGAAAGAAGACCTCCTACAACTGTTCCACGTGCATGCAGTCACTCTCTTCTGTAAGAGTGTCAGTCTATGAGCAGTGCAGGACTCTGAAAGGAAGTCTTCTAAAAATAGATATGTATTTGTAATCATTACATTGCATTTTTAATTTAACAAGGGCAAAGGCACCAAAACACATTTTTTAAATTTTTATTGAAGTATAATTGATTTACAACGTTGTGTTAGTTTCAGGTGTACAGCAGAGGGATGCAGTTACGTGTGTGTGTGTATGTATATATATATATGCTTTTTAAGATTCTTTTCCATTAGCAGTTATTACGAGATATTGAATACAGTTCCCTGTGCTATACAGTAGGTACTTGTTGTTTATTTTATATGCAGTAGCATGTATCTGTTAATCCCAAACACATTTTTTAATGTAAATTTCCAAAGTTGCAAAAATTAGCCCAATACATTTGCTTTTTGAATCCGTTGAATTGGCAGCTGTCTCATAGTGATGAAAGACCTAAGCCCTTCTCAGATGAAGTCTACCGGATGCCAAACATTTAATTGAATTAAGCCTTGTGGTAGAGACCAACTAGTCCCACCCCTCTTTCCCCAGAAGAGGAAACAGAGGCCAAGATTTATTTACATCAGGGGTAGAATCCACGTGGATAGTCAGGATTTCCAGTCTAGTGATTTTTCTACCACATCTCTTTGTCTTGATATTTGATTTCCCATGGCTATAAGATTGAAGAAGTGAAACCATTAGTAAAAAAAAAAAAAAAAAAAATCACCGATAAGTTAACAATGTGTTTATCAGAGGCTATTTCTACAACAACTTGGACTATTTGGAATATGGTTGAAAAATGTGGTTTGAGGAGAAAAGGCCATTGAGTTATCAAAATAGATATTTGACTCTCACCTACTAAATCTTTTACATTACCCAGTGTAATTTTCCTCACTCATTTTGCTCTTTACCGTTACTCTAATTTTCTCTATGTGTGTACCCAATTTTCTCTAACTTTTGAGAAAATTCTAACATCTTATTTCCAGAACATGGCAGATTGGAAGTTCATGGTACCAGGGGTAGAGAGAAGAGAGCTAATACGGACTTGGCTGGTAGGAGAACGGACCCAAATATGGCCTAGAGGCAAGATGATATTTAATGATCTTTCTGCCTAACAGAATCTATGAATTTTGTTTTGTTTATTGGTTGAAATAAAACCTTATTCAATGGTACCAAATCCTCAAAAAACATAGATATCCTTTTTAATTCTTACATATCTGGAGCCATTTTGATATTAAGGCTCACGATTTCCTGAAGATACCATTCTAATCCGAGACGGTATAAAAATAGTTGGTTAGATGTGAGCACGTTGAATCACAGAAAGCTTAAAGCATATTTGCCATATTCTAGAAAACAAGGAAATTTGTGACACATTTTATAAAATTTTTAGCGCCAGAGTTACAATAATTTTGCTTTTAAAGGAATGAACTCCTGCTAACTGGAAACCTAGGTAGGCAGAATGCCTTGTAACCTGGTGATGCCAGATAAATGAGGTCTTACTATCCACAGTCTTTCCGTAGAGACGAGAAAAACCCTTCTCTACACTGGTCACCCTTAATTATACTGAGTTTTTGGTGTGTCTCTTCAGGAGAAGGTCACCATGTCAAGAATAATGAGGGGAAATGGCATTGTGAACATTACCGGGTGAGACGTGGTGTATTTCCGACTTTCAATTATTGTCTCCTTGTTTGAATCATTAGCATTTGGCAGATCTGTTGCTGAGTTTGTTGTTCTGATTGAACACTTGGGGTTAGGTTGAATATGCTCTTATCCTGATCTTATATTTCTGCCATGACTTGCATTTCTTACTGAGTTTCTGACTTGAATTGCTCTATTTTTTTTTCTTTTTTTCTTTTTTCTTTTTTTTTTTGCTGAGCTTTGCTTTGTCTTGTTGTACTCCTATCTGGAAGTGTTTTCCTCTACCCCCTTTCTTCTTCTTGTTATATTTCTAGTTTGGCCTATTGTATTTCTCTGGGCCATTCATTAGCTTTTTTTTTTTTTTAAGTTATTTTCCTATTTAGTATATGCAGTACCTAATCAATAAACTTCCTTGCTTGCTGCAGGAATTCCAAGTTATTGTGTTTTCTGTCGGCTTTGATACTGCCTGAGAGGGGTTTCTGTGCTTTGGCTAATGTGCTGTTGTCTAAATTTGCAGTGTTTCAGCTCATTACACTGACTTTAATTTTGATGTATTTGTATTTTATCCAGGTCAAGTCATGTTTCTTTCCTCTCTGAATTTAATTACTTTCTGCCCGGGCAACATTGTGTTTATACAATCGCTGCTAAAGCAGACAAAAGGTTTCTATTTAAATTACCACCCAGAACATTAGCAGTTCAGTCTAAAAGATACACGGAACACCTCTGATTGATGTCTTACCTTTGTGTGGGAAAGGAAATCTAGAATGTTGAGAAGGTCTTCTTTATATAACTTAGTCAAGCCTGGTTTATAGCCGTGGAGTCATTAATGTAGGAGATGAAGATAGGACTGTGAGGTCACCGTCCTGCTTCCTTGTAAGAAAAGAATATATAACCAGTTTCTATTCTGTACAAGTCATGCCCTTACAACAGGAAAAAAAATCTTTCTTAAGTGTTTAACTTATATTTAACTTGACTACCCAAGCTATGGCTCTCATCTTTCTGTGTGGGTATATACATCATCTCTAAGTTCCTGGGTCTGAATCTTGGTCTTTCTCTAATAATTCTGCATTTGAGTTTGTAAGTCAGAAGCATTGCTTGAGTTTCCGTTGTATGTGCGGCGATATAGCAACTGATGGAAAAACAAATGACTTGGGAAACATGGTAACTCTTCCTGTTTTCAGAAATTTCCATTAATGGAGAAAACAGGGGAATGCATATGAGAAATATAGCTTTGAAACTAGAGCCAGGGAAGCAGCACAATAAATCCATGGTTGGTTATTTCTAGGGTTTAATTTGCACACCTCCTACGAGCATTGCAACAGTGCTCAGAAATGCTTTGGAGGCAGAGGCTTATAGGCTTGCCTGAACAAGTGTTATAAATAAATGTCATCAGTTGGCCCTTGAATATGACCAGCCAGTGTGCTCTCCCCTCAGTTGCTTGGTTCCGCTTTACAGGTATTTAACACACATACACAAGAACTTACTCTGCACTCACTCTGTTTATATCATACTGTATTTCCCACAGTGATCTGTTGTTGAGCCCCCATGCTCAACAAAACTGTGCCATTTACTAAGGAGAAGAAAAAAAGATTTTTTAGAAAATGTCAGTTCCTTTTTGGTAAGAGCATTTCTCTCGTACTGGATAATTTCTCTGGGCCTCAGTTTTCTCACCTCTGTAATGGGGATAACCGAAATGTGAAAAAAACCATAACATTGCCAAAGCATTCAGATCAGAATGTGTCACAGGGTGAGAGCTCTGTCAGGGAAAGGTATTTTCCTTCTGCTTTCCTCTTGTCAGTATCAATCATCTCACTCTATCAAATAAAACTAAATTTCTGATCTATTTCATAGCCAAGAGTATGATGACATATTACATTAGCACACTTGACCTTGATAGAAAATGATTTTCCTTAGTTTATTGCCTAGCAGTAGACTATACCCTGTGGCCCTTCTCTTGCCAGGGCTGGAGCCACATGACCTCTCCCTTGAGGCTCACCATCCCCTAGTCCCTGGGGCCAGTGCTGAACTCACCTACAAGATGCAGACTCTTGTGTTAAGATTCTCAGAAAGTCAATCCTGCTGAAGAATCTGACCTTGACTTTGTGCATACTTTTGACAAAGAACCTCCTAGCACCTTCCCAAGACTCACACCCACCACTCTCGTCTTCTTTCTTAGTGCTGGTAATTGACTCCTCTGTGTTCTTGGAAACTTGCCCGGTACCCTAAAACCTGTGCTGCTGTCTGGCTCTTACTAGGCTGCCCTCCGAGACTAAAACCTACTCTGCATTCTTCTTGGGACTTTAGATTCTTACTATACACAAGGCCCTTGTGTTGAATTGTGCTACCTTGTCTGGCCTTCCAAGTTCTACCTATTCACAGATGAACACGGTTGTTCTTGTCTGTCTGTCCAAATCTCTCTATTCCAGCCTTATCTTTTTTTTCTTTTACTTGAGCCTGTGCCCCTCTGATGTATCTGTGGCATGTTTTGAGTACCAGCTTATCGTTATGCCCTGCCCATACAAACCCATACAATTAGAACATACTTTTTCCCTGAGCTTTCAACTGGGTATTCAGACTACCTACCCACCCATGTAAATACACCTACATCGGGTTCTGCCTTTCATTCCAGATCTGATCTGCTGTGCTGGGCAGCTTTACTCCATTATCTCATGCAGACTTCATGTAACATGATGGCTTTGCTCTGTGACAACCCTACATTTTCTTTATGTTTGTGTTTGTGGCTTTTTGGTGTGACAGGCCCTTTTAGATCAAAATGTTTTTTTCACGTAGCCCTCTGGGTCCTTTAGATCCTCATCAGAATGGATTCAGTATGAACTTGTCTTATTCCAAACCGTGTTCAATATGGAACAACATGGTAACCCATATTTAGAACAGGACAGATAAAGGGTGCCGAATTTTTATGAACTCTAAAGCAATGTCCACAGTTACAATGAAGCATCTACATAAAATTCTATAATGTGTTATTCTTATTCCTCAAATAGCCTAATTGATTGTTCATTGGGCTCACTCAGCCAAAAGTAGAGAGAAACTTTGTACAGACATCATTAGTTTTTCTCCATTTAGAGATTAATCATGAAGAGCTCTGGCTCTTTAATTCTGTAATTTGTATATTTAATGGGCTGCTGCAGAATCTATGACAGTAATTAGCATAGCCTGAAAACTCATTAATACGCAACAACATGATTAATGCAGCATTAATGCAAACATGACTGAAGTTATTTGGGTTATGTAGTAAGAAGATTAAAGCTAAAATGTCCTGTTTGTTTTACCAGTGGTGAGTATAATAGGGTGGCAAAAAAATAAATAAAATAAAAACAGGTATCAAATTAGTGGTTTTAGAATAGGGGAAAAAACAGCAAAGTTTAAATCAAGGTGACTTCCTCTTTCACTTAACCCTAAAATTTAGGGCATAAAATATTATCTACTTTTCCATTTATTCATAAATTTATCGTTACGAAAGGTAAGTTCCTTCAACCTTTTAGTTTAACCTAGTTAATCTTTCAGCAGCTTTAATATAATATTATTAGTCTTACAATGAAAAATCTTTAAATTATACCAATCTTTGACCAGTACATTACACATTTGTTTTGAAGCAAATATACACTATTGGCTTCAACAAATAATTAAAGGATCTGCTGCTAATGACGTAGAAGTTGCATACTATGCCCCCTTCTCACTGTATTACCATCTTAAGTCAATATTCAATACTTTATAAGATACTATCATTTTAATTCCATGTATTTCAACAAAACTACCTATTTGTCATATATTACATGTTAGATAATTAGTCAATAGTCTTTTGGGAGGTACAGCTGTAAAAGTCTTGTTTGCTGTTCTTGCCCTCTTATTTAGTCATATTGAAGCACTTTTTTTTCTATTTGATACAGTCTGCTTTATTAGCTGTTCTAAACTTTATTTTTTTTTAATTTTTTAATTTTTATTTTTTTTGCGGTACGCGGGCCTCTCACTGCTGTGGCCTCTCCCGTTGCGGAGCACAGGCTCCGGACGCGCAGGCTCAGCGGCCATGGCTCACGGGCCCAGCTGCTCCGTGGCATGTGGGATCTTCCCGGACCGGGGCACGAACCCGTGTCCCCTGCATCGGCAGGCAGACTCTCAACCACTGCGCCACCAGGGAAGCCCATGTTCTAAACTTTAAATGACTTATTTCTCCGTCTTGTAGTCAAATGTCAAGAGTCACTTATAATACCTGAAACAAAACTTGCATTTTCAGGTCAAGCAATCTTGAAAGATTGGGGAAAAAAAGTGTATATCAGCTTTCTTGTGCTTGTTTTCCTCTGCAATAAGAAAATGTTTATGATTTTATTTTTTCTTTAAAAATCAAATGAATATATACTAGGTACCAGGCTCTTGGCTAGGTCTTGAGGAGGCAAAGTGAATCCGTCCTGTGGTATCTGGACTTGAAAATGATCATGTTGTAGAGAAGCTCTTTTTTCCACCTAAGAATTTCAACAGTTAGGAACAAAATAGCACTGTAGAAAACAAACAAATCAGCATTACTGCTACCAACAGATGGCACTGTTAGTGGCTTGAATCATGACTATTTGTGGCACAAGTGTATTTGCTAAAAGACTTTCAAAGGATAGTCTATTTTTAAGGAGAAAAGCCTCTATAAATGCAATAAAGCGGTACTCATGCTCTATTTTCTTTAACTAGGAGTCTTGTCAAAATCTCTCTAAGATTTCTTTAAAATCCTGTATGTAGACTATTTCACTTAATTTAAATACATCATCTTTCACACAAATGGACATGTGTGAAATTAAGTTGTAGTAGAAATTTAAAGCAACATATTTAGAGGAAAACTGGTCTTTATATATAATCTGTGCAATATTATATTAGTCTAGCCAAGTGGTACTTACAAAACTAAGCAAGTAAATTCTACTGAAGTATACCAGCTTTCTATTTATTTTTTAAAGGGAAGACCTAGAAATAGAGAGAAAATGCATCATTGGGTAAAATCATTTGCCTCTAATATTTTATTTCACCTCTATGGGTTTTAGTGCACTAGAGAACTGTTTAATCAGACCATTACCAAATTGAATAAATGGCTACTTAGTGATTACTGGACTATTCAGTGATGGAGTTTCGGAGAGCTTTTTATAAATAAGCTTTCTTTGAATAGTTTGTATAAGACCATCCTAATAAATAATATGGAACAGAATCTATTTGCTACACAATATCTCAGTCTTTTCTTTATTTCTGTATAGTGATGAAACAACCAGTCTTTTTAGATTGTAGCCAGGCCTTTTTTCTAAGAAGGTATGCAGGCTTGGGTATCCTATCCTCATACCACCATTCATAGTGTTTCCAATCACTGGTTCAGAAAAATGGAGAAATGAGACATTTTTGTTTTGTCCTGAATTGAACACAGCCAAGACTCTAATACATGTAGAGATTTTTTTTTTCCTGTAGCTATACTCCAGGGACCTGTTGGTGAGGTCCTTAAAATGTGGTAAAAGGATGAACTGGTTCATTCATTATTAAAGCTTGGTGTCATAGGTAGGAAGGGGATGTCCCATTAGAATGTGGAGATCAGGAATGGTTTTTGGCCTGGGTTTTGGGAAAGCAAGAAAGAAACATTTTGATTAAAGGTTGAAACAAAAAACAAACATTTTCTCTAAACTCTAAATTATTGGGGGCTCATCAGTTGTCACATCTTTTCCATATTAGTGTCCCCAATAATGTGCACTGTCTGTAAGAGACACTCAATATTCATTTCTTTTTTACAAATTTTTATTGAAATTTAGTTGACTTACAATGTTGTGTTAGTTTCAGATGTACAGCAAAGTGATTCAGTCATATATAAAAATATGTATATTCTTTTTTTACGTTTTCTTCCATTATAGGTTATTACAAGATAGTGAGTATAGTTCCCTGTGCTCTACAGTAGGTCCTTGTTGGTTATCTGTTTTAAATAGAGTAGTGTGTGTATTTTAATCCCAAACTCCTAATTTATCCCTCCCCCACCTTTCCCCTTTGGAAAGCATACATTTGTTTTCTATGTCTGTGAGTCTATTTCTGTTTTGTAAATAAGTTCATTTGTATCCTATTTTTAGATTCCACATATAAGTGATGTCATATGATACTTTTCTTTCTCTGTCTGGCTTCCTTCACTTTGTATGATAATCTCTAGGTCCATCCATGTTGCTACAAATGGCATCATTTCATTCCTTTTTATGGCTGAGGAATAGTCCATTGTGTATATATACCACATCTTCTTTATCCATTCATTTGTCAATGGACACTTAGGTTGCTTCCATGTCTTGGCTGTTGTAAATAGAGCTGCTATGAACATTGGGGTACATGTATCTTTTCAAATTATGGTTTTCTCCAGATATATGTCCAGGAGTGGGATTGCTGAATCATATGGTAGCTCTATTTTTAATTTTTTAAGAAAGACCCGAACTGTTCTCCATAGTGACTTTACCAATTTACATTCCCACCAAAAGTGTAGGAAGATTCCTTTTCCTGCACACCCTCTCCAGTATTTATTATTTGTAGACTTTTTGATGATGGCCATTCTGACTGGTGTGGGGTGACACCTCTTTGTAGTTTTGATTTGCATTTCTCTAATCATTAGTGATGTTAAGTATCTTTTCATGTGCCTCTTGGCCATCTGTATGCCTTCTTTACAGAAATGTCTATTTAGATCTTCTGCCCATTTTTTCACTGGGTTGTTTGGGTTTTTTTGGGTATTGAGCTGCATCAGCTGTTTGTATATTTTGGAGATTAATTCTCTTGTCAATCACATTGTTTGCAGATATTTTCTCCTATTCTGTAGGTTGTCTTTTTGTTTTGTTTATTTCCTTTGCTGTGCAAAAGCTTTTAAGTTTCATTAGGTCCCATCTGTTTATTTCCATTACTCTAGGAGATGGATCCAAAAAAAAATATTGCTTCAATTTATGTCAAAGAGTGTTCTGCCTATGTTTTCCTCTAGGAGTCTTATAGTATCTGGCTTTACATTTAGTTATTTAATCCATTTTGAGGTTTTTTTTGTGTGTATGGTGTTAGAGAATGTTCTAATCTCATTCTTTTACATGTAGCTGTCATCAATATACATTTCTTAAATAGAGTAAGAACTTACTGTAATTTTACACAGAAATATATTTCTGTATAATGAAGGACTGTGTGTGCTTGTGAGAAGTTAGACTCTGAGAAGGTTGTACGATGAGGATGCTGAGACTTTTGTTCTCCCAGAGAAGCCCTGAGATTGCTCAAGTTGTAAGACACTTTCTTTCTTGGAGTTGGACAGGTATTCAAGATGTGTCTAATTACAAGCTTTCTGTTTTGTAAACTGTAAAATAAAGGTACAGTATAGCCCTCTGTTGTTAATACCAAATCAAGGGCATCTCAAAGCAAGCAAAAATCAATGGACTTTAATAATAATAATAATAATAATAGCCAGTACTTATACAGGGCCAAATGGTTCTAAATACCTTATACACTTTAACTTCTTATTTCATCTTCCCAAGAATTTTGTGAAAGAAGAAACTATCATTATCTCCACTTATACATGAAGAAATTAGGTACAGAAAGGTTAAATAAGGTCCAAGGTCACATATAAATTAAGTTCTAGAGCTGGTATTTGAATCCAGGCAGTACACTCTAGCATCTATCTTTAATCACTAAGCCAAATACCAAATTCCCCTTCTTTGGAGTTACACCAAAGAAATATCTTAACAAAATGATATAGGACCCTTGGAAGGAAAAAAAGAAAGATTGTTTGAACTCTTGCAACGCTGTTAACTTGGAGAACAGGGTGAAGGCCAGGCAGCTGCCTCCTATTTAGCCAGGGAGAGGGACGGGTCCTACCTTGGGCCCTCTTTTAAGTACATGGCAGATGCCGTCAGTTCCTTTTTACCCTCTGATTTTCTCGATACTTCTCCAAAAGTGGTTAATATGTTTTTGGTGATTTAATTGAGAAGCTATGCAATTATATTACCTGATTAAAACAAAAATGTTCGTTCATGAACAGGTTTGTCTGCACACAGGCAAACATTTCTCTGACTTTTAAAACAAGTTTAACTTATTTTTACTGAATTGAATTTACCTCATATTTTAGTCTTATGGTGATAAAGTATTAGAAATGAATTAGTAACCAATTTCAAATACATGCATTGTTACCATGCAAATTCGTTGTTCTCAGTTCTTACAATAGTGTGAACTAAAGAAAATGGGATTAAGTTGTGGTAAGAATGGACTCAGTTACATATAAGGATTCACTTCATGACGGTAAGAGTGATTACACAATGACATGGGCTGCTAAGAGGATTATGAAATTTTACTCATTCATTCATTCAGCATGCATTTATAGGCATTCTAGTATTTTCAAAACACATTTTTAGAGACAATAAATATTGCAATGTGATCACATTTTTCGATTAGCTATTCCTTGGCCTGGAAGGAGAAGACTGGTCCCTTTTAGTAAAATATCCGTTCCCTCTGGAAAGTACCCCAAAATGTCATTGTAGTAAAACACTTGATCCTTAACACACTGTGGTTGCCCAAGCTGTAGAAGATTACCAAAGACAAGGTAATCTAGGCAGCCAGAAGAGCTCCCCACCCTTGCCCTACTTCTGACAAGCAAGATAAAGTGGGGTAGGACAGGGGTGGAATGGCCATGGGTTTCATGGTTATTCTAAATTGGCTTCCATGAATCTTCAGTGATTGTGATTCCATAATCAATGATTATGCCAAAATTTGATGTGTGTTTAAGTGTTGATCTACAGGAGGCCCCTAAGCCCTTGGGATGCTTCTTGTTTGTTTGTTTTTGTTTTTCATTTGTCACAAAGTTGGAAGTATAGCCAGCTCCTTCCTCTTGGATTTCTTTACTCTTAAAGACAGGATTCTTGAAGAACCGTAATGTGGTTATAGCGTTCTCTTCAAAATGTAGGGTCAGAATCAGAAGTAGACGTTTTGATTTCATTTTGAGCTAACAATGTATTATTTGAAAGTGCAACATGAGAAATTGTTCTCGTTTGATTACATTTTAGGATTCTAGTTTGCTCCAAAGGAGCCTGAAATATGTTTTAATATTGGTCCAATTGCTTGGATCAGCTGAGATTGTTAGTACAGAAAGACTTCAGTGTAGAACTTCCAAAGCAGATTCTTTTTAATGCTGCTTGGGGTCATTGAACACTTTCAACCATTAGATTTGACATGAAAGACACTAAATCATTTCAAGGTCAAGGTCACTCAGAAATTGTACTAATGCTGCAAGTGAGTGGAATTTAATTGTTTTATCCTGATGCTTGTATTACAAAATAAAACAGCATATTTCAGTACATTGTGTACACTTACATTAAAATAAACTTTTGAAATCCCTTTTTTTGACATGAATCAATATAAATGTAACTCAATGAAACGTGTATGCATATGTGTGCATGTATATGTGCAACTGTATATATGAATTGTATATGTATATGCAAGCACCTAGATCTTCTGTGAGGTATAAGATATGAAAGTAGAACTGATATGCTTTATAGATATATGTCCAAAAGTTTATTTTTTCAGTTGTATAAAAACAAAAACTAGGGCTTCCCTGGTGGCACAGTGGTTGAGAGTCCGCCTGCCAATGCACGGGACACGGGTTCGTGCCCCGGTCTGGGAAGATCCCACATGCCGCGGAGCGGCGGGGCCCGTGAGCCATGGCCACTGAGCCTGCGCGTTCGGAGCCTGTGCTCCGCAACGGGAGAGGCCACAACAGTGAGAGGCCCGTGTACCGCAAAAAAAAAAAAAAAAAAGATACAAATTCATTTTATTAAAGAATATTTTCATAACTACCTTTTACTTTAACCTAAGTTTAAACACTTTATTTGCTAGAGTCACTTGTTAAAATGTCAACCATTTTACAAGAGGTCAAGGTAAAACATATTATTTGTTTCAGGAAACCAAAATACATGCTGAATTTTCTATTTTTTGCTCTATAAAATGATTAAGTATTATGTTGATTATAATTCACAGTCCAATTATCATTAAATGGCATTCAGTCATATTTTGCATTATCTGACTTCAATCCAACACACAATAATTTTCAAAAGTGAGCTCAAAGTGGAGTGTATTTATGTAGTAGATGAAATATAACTTTAAGGTGTTTGGAATTGAATGTATATAGTATGTATAAAGAGGAGGGATGATATTTTACAATTATTGGTTATTAGTGGAAGCGTTTTTTAATTAAGAATGATATCTTCCTCATAATATACTTATCTTTCTTGTAAACTTCTGATTTTTTATTAATGATTATATAAATATTTTGGTGTGCAAGAGCAATTTGGGGGAATAATCTGGAGTTGGATGGATGGATAAATAGATACAGATGTAGACAGATAAATTTATATAAATAGATCTATTTTTCTGTATGTGTATAAGCATTTTTACCTAAAACTTCATGCAATATAAGTCTATATTTTTGTAATTAAGATAAAGCTACTCAGAAGAGGAAATCATCTTAGATGTTCTTTGGTGACATTGGTTACATTTTACAGCATTTGACTTATTAATTGCTTTCGATAATAGAGTGTTTATTTTGGTGGTTCCTTCCATGGGGCATTCCATGAGAATTCCAAGAAACTGTGGTTTACTAGTCACCTAAAACGATTCTTCCTTTGGAAAACATTCTTTGCTCTTACACACTCTGTTAACCTAAGGTTTCCTAAATGTTTGAGATGCATCATACTCATGTTTAGGTCCATCTACCTTCTACAGAATTACAACTCAAGAAATATAATTTGAGAGAAGGAATAAAAAGTGTTTAAAAAATCAGCAAGAAGCATAGTAATCTAAAACAGATGATAATTGGACAAACCAACATTCACCATTCACCTTAATGGTTAAAAAACTGTATCAATTCTTATTTAGTTGGGAACAATAAATAATGCTTGTCATCTATACTGATTTTTAATATTATTTTGGAAAATATAGCCCATGTATTAAGACAGAATTAAGAGGTAGGATTATTGGAAAGGAGTAGACAAAATTATTTTTTCCAGAAAATGTAAGCGTATATATGAAAAAAGGAGAGAACACCAAAACTTAATATAGATAATAACATTACAATAAGATGGTTGATTAAAAACAAATGTACTAAGTATTTTTCTATGATTCAGTAATAATGAATCTAAAAATGATCTTATTCATAATGGCAATAAAATATATAAAATCTTGTATAAAGTTAAAAAGACATGTGCAGGATCAGTTTAAGGAAAAGAGAAAACATACTCATAATAATGATTTTAATGTTAATATAAAAAGTGAATGAATTGAGAAGTAGTTAAAAAACAGAAGGGAAGGATACTGAGAGGAAGAACAAATTGTCAGATACTAGAAATATTATCAGATACTACTGCTACAAAAATATATCAGTGGAACTAAATAGAAAGTACAGAGATTGAGTCAATAGAATATGCTAAAGGTGGGATTGCAGCCATTAAACATTTATTCAGCAAATATTTTTGAGCATCTATTATGTGTCAGCCATTGTTCAAGGTGGTGGAAATGCAGAAGTAAATAACACAAAGTTCCTGCCTCATGGAATACATTATTTTTACATGTCCAGGAACAAAAAGCAAAACTTGGATATATCGCTATCTCACACTGTGTGTCAAAATAGATTACAAATGGAATATAATGTTAAATATAGGAAATGAATGGGAAAATGTAAGTAAGTAACAAATTTTTAGTTGGGAAACCTAATTATAAAAGCAAAAGAAAAGGATATACCATTATTGGAAAAGAATAAATTTTACTACATAAAAATTGACACAATTTTTATAATAGAAATAACATTAAAAATACCTGTCCACAGTAAAATAAATATTTTTTAATTTAAAAAATCTGTAAGAAAAGAAAGTAAATGACTGTAACATATGTGACAGACAGTGAAATAATACCCTTAATATGAAAAGAGAATTTACAAAGCAATAATAAAGACAAACTACCCAACTTTAAAAAAAATCGTGAAGAATTTTGAAATACACAGATGAAGAACTTTGATGAAAGTTCAACTTCAGGGTTCATCCTAGACATAAAATTAAAAACTAATAGGCAGAACACTCTATGACATAAATCACAGCAAGATCCTTTTTGACCCACCTCCTAGAGAAATGGAAATAAAAACAAAAATAAACAAATGGGACCTAATGAAACTTCAAAGCTTTTGCACAGCAAAGGAAACCATAAACAAGATGAAAAGACAACCCTCAGAATGGAAGAAAATATTTGCAAATGAAGCAACTGACAAAGGATTAATCTCTGAAATTTACAAGCAGCTCATGCAGCTCAATATCAAAAAAACAAACAACCCAATCCAAAAATGGGCAGAAGACCTAAATAGACATTTCTCCAAAGAAGATATACAGATTTCCAACAAACACATGAAAGAATGCTCAACATCATTAATCATTAGAGAAATGCAAATCAAAACTACAATGAGATATCATCTCACACTGGTCAGAATGGCCATCATCAAAATATCTACAAACAATAAATGCTGAAGAGGGTGTGGAGAAAAGGGAACCCTCTTGCACTGTTGGTGGGAATGTAAATTGATACAGTCACTATGGAGAACAGTATGGAGGTTCCTTAAAAAACTAAAAATAGAACTACCATAAGACCCAGCAATCCCACTGCTGGGCACATACCCTGAGAAAACCATAATTCAAAAAGAGTCATGTACCCAGATATTCACTGCAGCTCTATTTACAATAGCCAGGACATGGAAGCAACCTAAGTATCCATCAACAGGTGAATGGATAAAGAAGATGTGGCATATATATACAATGGAATATTACTCAGCCATAAAAAGAAACGAAATTGAGTTATTTGTAGTGAGGTGGATGGACCTAGAGTCTGTCACACCGAGTGAAGTAAGTCAGAAAGAGAAAAACAAATACTGTATGCTAACACATATATATGGAATCTAAAAAAAAAAAAAACTGGTCATGAAGAACCTAGGGGCAAGATGGGAATAAACACACAGACCTACTAGAGAATGGACTTGAGGACACAGGGAGGGGGAAGGGTAAGCTGGGACAAACTGAGAGAGTGGCATGGACATATATACACTACCAAATGTAAAATAGATAGCTAGTGGGAAGCAGCTGCATAGCAAGGGAGATCAGCTTGGTGGTTTGTGACCAGCTAGAAGGGTGGGATAGGGAGGGTGGGAGGGAGGGAGACGCAAGAAGGAAGAGATATGGGGACATATGTATATGTATAACTGATTCCCTTTGTTATAAAGCAGAAACTAACACACCATTGTAAAGCAATTATACTCCAATAAAGATGTTAAACTCCCCCCCAAAAACCTAGAGTAAGATTCCAAGTATCTAAGGCAGTGGAAATAGTTGCCTGACAGTGATTGCAAGACTATCTGTATGAAATGGAAAGGAAGATAAGCAACTTGAGAAGTCTCTTGCTATAAAATCAGAACTGAAAAGGCAGTTAGATGAAAATTCTAGTTCATTAATTTATAAAGTCACACACTACTACAGGATTTTAGAGATCACCTAATCCAGTACATCTATTAACTGAGGCCTATTCTGTACAGGAAATAAGCATCCTGGCTTATGTATGTTTCAGAAAGTATCTGGTGATAATTCTTCCTTGTATACTTATCATTTGGAGATTATAAAGCATGATTGGTCCTTATTAACAGTGACATTCAGGCAGTCACAGTTTTTAATTGTTCCTAGGTTGAAATGGAGGGTTATTTTTATTTACTTATTTTTTTGCGGTACGTGGGCCTCTCACTGTTGTGGCCTCTCCCATTGCGGAGCACAGTCTTCGGACGTGCAGGCTCAGCGGCCATGGCTCACAGGCCCAGCCGCTCCGCGGCATGTGGGATCTTCCCGGACCGGGGCACGAACCCGTGTCCCCTGCATCGATAGGCGAACTGTCAACCACTGCGCCACCAGGGAAGCCCTGGAGGATTATTTTAAAAGATGAAAGAGAGCATTCTTTGTTTTATAAAGATTAGGGTTAACTACTGTTTCTCAAAACTTCCTACACAGTAAAATTCTTTATTCTTATTTTTCTCTAGTATTTCCCTACTTTTTATCCTAATCTTCATTTACAGTGTAATTTTTAGAATGCTGCTCTAATGTTTCCTAAGTTCTTTAGTAGTAAGCAGATGAAAAGCAATTTAAGTTTAAAAATTAAGAAATAATACATATTTAAATAAATAACACATTTGGCATTCTAATAACGAGTTAGCCGTTTGGGGATTAATTCCAGGTCATTTCTATTATTTTCAGATTAGTTTTCAATTGTTATTTTGTTAACTATAGTCAATAAAGATTTTGTTATTCATGTATTTATAGGGCTGGTTAGCCATAAATATTTTATGAATGGAGACATTTTTAGCACCATCTAATGGCAGTCAAGTAAAAAGAAAATCTTTTTTCCAATTTAGAACTTATTTGCATAATTCAAATTAAGCTGTACAGCTAGAGTTGCTTCTATATGAAACTGAACCTCTACATTCCCTAATGTACCAAACAGGCAACTAGAAATCCATCCCCAAGCAAGTGGTATGAGTGGGAATGAAGCAGAAGGGATATTTTAGAATGAAGCCAAAGGATTTCTGCTTTCTTTATGAGGGCAAAGATAAGAAAATATCTATGTAATAGAATGCATTAATTTTATGTGAAGAGTTATTTTAATTTTAGAAGTTCATGCATCAAGACTGCATTCTCCACACCCCAGTACATTTCCTGACAAAACACACCTTGACTATTACATTAACATATTTAATTTGTGTTGTTTTACAGCAGTTCTTTATAAATCTTTGGCCAATTTAATATACTGATCTATAAGGCGCCTTTGAGCTCTGATAGATTTGTTTTAAAACTGAGTCATATCTTTGTTTATTCTATTGGAATTTTCTATTGAATGAGAGATGAACAATGTGGCTTATATCAGAGACAAGTAACTCTTATCCCAGGCTATACCTTTCATATGGCTCCTAGCAGGATTTGAAAAAATTGTTGACTGTCACATCCTTAGCATCGGGATCAATGGATTTGGTTGAGTGATGCAGCTGAAGGAGAGTTTAGTGATAACACCAGATTCTAGTACCTTTCATCCTCATCTCAGTGTTTTGGTTTGATACTTCCTTCTACAATACAAGGAAGGGGCACTAGGCAGACTGTAAAAGCTAAATTCTAGCAGATATTTTTTAAAGTCAACAAGAAAGAGAGATACTGGTTGTGACAGTAGTTTAAAAAGCTTCGGAAAAATGCCTGTCTTCTACTACAGTATCTTCTTTTTTTATGAACGTTTATCTATATCTATCACTTGGCTTTAGAAGCCCTATGTGCTCTTTACAACATTGTCCATCAGCTAACTTATAATTTCATCCTTCACAATCCCGCTCAGTCATCACAGCTTCTGTGAACTTTGACATATGCTGCTCTGCCCTCATTTTAACAGTTAGTCTCTTTTTTTTTTTTTTTTTTTTGCTATTTAACATCTGTGAATTGCATATCCTTCTTTAAGTGTGTCATTTGTAGTGTTTTGTATTCATTTGGCCCATCTACTATAGAATAAGTTCTATATGAGATGAGTATTATGTCTTTCGTATCTTTATTTCTCAGAAAAAAAGTATATTTTGGTGAAAGAAAAGGTAAATTAATGGAACTAAGTTATGTTTAAATTATTGTCTATTTAATTTTCTCTATGTTTACAAGTTAAAATATTTTAAAGTAAGTTGTTGTTTTCGTATTCTTTTATTCCTGCTAAAAGTTATCTCATGTTAATTGGTTTGGGGTTTTTTAACTTAATGTAATATTTGATTGACTTTTCTCAACCAGTGGGTCAATATCTATTTCTAAAGGGAAAAAAATGTTTACCCCTAGAATTGAAGGTTAAAAGGAAAAAAATATCTGACCTAAAAGCTATTCTACATTTTTGAAGGATTCTTATGAGAGGACCATAGTTATCTATACGTGAAGTATAGATTTAGAAAATATAGGCATACTTTCAAGCAAGAGAGGTTCAGGATTTGCCACAAGGAAAATTTTTCAATATAAAGGTGATTCACCAGTTGAACAAATAAGTGGGTAAATATATCAATCTTTAGAAAAATATAGAAGTAGCACTAAAAAGATAGAGATCTATGGTCGCTGTCACATGTCACTGTTCTAGCAGTCTTATCAATGCAATAAGGAATAGGAATTATAAAACTTGGACTTAAAATGATCAAATAATCATTATTTTCCAATAATATTATCTCCTATAAAATCCAAGACAATCTGTTAAAAATATGTCACTAATAGAACAGTCTACAAGTGACTGGATCTATATATAAATCAGTTGCTTTACCGTTCCCACAAAAACACTTATAAAATTAATAGAAACTTCTGCTTCAAATTTGGAGGTAGAAGACTGAAAAGGACTTTCACTATCATGGTAACAACAAGAAAAATCTAGGCTAAATAAATATCATATTTTTCTGTGAGGCTATCAAAGAGCAGGTAATGCAGAAAAGCCTGGACAAACTGAATTTTAGTAAGAAACAAGTGTTTCATAGTTGAAGAGAGAGCTGTGGAACTTTCTATATCTGAGGGTGGGTACTTGGTCCCAGAGGTATAAGCCTGATATATATATAGGGAAAATCTTCAGAGTCAAGAAGAAATCAGCTATCAACTGTCAATGTGCCCTAGTGACATGACATGAGATCTAGAAGAAGTCCAAATGCCAAAACAAGTAGCTCAGTTCCCAAATCCTATTATGCTCTCCACTCATATTTTGCCAAGAAAGTATCTGCTGAAGAGGGCCTAGAAATGGACTCCTACACATTCTTCCAGTGATTGGTTCCAGAGATATGAAAGGATTGAATCCAAATTTGAACCAAAAAATCTACAATCTCCTGCCAGTTTAAATATGAATAAAATCAAAACAATGACATCACCAGTCATTGGGAGTTGGGATAATCACAAGTGAACTCAATGTAATTAGAGCCCAATTTCAGTTCAACACAGTCAATAGAGGCATATTTCCAGATGACCAAATTATTAAAATTAGAATGAAAATAGTATAGCAAATATTATAAATATTCTAAAGAATTTAAAGGTAAAAATACATGTAGTAGATAAAGACAATACAGCATTTTAGAAGAGAAATGATTGCTCTAAAAGGAATAAAATAAAAGAAGTTCAAAATCTTTACTGGATGAGCTTAACAGCAGATGGACAGTGCAAAACAAAAGATTAATGAATTTGAACATAGATAGTTATAAAATAACCACATGAAAACAAAGAGAAAAAAGATTGAAAGAAAAACAGGATGAGTAACCTGTGAGATAATATCAGGAGTTCTAACTTACGTAGAGACAGGATTCCAGGAAGTAGGCAAAGAGAAAATAGGCAGAAAAAAATATTTGAGGAAACAACTGCTGATAAATCTTCAGATTTTGTGATAAAACAGCAGCCTATGTATGGATCAGAGAAGCTCAGTGACTTTCAAACAGGATAAATACAATGAAAATCACATCTTAGACATATTATAGTAAAAATTACTGAAACAAAATTAAGTAAAAAGAAACTTAGATAAAATTAATCAAATATACTAATAATAGTTGAAAAAAGTGTAAAAGTAGCATTTAAAAGAGCATCCAAAACATAATACTTAAATTTAACAAAATAAGTGAAAAGATTCTACACCCAAAATTGTAAAATGACTTAGGAAAATTAAAGTAAATATAAATAAATGAGAAGACTTATCATGATTGTGGATAAACAAAAGGTTGTTAAAATAGTCCTTCCCCTCAAGTCAATCTATAGGCTTAATGTAATTTCAATCAAAATTACAGCAAGGTTTTTTTTTTTTTTTTTTTTTTGCCGTATTCGGGCCTCTCACTGTTGTGGCCTCTCCCGTTGCAGAGCACAGGCTCCAGACGTGCAGGCTCAGCGGCCATGATTCATGGGCCCAGCCGCTCCGCGGCATGTGGGATCTTCCTGGACCAGGGCACAAACCCATGTCCCCTGCATCGGCAGGCGGACTCTCAACCACTGCGCCACCAGGGAAGCCCCAGCAAGCTTTTTTAAAGAAATTCTTAAGTTGATTCTACAAGTTAAAAGGAAATTCAAAAGGTCTAGAATATTTGAAAACAAGATTGAATATAGTCTGATGAATTTGTCAGACTTATGCTATCTGACTTCATGACTTAAAATAAGGCCACAAAAATCAAGACATTGTATTATTTGTGAAGTACTGACAAATAGATTAGAAATAGACCCAAATTTCCATTGTCAATTAAATTTGGTGAAGTTAAGGCAATTCAATGAGGAAAGCACAATCTTTTCACCAATGATATTGCATAATCTGGAGTGATATGGAAAAAATGAAGCTGGATCCCTACCTCACATCATACATACAAATTAATCTGAGATGGAGTCAAAGTCCTAAAAATAAAAGCTAAAATTATAAAGCTTTTAGGAGAAAAATGAGAGAATATCTTGGTGACCTTGATGTTGGTAAAGACTTCTTAGGATATAAAAAGCACTATCCATTCAAAAATGATAAATTCAACTTCTTCAAAAGATGCTAAGAATATGAAAAGACAAGCCACAGAATGAGTCATAGGCTATGTTTATGTTTTAGTAAGAAAATACCAAACAATTTTCTGAAATGGTTGTTCCATCTTACATTTACATACAGCAGAATTTAGTGTTTTTAATTTTAGCCATTCTAGTGAGTATAACATGGTATCTCATTGTAGTTTTAATTTGCAGTTCCCTGATGATTGTTGAAACTGAGCATCTTCCTTGTGAACCTTATTATTCACATATCAGGGTTTGTTGGTCATGAATGTATAAACTTTTTAATTTTTAAAATTCTTTTATACAGTTTTAAAGGTTACATTCCACTTACAGTTATTACAAAATATTGGCTATAGTCCCTGTGTTGTACGATGTATCTTTGTAGCCTATCTTATACCCAATAGTTTGTACCCCCACTCTCCACCACTATATAGCTCCTCTCCTCTCTCTCCACTGGTAACTACTAGTTGGTTCTCTATATCTGTGAGTCTGCTGCTTTTTTGTTATATTTACTAGTTTTTTGTATTTTTTAGATTCTACATACAAGTGATATCATACAATATTTGTCTTTCTCTGACTTATTTCACTTAGCACAATGCCCTCCAAGACCATCCATGTTGCTGCAAATAGTAAAACCCCATTCTTTTTAATGGCTAAGTAGTATTCCATTGTATATATACCACATCTTCTTTAGCCGTTCATCTGTCGATGGACATTTATGTTACTTCAGTATCTTGGCAATTTAAACAATGCTGCTTTGAACATTGGGGTGCTTGTATCTTTTTGAATTAGTGTTTTTATTTATGTATTTATTTTTGGATATATACCCAGGAGTGGAATTGCTGGGTCATATGGTAGTTCTATTTTTAGTACTTTGAGAAACCTCCATCCTGTTTTCCACAGTGGTTGCACCAATTTACACTCCCACCAACAGTGTACAAGAGTTCCGTTTTCTCCACATCCTGGCCAGCATTTGTTATTTGTGTTCTTTTTGATGATAGCTATTCTGACAGGTGTGAGGTAATATCTCATTGTGGTTTTGATTTGCATTTCCCTGATGATTAAGCTATGTTGAGCATCTTTTCATTGCCTCTTGGCCAGTTTCATTTCCTCTTTGAAAAAAATGTATTGAGTTGTAGGATTTCATTGTAGGATTTCTTTATATATTCTACATATCCATGTCAGTTATGAGAATTTGAAATTCTGGTTCAAGATTTTTTTTTCATATCTGTAATTGCTTTTTAGCAGCTCTTGTATTCATGCTGGGGAGCTGTGTTATAGTTTCCTCTAATTATAGTTTCTGTGCTTGGATTTTGGAGGGAAGAATTTTCTTCAGCTAAAATGTTTTGGTTCTCAATTTCATTTTGTTCTTACAGTAGCTGTATAAGGATGTAATATGATAATTTCCAGTCATTTTGAAATGTCTTACCTTTTGCTCAATATGCAGTACCAATGGTATATCAGTTAGGATGAAGGTTTGGGGTAGGTTTTTTGGTTCAAGAGAGACACATCCTGTTGTTTTTGTGAATGGTGATAGATGGTGCGCTCTGTGTTGATTTGTGTGTTTTCTGATTTTCTGATTCTCTTTTGTTAATTCAGAACTCTTAATTTCCTGTTTGCTTCCTTCTCTGATGCTAAGAGATAGGGCTCCTTGTAGTGACTTCCCTTTCTTCTGGAAGCAGTGCCTTCCACAGATTGCTCTTTCTTTTCCTGGACCCTTTCAGGCCTCTTTCTTTGAATATCTCAGTAGCCAATATTTTGTTCTCAGTGCTGTTGTTGTTGTTGTTTGTTTACTTGCTTGCTTGTTTCTTTAACTCAGGGAGGAGCTGACTTTCAGGGGGTGATTTTGTCTGACTTCTGCCATGGCTGGGTCCTTGCTGCCCTCTGCCCTTTTCTGTTCATTCTTTATTCCACTCTCAACTCCAGTGTGAACTCCAGTGCTGACTCTTCTGGTTTAGAATGTTTATTTCTCTACTTCACATATTGAAGTTTTTAGAATTCTCTGTCTCCTAGTGACTCTATGGCTTGGCCCTAGTGGCCACTCTATGGCCCTAGTGGCTTGGGTTATGGTGATCATATTTGTTCTCCTTCACGATCAGAATGGTTTTTAGAGAAAAATGTGGAAATATTAGGCTGCTATCATTATCCAATGGGAAGCTGAATCATTTGGACTAAAATTTTAAATGTTATAGTCATGAATATGCTAGAAGAAACTATTAAAGACTACTTTTTATTATTTTGTGAGGAAGGAAGTACTTTCTAATTAAAGCACAAATTCTAGAAGAAATTAAGAAAAAATGTTTTAAAATTTTGAGTCATTTTATTTTAGCCTATAGAATAATGAAAAACAACAACATAAGGTTAAAAGACACACAGCAAACTGGGAGAAAGTATTTGAAACATCTATCTAGACAAAGGATCAATGAGGTATCACCTCACACTGGTCAGAATGGCCATCATCAAAAATGTCTACAAATAATAAATGCTGGAGAAACTGTGGAGAAAAAGGAACCCTCCTACACTGTTGGTGGGAATGTAAATTGGTGTAGTCACTGTGGAGAACAGTATGGGGGTTCCTTAAAAAACTAAAACTAGAGCTACCATATGATCCTGCAATCCCACTCCTGGGCATATATCCAGAGAAAAACATAATTAGAAAAGATACATGCAACCTGATGTTTGTAGCACTATTTAAAATAGCCAAGACGTGGAAGCAACCTAAATATCTATTGATGGATGAATGGATAAAGAAGAGGTGGTATATATATACAGTGGAATATTACTCAGCTGTAAAAAAAAAGAATGAAATAATGCCATTTGCATCAATATGGATGGACCTGGAGATTATCATACTAAGTGAAGTAACTCAGACACAGAAAGACAAATACCATATGATATCACTTATGTGTGGAATCTAAAAATAGGATACAAATGAACTTATTTACAAAACAGAAATAGAATCACAGACATAGAAAACAAAGCTATGGTTACCAAGGGGAGCAGGGGAGGAATAAATTACAAGGTGTTTTTAAAAAAAAGGATCAACATCTAATCCTTCAAAAATTTATTGAGGGCTTAGAATGAAGCAGGCACTGTTCTAGATATATATTTTAAGGGATGGAGATATGAGATAAATGAAATAAATGATGAAAGTATAGTACGGGCTGGAGATGGTGAGTGCTATGCAGAAAGGCAAAGCAGATGGGTGATTCTAATTGTTAATAAACCAGTCTTAATGGGTCTCTCAGAGGAGTTGAATTTGAGAAAAGGCCTGTTAAAAAAAATGAGATACCAAACCATGCAGATACCTGGGAAAGATGTTTCCAGGCAGAGGGAAGAACAATTACTGAGGTAGCCAGAGTGGAGAAAGGGAGGGGAAACATAGTTGGAAATGGGAGACATAGTGAAGGCTGGATTATTTAAGATGTTGTAGGCTATTGTGATGACTTCGGCTTTTACTTGATGTGAGACAAGAAGCCTTTGGTGGTCCCCAGGTAGAGGAAAGACGTGACGAGAATTGTCCTTTGATGGGATGACTCTATTATTTTAGAATAGACTATAGTGTGTGTGTGTGTGTGCGTGTGTGTTTTTTGTGTTGCGGGGGCATGGAGCAAGGATGGAAAAAGGGAGGTCAAAAATGTTAGGGGAGATAATTACAATAATCCAGGAGACAGAGAATGGTGACTTATAACATATGATGACCCACAATATTTAAAGAACTCAAGGGCTTTCCTGGTGGCGCAGTGGTTGAGAGTCCGCCTGCCGATGCAGGGGGCGCGGGTTCGTGACCCAGTCCGCGAGGATCCCACGTGCCGCGGAGCGGCTGGGCCCGTGAGCCATGGCCGCTGAGCCTGCGTGTCCGGAGCCTGTGCTCCGCAACAGGAGAGGCCACAAAGGTGAGAGGCCCGCGTGCCACAAAAAAAAAAAAAACTCAAATAAATCAAGTAGAAACCAATAAACAGACCTTTGAAATTGGACAAGAGACATTTGTGTGCACAACTCCCATAAAAATATATGGCTATCTTTATGGCTAACATATATATGAAGTTTTTACTATCACCAATAATATGAAAAGTGAATTGAAACAAACCTGAATTCTCATTCTTTCATCTCAGATTTTGAAATTTCCATTATTGGCCAGAGTATGCGGATGTGGTCATTCAAACTCTGAAAAAGTATTGGGTTGGCCAAAAGGTTCCTTTGGTTTTTATGTAAAAATAAAAGACACATTTTTCATTTTTACCAAGAATTTTATTAAACAATGTGTTCACCATTTTGTTCTTCTACCTTCTGCCATTTTTCAGGCAGCTTCATAACTCCATCTTCCCAAAAGTTTTTATCTTTTTGAGCAAAGAACTGTTCGAGGTGCCTTTTACAGTCATCCAGGGAATTGAAATTTTTCCATTAAGAGAATGTTTTAAAGACCAAAATAAATGGAAATTCAAAGGTGCAATGTCTGGTGAATACAGCAGGTGAATCAGAACTTCCCAGCCAAGCTGTAACAGTTTTTGCCTGGTCATCAAAGAAACACGTGGTCTTGCATTATCCTGATGGAAGATTATGCATTTTCTGTTGACTAATTCTGGACGCTTTTTGTCGAGTGCTGTTTTCAGTTGGTCTAAGTGGGAACAGTACTTGTTGGAATTAATTGTTTGGTTTTCCAGAAGGAGCTCATAATACAGGATTCCCTTCCAATCCCACCATATACACAACATCCCCTTCTCTGGATGAAGACCGCCCTTTGGTGTGGTTGGTGGTGGTTCATTTCGCTTGCCCCTTGATCTCTTCTGTTCCACATTACTGTACAGTATCCACTTTTCATTGCCCATCACAATTTGTTTTAAAAATGGAACATTTTTGTTATGTTTAAGTACAGAATCGCATGGGAAGTATGGTCAAGAAGGTTTTTTTCACTTAACTTATGTGAAACCCAAATATCAAAGTGATTAATATAACCAAGCTGGTACAAATGATTTTCGATGCTTGATTTGGATATTTTGAGTATGTCGGCTATCTCCCCTGTGGTATAACGTTGATTGTTCTCAATTAATATCTCTATTTGATTGCTATCAACTTCAGCTGGTCTGCATGACCGTGGAGCATCGTCCAGCAAGAAATCTCCAGCATGAAACTTCGCAGACCACTTTTGACACGGTCGATCAGTCACAGCACCTTCTCCATACACTGCAGAAATCTTTTTTTGCGTTTCAGTTGCATTTTTACCTTTCTTGAAATAATAAAGCATAACATGCAGAAAATGTTGCTTTTTTGCTTCCGTCTTCAACATTAAAATGCCTACATAAAAATTCACCAATTTTGATGTCTGTTTTTAAATACGCACTGATATGACAGCTGTCACATGCAGTCTAACAAAATTGTTTCGAATGATGTTAAAGACAGCTAAGCGCTATTAGAGCCATCTTACAGAAAAAACCAAACGAACTTTTTTGCCAACCCAGTATTTGAATCAATTATTAGTTTTCAAAGACCATATGGCAATATGAGTAAAATTTTTAGAAATTAATCTCTTTGACTGAACATTATCTTAGAGCCTACCAATATGCAAGCAAAACTGTTTGTTGCAATACTACTTTTAATATCAAAAAATTAGAAACCAACTAAATGTTACCTAAGATAAAATTATAAAATAAAGTATGTAAATGTATTTAGTTATTAGAGAATATCACGTATCTTTGTGAACTAAAGTGGAAAGATATCTGCTCTATGTTACAAAGTGAAAAACACTTACAGAAGCATTTTTCACAATAGCTGAGATATGGAAACAGCCCAAATGTCCATCAGTGGATGAATGGATAAAGAAAATATACATACATACACAAACAGGTACAATGGAATATTATTCAACCGTGAGAAAGAAATCCTACCATTTGCAACAAAATGGATGAACCCGGAGGGCATTATGCTAAGTGAAATGACCCAGATAGAGAAAGATGAATACTGTAGGAGCTCACTGATATGTGGAATAAATTTTTTTTTAAAAATCAAGCTCATACAAACAGGGAGTAGAATAGTGGTTACCAGGGACTGGGGAGATGTTGGTCAAAGACTACAAAGTTGCAGTTATGTAGGATGAAAAAGCCTAGAGAGCTAATGTATAGGCATGATGACTATACTTAATAATACTATAATAATACTGTATGGAAAGGTGCTAAGAGAATAGATATCAGATGCACTTATCACACACAAAAATTAGTACCTATGTGAGGATATAGTATGTTAATTAGCTTGACTGTAGTAATCATTTCACTATGTATATGTATAAATCATCGTGTTGAACACCTTAAATATATGCAATTATATTTTGAAAAATTTTAAAAACTTACAGAATAGTGTACGTGATGTAATCCAATTTCAGTAAAGAAAAAACAGATAAACAATGACATACATGTGTATAAATATTTCTGAGAAAAACTTTGCCAAATTGTTGGCAGTAGTTTCTGTGAGGGTGACAGGTAAACCTATAGAGAATTTTCACTTTCAGCTTTTATAGTTTGAATTTTATGTAATTCTATTATTTCTTCATTTTCAGCAAACCTTTGTATTGAAGTTTAACATACAAACAGAAAAGTGCAAAAATCATAGGTGTACCGGTTGACAGATTTCAAAACCTGAATAGCTTTATGTAACCAGCACGAAATTACTAAATAGAACAGTACTGATCCCCCAGAACCTCTGCACTGTGCCCTGTTCTAAACCCCAACCAGGATTACCACTATCTTGACCTCTAAAACCATAGATTTATTTTGCGTGGTTTTACACTTGATGTAAAAGGGATCGTGCAGTATGTTCTTTTGTGCCTAGCATTTTTTATCCAATGTTTTGTTTGTGAGATTCATGCCTGTAGTTGCATGTGGCTATATTTTGTTCATTCTCATTGCTATATTATACCTCATTTATTTATCCTTTCTGCAGTTGGTGGGCATTTGTGTATGTTCCATTTTAATGGTATAATAAGTATTTCTATATACATACTTGTATATTTTTCTGAAGCTGTGTGTGTGTGTGTGTGTGTGTGTGTGTGTGTGTGTGTGGTGGGATATATAACTTGGAGTGGAATGACTAGACCAAAAGGTATGCATATATTTAGGATATATAAATTAATAAGTACTGCCAAGCAGTTTTTCAGAATGGTGGTACCAATTATACTCCCACTAGTAGCTATGAGCATTCCAGTTGCTCTGTGTACTTGAGTATATTTAGTATTTTCTATTTTATTTTAGCCATTCTGGTGGGCGTTTAGTGGTATTGCATTTTATTTTGCATTTCTCTGATGACTAACAATGCTGAGCATCTTTTTCATACATTTATTTGTCATTTGGACATCATCTTTTTGAAGAGCCATTTGCCCCCATTCTTTTAATGAGTCATTCATCTTTTTTTTATTTACTTTTAGGAATTATATATATTTTTATTGGATATGTATGTTATCAGAAATATATTTTATAAATATCTTCTCCTGTTATGTTAGTTACCTTTTCACTCTCTTATTTGTGCCTTTTCTTAGACAAAAGTTCTTAATCCTAATACAATTTATAACCATTTCCCTTTCTATTATACTTTCACCTGTATTGTTTAAGAACTCTTTGCCTATTCCATGGGCTTGTCGCTGTACTGTTTTTATGATTAAATTTTTAAGGTTGCAAACACATTTACATAAAAGCTAAGTATTTCCATGTGGATCTTGGATTTTCAGGTTTTTTAAAAATGTGAGGCTATGGATGTATGTCTCTTTTATATATCTCTGTATCCCAATAGCCCAGAAGGGTGACTGCACAAAGTACATTTTCCTAAAAATATTCCTTGGATGAATGAATAAATTTTTCTATTGAGATAGAAAAATGCTCTATCATTTCCCCAAATACTTGAAGCAAAAACTTTTCTATTTTTCAGAATATCTCCCGTTTTCTTTGCATCAAAATCTACATTTTAGCAAGTGAGAAATGTTTATTTTTCTGCCCAGTTTAGTCAGCATGGCTTTTTAATGCAAACCTCTAAAAAGAAAAATGCTTTGGTACTGCTCTGCTCTGCTCCGCATGTCTTCTTATTCTTGAGCCCAGGATGAAAGCACATTCATGAGGCACAGGAGAAAATAGGAGTCAAGATCAGTCACACAGTATATATTTAAAGTTTCTTCTCTAACATGGTACCACATGTCTGCTTCCATTTCTTTGCCCGAAACAAATCACGTGGCTGAGCCTAAAGTCAGCGGATGGGGATGTATAAGCATATGATTGACTACATGATTTCAGGCATTTGGCTCAAAAGATAGGATTTATCAGTGTCTACAACATTAATTGTCAAGAACATGATGTTTCAATGGAAGTGTGCATATTTTTATTTCTTTACTTGCCAAAAAAACCCCTCATTCATTATAAATCTTTGTAATGTAAGGAAACAATTTGACCATACAACAGCAAAACAAGTTACTTTACTAAATCTTCATTTCTCACAAGAAATACCCCTTGATCTGTGTATTCTATTTTAGTTGGGCTAAATTTTATATAACATTTCTGTGTTATGGAAGTGTAAAAGCTGGAAATTAAATGGTGTGTCTGAAAAACACATGCACATGCATATTCTTGAATAACATATGATATTAGTTGATTTTTTCCCAAGTATAACTTGGCTAAATATTTCTGTAATTCTTATTGTGATTCATAATTTCATTCATCAAATTTCCCTTCAACTGGGGACGAGTAGTTGTATTCCCAGACTGAGCAATTATTATTTTCTTCCCTCATTCAAATCCTGGCTTTTGCTCCCTTGGTTACCACCATGTAGATGCCTACAGCACCCTGGTAGAGAGTGTTGTTGTCTTCGTGTTCTGAATTGTAGCTATTTTTATGAAATAACCTTCAGTTGTTTAATTTTAAAGCAATAATCTTAATTATAGTATTTGATACCACATATGAAATTTTAAAATGGTCGCAGAAAGGTAAGCCATCTGTAGAAGAGAGCCACTCTGAACCAAAAGGAGAGAAGCTTAAGAGAAGAAGAGTTGATAGAAATATGATTTTTCTCTGGTCAGAAGGTACACCAGATTTTGGCCATGTCTGTGCTTTTGTTGGCAGATGTGTCCTCCTTATATCTGACTGCGCCACCCTAATAATTTGTTTCTATGTCTCTCATTTCATTCTCTACCAGATTTTTGTAGTGAGACCTCGATACCCGCTGCCTACTCATCCATTCCATGAAAAATTATCACCCAGCAGTTTGGACTCTGCTCATTCTACTCAATTGAAAAAGATAGTAATTGCCAGCTCTGTGAGCTTTTCTTCAGCTCTCATTATTCTGGACCTATAGGAAATGTTTACACAGTTAACTAACTTTGCCTTCTTAAAGTTCTCTCCTACCTATGTTTCCATTTTACAATGTGATCCTGATTGTTCTAACTTTATTATTGGACCGATTCTTTCCTTAAGTCTGGGGCATTTTTCCCAGTGGTCCTTGCTGTGTCTCCCAGGGACATGATTTATTGGCAGGTGATTGCCAATTTATTTTTCTAGCCCCATTTTCTCTTCTGAGATTTAGTTTCTCATCTCCAAACGATGGATAGTTTTTTCCTTTACATCATTAATATAAACTCACTGTGCCCCAGATGGAGCTTACATCCTCAACCCCATATTGTCTTCGGTACCTGACCTTTCTAGTTCTGTTAATAATGCTACTTTTCCCTCAGTAATTGGTGAAAAGAATCGACCATCTTACCCCCATCATCACCTCATAACCACTTGTTTTAAGGATTCTCTTCTGAAATATATAGACTCCATTCTTTCAATACATTTAGTTATGTGTCAGTCCTTAATTAAAATCCTTATCATCTTATTCCCCCAAAGCACAGCAATATCCCAGCTGGTTCTTCTGTAGTTAAATTATCTACATCCTCCAGACATTCAACTGTTAGCTTGACTTTGAGCATCTTCTTCCCTTCCTCCACCCAAATTTTAAAGCCTTCCTTTTGTCTACAGGATAAATTCCAACTTTTTTAGTCCGCTTAGTAGGAGAGGTGAGAGTAGTAAAGCTAGTATCAGGGGTTCTAGTGAGTTTGGATACTGAAAAGTGATGTGTAGGGACAAACGATCTTATTCTAGGAAGTGACAGAGCTCCAGGATGGAGCAGGTACTGAATCTAACAGTGAGAATGTAATATCCTAGAAGGTGGGATAAAGAGAATCAGAGAGTGTGAAGTAATGAAATATCAAAATGAATAGGACAGGTATGTTTGAAAAGGACCAAAAGCATAAAATCTAGAAGACAAAGACGCAGAAGCTAAGAAGGCCAGGAGAAATTTGAGTTGCCTCTTTGGAAAGTCTGAAGCCCACATGCCAGACTTGCCTTTGCTGGTATTAAAGTAATTCACTCTAAAGATAGTTATGACACAATCTTCCTTTCCATCTTTGTCTTCTACTCAAACTTCTCAAACCAGATACTCTATATATGGCCTGAGATGGGGTCTTGCCTATTTCTCCAGATTCATCTCTTAACTGCCTCCTCCACATCCAGCTTTCCTTAATATTTTCCCTGCCTCCAGGCCTTTATACGGTTTCTCCCAAAGTCCTTCATATTCTCTGAAAACAAGCTCAAGCATCTTATTCTTTGTGAAACCTTGCTTAACCCCTTTGAATCAAATTATATCTTGTAAACAGGTCTGTATCACTTATCACACCTCACTACAGTTTTTTTTTTTTAATTCTTTTTCACCAACTAGAATTTAATGTCAGGCACTGGCTTGTTAGTTTTTCTTCTTTATTGTGTATCAGAGTACTCAACAAATGTTAATGTTCCATAGAAGACGTATTTTATAAAATGGCAATCTGATGCTCACAAAATGATTTCTGACCTCCTGCCTCCACACCTGTGTTAAAACTTCTTCCTTACCACTATTGTACCTTCCACCTCCTTTCTTCACATCCGTTTACTAAGTACACCAGGACACCATGTGATTTCTGGGGGTAGAAAGATGAATCAGACATGGTTTCTGATTGCAGGAACCTGTTGTAGTCTATTGAATCCAGGGCCCTCAGCTATGTAGGAACTTTGGTTACCAGCCCAGCATGAAGGCAGCTCTGTCCCCTTCCAACTTACACAATCCTGGTTGACTATATTACTAATCAAATCAATAGCCATTAATTATTCAGTTTTGTGCTCTTGAGCTGTCATTTGGTTCTCATGTATGTTCTTGACCTTATTTGATTCTCCCTGTACGTCGTGTCTGTTAAGACACACACATTTTATATCTCCAGCTAAACTGGACACGCTTGAGAACAAAGATCTCAAACTTCTTTGCAAGTTTCAGTACATTAACAAAATGTCTTACACTGAGGAAGAGCTTGATAGTACGCATTGAGTGGGTGGGATCCCCGTAGAATGGAGGTTGGGCCAGGTGGTGGTAGTGCGAAGACATCATAGAGAACTATTGCATGCTCCCCCTGCTTCCTGAGCAGGGGTAATTTCTGAGAGACAGGAGCACTGTGTGTCATGGGCAGTGCTGGTAGGTGATCTGAAGGGTGAGTGGAGCCCCTGGAATTCTAAAGGCTGCAGACCATTTGGTTACAGGATGGCATCCCAGAAAATTGGCTCTGTGGACCACTTCATAGCAGATTTTTCTCGTTTTTAGCTTCTACTGCTGGACAAGTTCTTTAAACTTCATAAGTATTTTAAACAAAGCTCCTTATGTTTCTTTCACTCATGTCAAAAACCCATTTATTTTTATGACTCTGATAATATTACCACATTGATCCCCTGGTGACCAATTTTGGGTTGACAACATATCTTTTTATGTTGATGAGTTTTGCATATATTTAAACTTCATTATATATTGATTAGCGGGAGTGCAGGCTTGAGTTTCCAAGTATGGGTTGGCATTCCTAATGGGATACAGTTAAAACCAAATGGCTGGGGCCATCCCAGTGCATTGCTGTGTATAATTCCTTGACTGTACTCACTACATCATAAATAATAATGAAAGTAAATGTACGTTTATCAGAAAGAATCAACAAAAGCCAGCACTGATTCGCTGATTGCACTTGTCTCCCCAGGCATTAAGGCCAGCTTTCGAACGAGGGTGCCTGAAGGTTTGATTGTCTTTGCGGCATCACCTGGCAATCAGGAAGAGTATTTCGCAATTCAGTTGAAGAATGGACGCCCTTATTTTCTTTTTGATCCTCAGGTAAATGAGTAATCATAAGAGTTGATATTTTTGAGAGTTTACCAGGTACCAAGTGCTTATGTTTTCACAGTGAATCCTCACCCAAACCTTAGAGGTGAGTACTCATTATTTCCACTTTACCAATGAGGAAAAAGAAACTTACAAAAGTGATTTGACTTGCCCACAGCTAAAATAGCAGAGCTTCAAAATCACATAGTCTGACTGAGAATCTACATGCTTAACAGCCATATGCTACCTTATAATGAGGATTAAAACTTTCTTCACCAGCAAGTATTTAAGCATCTATCAGGTGCTATCGGGCTGGGTATTGCAGACTACACTAGTTTAAAGTTAAATATGACCGTGCCCCTATGAAACAATCTAGGTAGTATACAGTTAAAAAAAATAAAATATTCACGACTGTTACGAAAGACAAGTATGATGCTGTGTATTATGAGAGAATAAAGTAAAGAGTCTTTCTTTTAAGTTGTCTGTCTCCTCTGCAAATGTGATATTTAACTGAGATGCAAAACAATGAGGAAAAGTTGATCAGGACAAGAATATATGTCTATACAAGAGGACATGTGTTTGAGGTGGGGCAGGCCAGCAGAAATACTGATGGGAGATGAGGGTAGGATCTGTAATAAAATTTCCAGGCAGAGCAAACAGCAAATATTTAGTGTCTGAGTTAGACAAGAACATGGCATATTCAATACATTGAGATGAGTCTAATATGGCTGTAGCGTAGAGAACAAAGAGAACAGTGGTAGGTTGAAAAGTTGGGTAGAGACTAAGTAACTTAGGACCTGGGAAGGATTTGAGAGGATTTAAATTTTTCCTGAGGGCAATGGGAAACTATTGCATAGTTGTCTTCACTTTAGTTACAGGAAGGTTCGTAAACATTTGCTGTTAAGTACTGTGTTGGGCCTGTGAGTAACTGAAATATAAGAGTATGTCAAAGATTTTTCTCAGGTTTTCAACTTAAAACTGCTGATCTAAGACATAAATTATGCCAAATAAATGTTTAATGTTATATTATTAAAGGAGGCACAACTTTTCCCCTCTGTATCTAAGGGATCATGGGCCATGAGCTTCCTGTATCCTGGAGACCCACTCACCTTTGAGAGGAAAGTCAGGGCCTGCTGGGCCAAGTGTGTCTGAGCATCACCCAGGATCCCTGCAGAAGCCCTCAAGAGGCAGACGGAGTCGTTCCTGTGTTAGGAAGTGTTAGAGCCATGAATTGGCTACTGGCAAGACCAGGGAAAGAAAGGTTTATTCCTGGTATTTTGACAGCCACCTGATAACCCCCTGGCCTGACCACTATAGGTCCTCAGGCACAAGAACCCCTGGGTGTCCCCTAGAATTGCAGCTTCTTAAGGGATGCCAAGAGGTGGGCAATGAGTAAGCAAAAAGAAATAGCATCACACCTAAGCAGATCCAGCATCCAGAGAGAAAGGGCTGAGAAGCAGCTGTTTCCAAAGGCAAGGCAGATGGCATCGGGAAAACAAAAACAGCACACTGACGTTGATTCAGTTACGGAACTGAAAATATTATTTTGCATTTAGATCCTTTAAGTAGATTAATTAGAAGAGAGACTGCTGAGCCTCAGGTTGCTAGGTCAAAATACATGACAAAAATATGAAAACATAAAGAAAGATGAAGGAAGATGCTAATATTAAGAAGAAATTCAAATGGAGAACAGAAAACACATGCACAAGGTAGAGAAGGATGGGAGAAGATGACGAAATCTAAAATAGGAGAGAATATATGATTTAATAGACTTGATTATAAATTTATTGAAAGGGCTCATCAAGTTCTAGTCAAGATTAAGCAAAGCTTGTTCTTCTATAGGACCTCTGTGTGCCAGCCATTATTCTAAGTGTTCTCTCTATACATAAATACACACACACACACACACACACACACACACACACACACACGTATTTAAACATCACAACAACTCTATAAAGCAGGTACTCACTATCCCCACTTTACAGGTGAAAATCTGAATCATGGCTAAATTTTCCCAAAGTTATACAGCTAATCTGTGACCAAACTTTTCAACATGAAAGAAAAATGCTTGTTGATGTCCAGAGATTCAGTTTAAATACCATCCGTGCACCATATTGGAAGGAAATATTTCAGCAAGGCTTCTAATCAGAAGGAAAAAATAAAGAATTTGAAATATAGAGAAGTAGTGGTGAATAATAAACCTAAGGATATTAAGTTCAACCTAAGTATTTGATGACAAAATGACTAGAAATGTGTTTTATGTGCCAAAGAATCTTTGACCTAGAATAGACACAGCAAAGGGGAAAAAAAACCCTGATAATTGTTTGGTGCTAAAATTACTAAGAGTTGAAGGAGGTGGGGGGGGGGGGAATGAGTGACTTAAAAGTTTCTAAAGGTATCAACTTAGTAGAGGGGGCATTAAGGGTATAGGTTATATTGGTTTCTTGTTTTCATAAAATAAATGGACAAAAATATTTGATTTTAAATGTTGTGACAACAGAAAGTAATTACTAATAGAACGAAAATTGTTAATTGTTCCAAGAACAATTAACAAGATTAAAAAAAAGACTAAATGCTAAATTGTAAATATCAACAAAAACATAAAAGAAAGGAAACAATCCAGAAAAATAGAAGAATATCAATGAGAAAGAAAAAATCTGGTTCTGCTTCTTCTACCTCAACCTGTTAATATCTAGGTATATTTGAGATCAAGCCAGATGGAGAAAAACTTTAATCATATAGCCATTTATTCATAGAGCTTTCAAAGTACGCAAAGTGGGTTCATGTTGATTGTCTCATTTCATTCTTGAAGTAGCCACCTGAAGTAGGTATTGTTTTTTTCCCCGCTTTAGATGAAGTGTCTTAACTAGGGTCACATAGTGATCTAGTGATAGAACTGGCACTGGATTTAGTTTATTCCATTCAATGAAACATTGTTAAAAATGTATCATATTCCAGGCACTGTGCTGGGCAGTTATGAGTTGGAAACACGGAAATGAGAAATGAACAAAATGCCGCTCCTGCCGTCCTCTCTCTAGACACCCCCCCTTCCAAGATTGGAGTAGAGTCCTGCTGGACTTGAACAGGGCAATGTGCCAGGGTGGCTTCACGCTGCCTCACACTTACAATACAATCGGTCACACCCTCATAAACGTCCATCCTGGTGTCTATGAGTGTGATTCCAGATGACCATTCACACCCCAGAGCTACGTCTGTAATCATACAGTGGCCACGGGTTTGTTCACAGGTTTTGAGTATTTAATAAATGTGCCCTGCCTGCCCCCGCCCCCCCCACCCACAATATACTCTAAACACATGGGGCAAAGTCTTTGCAGAATTAATCCAAAAATGATTCCACCAGAACTGAAACATGACTGCCATCTCTTTGTTATTTCTCTTTCTAAAAGATGTGATAGCTTCAGATTCTGCAGAATAGGAAGGGGAAGAAGTTAAATAATGCGTAACTCCGCTCAGCACATTATTGCCATTATGATCCTGAGACTGGCTGTCAGGAAACTCCCTCCATCTCATCTTTTTCATCGCCTTTTCAATGATCAGATAGACAGGCTGGTGTAGACCAGAGCAGAGTTCAAGGAAACATGCACAAGGGCATTGCCAACCACTTCCTCCCCCTCTTCCTTCAGACAGTGGCCTAGAGTGCTTCCCTCTGCCTGTCCCTGCCCTATATACCCAAATCGTAACCTGTGTACAAAGTTGGTACCTGCTAGGCAAGCATTAATGAAATTGTTACAGCCAAAGTTGGAGGACCAGGGGAATGCAGAGGGTTTAATGATGACTTACAAGTGCATTTTTACCTGGAATAATAATGTCCCTCTAATAAAGCAAAAGTTACCTGCATTTTCAGGAAAGTGATAATTAATTTATACAAAAGAAAGTAAGGTGTTGGTTGAGCCGGACTGCCTTAAGATACATTTGAGAAAATGTGAGCAGATGTATCACACTGAGTGCTTGTGATACTGTCTATACATGAGTCCACGAGCTCAAGCTAGCTGGGACTGGTCCTTCCTCACCACGAAGGAATTTATCCAGGTTAACTGGACATATTGCTAACTTTTTAATGAAAGCCCAGCATATTATCAGGCAAAGAGATTGTTGAAACTGAGGAATGGAGAATATTTGGAATATTCTTCCATTTTTTTCTCTTTTGGGGTAGGAATATAAATACAGCTTTTTTTCTCTTTTTTTTTTTTATTGAAGTAGAGTTTATTTACAATGTTGTGTTAGTTTCTTCTGTACAGCAAAGTGACTCAGTTATACATATATATATTATTTTTCATATTCTTTTCCATTATGGTTTACCACAGGATATTGAACATAGTCCCCTGTGCTATACAGTAGGACTTTGTTTTTTATCCATCCTATATATAATAGTTTGCATCTCCTCATCCCAAACCCCCAATCCCTCACCCCTTTGGCAACCACAAGTCTGTACTCTGTGTCATAAATACAACTTCGTGAACAAAGTTAGAGCTACCCCAAGTTTAAAGAAGCTTAGGAGTTTGTTTTATACGTCCCCCATTGACATTTCAAAGTATTTATATTTTAAATAACTCAGGTACCACTTTAAGCCAGTTTTCTTTCCTTTTGTCTGTAAAGGATACAAGATTATCTAATGAACACCTTATTGTACTCATCAGACAAGTAGTTATTTGCTCTTTGTGTCTTTCTTATCTGAGTGTACAATCCAGTGAGGGCAGGTCTGTCTGTTAGTCCCCAGATACATCCTTGAGGCTCAGTACAGTCCTTGGAACATAGTAGATATACTCATAAATAAGTAAAGGTCTGTTGACTGATTGGTTGACTGAGTGGCTTGATAGCTATTGGTAAAATAGTACTCATGGGCTTCCCTGGTGGCGCAGTGGTTGAGAGCCTGCCTGCCAATGCAGGGGACATGGTTTCGTGCCCCGGTCCGGGAGGATCCCACATGCCGCGGAGCAGCTGGGCCCGTGAGCCATGGCCGCTGAGCCTGCGCGTCCGGAGCCCGTGCTCTGCAACGGGAGAGGCCACAACAGTGAGAGGCCTGCATACTGCAAAAAAAAAAAAGTACTCATAATTGCAGAAATTACCCATTTTCTAGGATAAAATTTCCAGTTCTTTAATGATAATTTAACAATTTTAGTTATTTGTTTTCATTTGCCAGATACTTTGACTTATACTGATGGTTATTTTCAAATTACTGTTCCTGAATCCATTCAAAATAATTAAATTTTGAGTTGTGGAAAGAGCATTTTGTAGGAATTTAAAGTTACTCTCTAACACGTAGTTTCAAAATAACTGAAGTCATTGTGTACTTTGTTCTTTTTAAAATATCTTAATAAACTTAAGCAACGAATTCTTTACATAATAATATAATTCTACATAGAGGCGTAAAAACTTACTTGGCATTCCTTTCAACTATCTGATTCATTCTATGAAAAAATATTTGGGGGAAAGGGGGAAGATTCTTCATAATATTTAAAACAGGACATATGTTTGCCTATCATAAACTGAACACTTAGAATTATTGTTAAGAGTCAGTAAAGTTACTCCATTTTTTAATTGCTGTATTTTTTGTTCTCTCTAACAATTAGCTAGAGTCTTCCTATTTTCATTAGATTAATTTCAATTTGGAAATACTTGATCAGATGATATTTTATTGACCAGTAATGACTCGTGGTTCTCAGTTAAATGTTTTATGTTCAGTGACATTAACAGGAAATTCACATAACATTCTGACTTCACTGAGGGAAATGGTGAAAGTGAAAGCTTTCAAAAAAAATTCCGAATAGCATCTATTTAACATGTCTGATGTTTTCCAGATGGAAAAAATAAACTGCATCATATGACATCAGAATTGATCACAGAATTATTCTCTTAACATTGGTGAGGTAAAATAATCTTAAAATGATCATCAAAGAATAATACACTAAGTTCCTCTAAGTATGAAGAAAATTTGGCATACTGAGGCTGTGTGTTATGTACTTGAATGTGTCACCAGTCAATGTGATTTCGATGTAGAGAACTATTAATGCTTCAGACTATCGCCAAACATGATACGAAGAACCACTTACGCAGACACCTGATCTTTAGAATGCAGCATCGTCTGTAACAATTTTAACGCTAACTAAGTACACTTTGATGAGACAGCATTTAATAAAATGCTCATTAATTTCATCATTAGCAAGGGTATGCTAAGAAGTAAGCCAGTTTCTTATGTCACGCCCAATTAGCATCCCATGCTAGTAATCCCATTAGTATTGTTGAATTCACTAATGGAAAAACTAATGGGCATGCTACCAGGGCACATTAATTGGGCACGACACCAGTTCTGGTTTTAATTATTAAACTACGATAATGAAATGTGTGTTTGTAAAATATTAAAATGTTGAAATAGGGTTGAGGAAAATAAAAGAATATGTGGAGGAAAGAGATAGAAGGAAAATCAACCTACAAAGATTCGAGGACTTACCAAAATGGTCATCTTTCTAGCCGATTGAGTTGCCTGTAAAAGTTGGGATATTGTCCATGTGAGAAGCAACCCACTCCTACTCATGGGAAATTAAAAGCTCTTTTTTGGTAATATGAAATTCTGTATGTCACACATGTTGTCATGCTCTGTATGAGGCCTGACAGGAGCCAATTAAATGCATAGAATGGACATGGTATACTGCTGAAGCTATTTTAGGGAAATATAAACAGAAATGTTTTACTGAAGATGGTGTGATTAACGTTGCAATTTTTGTGACATAAATCTTCACCATATTGCATCAGATAATTATCAGCTTTATCTTTTTTGAAAAACAGTCTACCAAGATTATTAGAATTTGGTGAAACAGTCCAAGTAATTTAAAAATATATTTTGTAATATTTTACCAAATCTTATTTTTAGCTTAAAAAAATTTTTATTGATTGAAGTTAAGTATTGCTAGGATCTACTTTATTAAGAAAGAAAGAAAAAATTGTTTTCATTTAGAAGGTTTAGAGTAATTTTCTGGTTGTTTTTTCTTTAACCACGGTAGTAGCAAATGATGATGGTGACAAAGTTGAAATACCTTTTACTTAGTCTTAAGTGTTCACTAACATTAAAAGAGTATCATTGCGCTAACCAGAATATACATAGCTCTAAAGTGTCAAGATGAAATGTTTCTCTTTTACTTTTCTTTGTTTCCTTATCCTTACCTCCTTTTAGCTAGTATCTGTCCTTATTATCTGCCATTTCCTAGTCTTATCCACTTAGGAACTCATTTTTAACTATACTGTTACCTTAGGCAAAAGTATAAATGCTAGAATTTAGACTACAAAGCATTGAGTATTAAGTTTAACCGCTATACTTATGTTCAAGGCATTAGTAACTGACTAATTTTTAATGTGAACCTTATTCCTTCTTGCTATGCGTAGTGTAGTGAAGGTAAAAGAAAATAACTTGCCAGACATTTCCTTATCTTTAGAACAATATTATTTGAATAGTATTTTATTAGTTTTAAATTTTTCTCTTTTTTATATTTCTGCCCCCAAATTTAAAATATTAGAAAAGAAAATTCATTACCTTTCTGATGAGTATAGTTACTCAAAATCCAAGGGTACTTGTAAGAGATTTTTATTCCAAAGAGAAGCTCTTTTCAGATTTGAACACTGAGGTGACACAGAAGTACATCAGAGAAAAGCCAGAAGGATGTATCAACTTTAATTTTGAGTTCTGTTTGAAACGTGTACATGCTTGCGTCTGGATCATGTTGAAATTTGCTAATTGGTTTTTTACAAATATTTATGTATGTGTATGTAACATGTATACTCACTCATTGATTTTTTTTCCCTCATTCATTCCCTTAAGGGGTCTGCAGTAGAAGTTACCACAACTAATGATGATGGTAAACAATATAGTGATGGCAAATGGCATGAGATAATCGCGATTAGGCATCAGGATTTCGGCCAAATCACACTTGATGGGCAATATACAGGTAAGATCTTCTTTGACATATATGAAGGGCTCTATTGGTGTGCTGATGTTACCGTCCTCTTCTGTTGTTTATATTTGTTCATCTCTTCTTTCACCTTTATCTCCACTCAACTTCATCTAAATTGCTGTTGAGTTTGCCTTTGGGGTGCTCCTAAAATGATGAAGTCTTGGCAACTGTCTTCTCGTCTACACAGGGTTTCAGTAAAGCAAAAATAAGAGTAAAGTCATCAATAGCAATTTTGTATCTTTTTCAGGTCTTTACAATTTGCAAGGGCTTTTACTTTCCTTTTACTTTCCTTTTACTTATGTTCTCTCCTTATGTTCCTCTATTATGACCTCGGTTATACTCATTTTAGAGATGAGGAAACTAAGGCTCCAAAAGGTAAACAACTTCTTCCAGTTAAGACAGTTGGTAGGCAGCGTTCTGGGACATGTGTTTTTTCTTTGCAATTCTAAGTTTTTTTCTTTCTATCCTTCCCTATCTACCATCCCCATGTAATTGTAAAAGTTACAGTACGATGATGCAGGCTTTTATTAATTCATTCAGAAAATATGAAATTTTAATGAGCACCTACTACTGCTCTAGGAACTCTGGAAACAAGGAGGAAAATTTACACTTTAGGTGGGAGAGGGGCAGGAAACAGAATAAATAAATATTGAACAAATATCAGGTAGTGGTACATTCTGAGAGTGTATAAAACAGGATAAGAGGAAAAGGGGTGTGTGTGTATTGGGGAAGGGATGTTTTGATTTTATAAAAGACTGTTAGAGAAGGTCTTTCCGATAAGGTGACATATGAGCATAGACCTAAAGGGGCTGAAAGGGCAAACCAGGCAAATGTCTAGGAGAATGTTTCAAGTCAAGTGAACAGTAGGTCCCAGGGCCCTGAGGTGGGAGCATACGATATGTGCCATGTCAAGGACCAACAAGGAAGCCAATGTGGGAAAGAGAGGTTACAATGTGAAATCAGAGAGGCCGCTGGGGCTGTATTACATAGGGCTTTGTGAGCTTTTACTTGAAAAGAGGGAAGCCATTGGAGAATTTTGAGAGAGGGGTAACATGACGTGACTTCTTTCTTTAAAAGGAACACTCTGGCTGCTCTTTTGGAGATAAGTTTTAAGGAGAACAAGGATGGAAGTGTTGACCTAAAACAAATAGATTGCCATATGCTTTTCCAGCAAAGATGGGTTTATTCGGGATCAGTAGAAAGCTGCAATTCGGGGTCTGCAACCATGGTGAGCCACTTGGAAGTCCCTGCACAGCAACAGAAGGAGAACGCTTTTATGGAGGGCAAAAGGAAGTTGGGAGGGCTGTAGTAAACAAATAGTCCATGGCTTTTCATTGGCTGAGTGCTTGCCAGGAAAGAGGAGGTGTCTTTCTTCTTCCTGTTGGGCTCTGCTGTCACCACAGGGCATGAGACCTCCTTCTGGTCTCCCAAATCTATCTATTTGAGGTTTCTGTTTATTAATTTTTTATATGTCCCCCTTTTGATCATGAACTTTCTCTCAGAGCATCACTGATCGAGTCAGCTTTTCTAATTTCAATGGCTTTTTGTTCCTCAGTGCCAGGAAGGACCTTCCCTGTGTGTGGGGTCTCATATCAGAAGGGAATGCACAGATTGGAAACCTACTGAGGTCATATGCGAGTAACAAGGGAAGGTAGAATGGAGAACTCTCAGACACTTTCTGTCTCAATTCCATATGTTATCAAGATCATAGACATTGGAGATCATCTGAAGCATTATGTCATTGTCAAAGATTTGGCAATACACTTCCTAAAGACCTGGTCCAGATATCTTCAGAAAGCTGCCTCATCAGGTGTTGTCTGCTTCAGTTCTGGGAAATATTTACTTTCAGCTCACCAGACTTTTTGAGGTCCCTTCAGAATTTGGTGCTTTCTTTAGGCATGTCACATGAGTCCAAGAATCTATTCCTTGGACTTTGGCGGCAGAAGGGTTGGTTAGCAATACCTGATAGGGGTCTCTCCAATAAGGTTGAAGAAAGTTCCTCTGGAGGTGTCTTTTCCAGTAAATAAAGCCTTCAGGTTGCAAGGTGTGATGCTTAAGGTCTTCGTCTCCTGAGAGTGCACTGTAAAAAGATTGCTCTACCAAAACATGGTTATTTTTAATAGGAGCAATTTGGCCCTTGTGTTATTGGAGTATATCTCCTCTTTTCAGTTGTAGGTCAAAAAAAAAGCAGTAACCAAGTGTGTTGGGTGTCCTGTGACTGTTTCAATGGGTGAGAATTTTTGAGTTACAAAAAGTGTGGATCTGAGATTTAGAGGGACCAATAGCAATGCTTTGGGCCAAGGTATTTGTATGACCTCTACAAATTTTGCCAGTTGGGTCTAATAATGCCATTACTGTGATCGACTAAATCAGAGGATTGATGCCACAGACTTGTTGAAGTACCTGGCCAGTAAAACAGGTTCCTCACTCACTATGAAGTCCATCTGTATCAAAGTGTAGCCCTTGTTCTGATACCAGATGCCCTAAATATCAAACCTGGGTTTGGGCAAGCTACAATTTTTTCCTTGGCAATCTTATGTCCCTTTAAGGCTAAAAGCTTTAGAAAGTGGATGCTGTCTTCCTGTGAGTAGGTTTTAGAAGATCAAAGAAGCAAATCATTCACATATGCAACAAAGTAGACCTGTAGGAAACTTTATATCATCCAGGTCAACCTTCAGGATTTACAAGAAATAAGAAGGACTCTCAGTAAAACCCTGAGCATTACTGTCAGGTGAATTGTTTTTCTTCCCAAGTAAAGGTATAAAGGTGTTGGCTATCTTCATCAAGTGGAATACTAAGGAATGCACTGCATAAATCAATTACAGTAAAGAATTTGCTTCCAGTGGGAATGGATGTTAGAACGTCTGAGGATTAGGAACAACAGGGCGTCTAGGGATAACAATGTTGCTTATTGCTCAGAGGTCCTGGACAGACCTCTACCCTCAGCCCTTAGGTTTTCTCACAGGTAAAATAGCATCCTCACAGGAATTAGTACAGGCATAATGAGGTTTCGAGCCTTATAATCTTCTATTACAGGCTTTATGCCTTGAAGGGTTTCTTTACTTATAGGGTATTGATTAATTCTGGGAAGAGGTTTTGAGGGATCTATTTGAATCTTGATGGGAAGGGGTGCTCTTTGAAGTTTGCCAATATCAGTTGGAGATTTTGCCCATAAAGATGGTGGTGGCTGATTCAATAGGGACACATGATCAGTGTTTCCAAAATCCGCTCTAGAACTGTCGGAGACAGAACAAATAAAAGATGTCAGAGGGGTCATTTAATTTACCTGGTTGGTGATTTTGATGGCTACTGTCAAATTCTAGATTATCTCCTCCTTTTGGAAGAAAGAATTTCCAGCATGAGACTTCTCCAAGAAGTCTCAGCCCAATAAATGGGTAGGGGCAGAGGAACTAAGGAGAAAAATACATGTGTGTCTCTCAAAGGGCCTAAAGGAAAGGGAATAGGTTCAGAGACAAGAGCCTCTTGAGATTCGTTAGAGATTGCCACTATTTGAACTGTGTTGGTACTCGGAGGCAGAGGCTGCTTTTTAGTAATGGGTTGGAGCACTGAGTGTGTGACCATTAGGACTGGAAGAGATTCAACCCCAATCTTGAGAAACATTTCTTTAAGCTGATTAAGACGGAGAATTGGGAAGAGCCCCTATAGTTCCTCAGAGCCTGTCATTGAGTAGTTGGCGGATATTGGAAAGGTTAGTCAGAGGGCTGAAGACACTGAAAGCACTTAAATTTGTAACAGTCTCTTTTCCAATATCCTGCCTATTTTCAATAATACCAGAAACTAGGAGGATTTTAGTTTCATTTAGGAGCCTTCATTTGCGTAGTTTAAGTTTAAGAATTTAGATAGTCTTCCTTTTAGGTGATTCAGCTATAGTGTGAGAGAGCAGTTTTGACAGATTAATCAAAACTAGATGGGACATAGTTTTCCATTCCATCCTGGTCCTTTTCATTAGAAAGGAAAGATCCCAGTTTGGCCCATTAATAAACATGGAATTAAAAGCTACCCAGGTGGAATCAACATCTGGAAGAAGACCAAAACTTTGCATAAAAATAATCTGAATTCAATTGTAATCATAATGAACAGGTTCATCAGAGTTTGGTGTGCAAGCCTGAATTTTGTTCCAGTTGACAGTCTTTGGAAAAACCCTAGGAATTGCTCAATGAAGTCACCTAGTGATTGCTCAAGCCTGATCATATAGTAAGTTAGAGGGCTGATCTCCTGGTTGTTATCCTAGAGACCTTTCAGGATTTTCCCAATTAGCAGTTCTGATCCAATGCTGGGTCTGGCCATCACCAACAAACCTATGAATTAGCTAAGGTACGTCAGAGAAACCAAGTTGATAAGTTTGAATGACTACATTAAATTCCTCATCAAATCTGTGACAATCTTCAGTTACTTTGGGTATATTTTTGACTGTGGCTTGCAGTTCAGCTTTAGTCCAGGGAATATAAGAAATTAAGTGTTTAGCTTCTGAAACCTTAGAAGGCTTAATTTTAAAGGGACAGGTTCTGATAAGTTCAGAGGAAAAGGGAGTGGGGAAAGTTTCAGAGAAAGGGGAAGTTTGGTGAGAGAATTATTGGGGGGGGGGGAACTGAGGGTCTAGAGGAGGCATAGGCAGTAGAGAAGGAAAGGAGAAAGATGGTTCCAGATGAGTCTGGCCATGAGGAGCTGGGGAAGAGAGACAAGATGGTACCAGAGGTTGAGCCTGAGACAGAGAAGCCAAGGAAGGAAAGCCTGAGGTGTGGAGAGCCACTTTGTCTTTCTTTATCCACATGTTTGCCTCAGTTAATCTTAAAATCTCATTTTGCTGAGAGACAATTTTAAGCTCCTAATTACATTTAGAAACCTCAACATGCCAATCAAAATAGGCATACTATTCAGTTCTGGGAATTTCTGAGCTATTGTAGTCCAATTAACTTCGAGGATTCCAAAAATTCCCCATAATGGCCATTGATATTCTAAATTGCCTTAGGTCAATTTGGTCCATTTAGCTGGAAATGCACATGAGGAAAGACCACACTTTTTAAACATAAAATTGTCCAGAGACCCTGTCGTTGGGGGCTCGCTCAAAATATGTAGATAACTGGTATCTCATTACTCAGAAGTTTGTCTCCAGAGTGAAAGAATAATTTTTAAACAGCTCACAGTTCAAATCAAACTGCTCGCAACTCAAACAGCATGCAAATTAATACCAGCCAATTCTAGGGAAACAGTTTGGTCCTGTAGAAACCAGGCCCAAGGCTTTTCAGTCATTTCCAAAGAACAGCCCTAATTCCAAAGGAATGGGCTGAAGCCTGAAAAACCAGCAGAGTTTCAGTGAAGCAGCCTCGTTCCTGAAGGAACAAGCTGATGACTTCTCAGCCAGTCTTGGTTGAAACAGTCTGATCTCAAAATTAGACTGAAGTTCCAAATGAGTACTCAGGTACAGAACAAGGCCTTAACCAGAAAAAAACCTTTAAGCAGAACTTGCATAAAGGCTGGAGAGCTTCAACTGCAAAGAGGGTGTGAGCTCAGATCCAGGAGAAAGATTTGCCTTCAAACTCCAGAGTTGGTAAGAGCAGTGAGCACAGTGGGTAAGCAGTGAGCACAGTGGGCTTCTTTGTGGGTACCACACCTGTTTGTTCACCAGAACTGGAGCCTTCAGGGGTTTTCTCTGGTCCCCATAGGGTCCACCAAAATGTTGACCTAAAACAAATGGACTGTCAGATATTTCTCCAGCAAAGATGGGTTTATTGGGGATCAGCAGAGAATCACAATTCAGGGTCTACAACCATGGCAAGCCAAGTGCAAGTCCCGCATGGCAAGGGAGGGAGAAAACTTTTACAGAGGGTGAACAGGAAGCTGGGGGGACTATAGTAAACAAAGTGTTCATGATTTTTCATTGGCTGAGTCCTTGCCAGGAAAGAAAAGTCTGTCTTCTTCCTGTTGGGTTTGCCTTCATTACAAGGTGTGAGAACTCTACCTTCTGGTCTCCCGACTCTATTTAATTGAGGTTTCTGCTTATTAATTTGTTACAGAAGCATGGAGACCAGCAAATAGGCTTCTGCAATAATTCTAAAATAATCCAGACAAGAAATGATCATTTCTTGAACCAGGGAAGGAATTGTGGATATAATGAGAAATCTGGATGTATTGTAAATGTTAAGGAATTTGATCGAGGTAGAGCAGGGGTTGGCAGACTACCACCTGTGAGCCTGATCCAGCCCATGCCTGTTTTCATAAAGCTTTATTGGCGACAACTGCACCCATTGGTTAGGTATTGTCTATGGCTGCTTGAGGCTGTGTGGTCTACAAAGAGGAAAATACATACTACCTTGCTCTTTACAGAAGACTTTTGCTAACCCCTAATGTAGAGCATGACTGCAAGGTTTGGGGCCTTTAGACTGTAACTACCATAACTAAGGTGGGCAAGTTAGTGGGAGAAGCAGATTCAAAGAGAGATGTTCAGATTTCAGTTTGAACATGTTAAGTCTTAGGTACCTATGAGGCATCCAAGTGGAAATATCAAGCAGATTCCTGGATCTGAGTTCAGGGAAGAGTTCCAGACTAGAGATAAAAAAATTGGGAGTTGTCAGCTTAAGATGGTATTTAAAGCCAAGATCCCAGATATAAGTAGGGCTAATTAGAGTTGTTTGGGCTCTGAAAAAAAAAAATCCCCCTTCTCCCAAAAAATGATGGAGTAAAATAAACATTTTAACGAATTTGCATTGTTATACAACACAGTGAATGACCCAGGCTCCTTCTGATCTTTGGCCCTGGGAATTAGCACAGGTACCCAGCTCTCTCTTCATCCTTCTAGAGGGGATTAGGGTATCTGTGTAGGTGGAGAAAGAGATCTGAGAACGGAGGAAGCCTGGGTCATTCCAGCATCAAGATGTTGGGGTGATGAGGAAGAACCAGTGAAGAAAAGTAACCAATATGTAGAGAACCAAGAAAGAGTGGTGTCCAGAAGCCCAGGGAAGGATTGACTCATTTGTTAAATTTGTAGAAATAGATTATCCTGCTGAAGTTGGAATTCTCATCTCCTTTTCCATCCATAGGCTCCTCGGCCACCCTGAATGGTAGTACTGTTATTGGAGAGAACACAGGAGTGTTTGTGGGAGGGCTGCCGCAGGGTTATACCATCCTCAGGAAGGATTCTGGTGAGTTTGGGAAAGGTATAGAATTTATACGTTGTCACCACATTTTAGAATCAAGTTGCATTATTTTAAAGTATGGGTAATAGTATTATCTTCTATCTCATACTGTATTTCCTACATCAGTATGTCAAAAAATTTCCTTTAGGTCTCTTCTTTTCTAAAGGAACCATGTACTACTTGCATTTCAATTCTTAGTACCCAGTTCTTGATATGTAAAAGGAGTTCATTAAACTTTTGCTGAAATGAATTATACTAATTTCAGTCAAAGCAATGTTATTTAGGGATCAAAAAATTTCAGTGAATTTTTTGAGAAGAATATATTTAAATCCTCAAGACCGGTTATAGTTACCTCCTTAGAAATACCTGTAGAGTGAGAGGGCTTTCATTTGGCTACTGTAGACTGGTGGAGAAGTCTCTTGAAAACATTCACACACACACACACACACATACACAGATTGAAAGAAAGAGAGAAGAGAGTCTTTGTCATAGTTCTTTGCCCACCAAGCACAATTCTTGTCTCTGGTATATCCAGGCATGAGGAGGAGAGCATACCCCAATACCAAGTATCCCTCCTGTAGATGACATCTGTCCATTATAAATAAATAATTTGACATTGCGCATATAAATTGACCTTGTAAAACTTTGATTGCTGGTGAATACCCTCCCTAAGATCAGGTCATGAACTCAAAAGCTGAGAGCTAAGCTTTCCACTGACCTGTAAGGACACTGCCATATGAAATGCAACCTCAGCTTCAGGCGCCTTCTCGCCCTCTCTGCTTTTTTTTTTTTTTTTTTGCTCTCTAATTCTCTCATTTGCTCACTTTCTCTCTTTCCCAACCTCTTATGACCACCCTACTTACTGTGTTCTTAAGCCCCACACTTACCTGGTCTGGGGAGTTCAAAAATTAAGCTTAACATTACATTAATTCCTAAAAATGAAATGAAATTAAATTATTGCTTTACTTGTGTAACAGACTAGGTCAAAATGGCGAGGGAACTAAACTATAAACTGTAGATTTAATAGATAGACTTCCTTTAAATCTTACTTTTAAAATGTGTTATTGCACATTTATTTTTAAGACCAGTGGCAGATGAGATCCCCTTGTTAGTTCAAGAGGCAATAGTCTTGCTATTACTATAAAACCAGGGTTTTTGTGCAAACATCTGTTTCTGCAGATAAGATGAGTCTGAACCAGAGCGAAACATTACAGTTGTTACCACCTACCCTAGCTGGTGGTGTGGTGTTTACATGAGTTATTAAGAAGTTTGGGGACTTCCCTGGCAGTCCAGTGGTTAAGACTTCGCCTTCCAATGCAGGGGGTGCGGGTTCAATCCCTGGTCGGGGAGCTAAGATCCCACACGCCTCGTAGCCAAAAAAAACAAAGCATAAAACAGAAGCAGTATTGTAACACACTCAATAAAGACTTTAAAATTGGTCCACATCAAAAAAAAATCTTAAAAGAAGAAATTTTTTTAAAATTTGTAGTAAGTAGGTAGTGAGAGCTATTGCCTATTTCTTTGATTTTAATAGCGCATCAAATTCATTGCTTGAAAAGAATTTCTCAGAAAACATATTTCTTGATATCTCTCAACCCCTGCAGACATAATCCGAAAGGGTTTTGTGGGCTGTCTCAAGGATGTATATTTTATGAAGAATTATAATCCCTCTGCTGCTTGGGGGCGTCTGGTTTGGCAGAGTTCTGAAGAGCAAATCAACGTGTATAACAACTGGGAGGGATGCCCCACTTCATTACAAGAGGGAGCTCAGTTCCTAGGGACAGGTAAGGTTCTAAAATACACACTGGTCATTGCTTAGCTTGTATGTTCTATCTTTGGTGTAATTTAATCTCTCCTGATACAATTATTTTGACCTCGTATGAACCTGCTATCTCAGAAATACCTAGTTACGCCCTGATGCCCATACATATATTCTCAACGTCTGAATAATATAAATAGTAAGACTCATAAATACATATTCATGTGTAAGATCTCTGGCAGTTTGGGGTTTACCTATGGTAGTGCCACTAATGTCCATTTGTAAGTCCACTTTTTTATTTAGAATATAGTTTTACTCAGATGTGTCAAAGGAGTTTTGTCAGGCTAATCCACACAATATCTGTTTTATCCCATGGTATAGACTGACAGTGTTCCTAAGAGTAAAATTTCAGCTGCGTGATGGGGTAAGTAGGGCCTTAAGGGAGAGCTAGAGAATATGACCACCATCACTGCCATTGCTCCAAAGGCTGTGGCAAAGGTGAGACATAGTGTGCCCGGCATACGTGCCACCTACAGTCTCTGTCTAGCAGCCACCCAGGGTAAGGAGTGGAAGGGAATATGGTGACTTGGCCACCATGGCTTATTTTCGGAATAAAGGCCCACTATTGCCTGCTACATTTATAACTAAGTTGGTTAGATATTAGGTTCGTTAAACTACCTTCAGAACAGAAAGCTAAATAATATTATACTCTGTGCACTTTTTCTTTGCTTTTTCTCATCACTGTCATTATCCAGAGTTGCAACTACTTATTGTTAATACTTAGATAAACTAGTAATAGTCTTAATCGTATCCATGACTTAGTAACTCGCTTCCTCTTAAAAGGTATGTCAAGTTCATTCTGCTACTTCTGTACATTACAAGGTGAATTTCTTAACATTGATCTGCATCTTCTTTTGTGAGAGATTTATTCAACGACAGAATATGTCCTAAGGTTGTCTTATGACACCCTTACGATGCTAACAGTATTGCTTTGCACATGCTAATTTGTACATGTTTTTTTCTCTAAAGGGTTCCTGGAACTTTATCCATATTTGTTTCATGGTGGAATGGACTTTGAAATTTCCTTTAAGTTCAGAACTGACCAATTGAATGGATTGCTTCTTTTCATTTACAACAAAGATGGACCTGATTTTCTGGCTGTATGTTAATTAATTTACTTAAAAATGTTAGATCCAACTTTAAAATCAATAAACCATGTGTTTACATTATACTTAATTAGGGTTTCTTTCCAAATTCACTTTTGCTTTTATTTTTACCCCCATGTCATTTTCACTTTTGGAATCCTGTGAAACATTTTGTATTTTAGGACCATGATGATTTTTTTAAATGACCATTATAGTTTGAAAATTATAATTTTAACAAAACAGGCTAATTATTAGGAATTGAGGAAATGCAATTTACCTTCCCAATATACGAAAAATTTTCCTTCATTATCTTTTATATAATAGTGAAATATATTTAATATTTCACACACACATATAAAATAAAATATAATAGTACAATGAACACTCATGAACCTACAACCCAACCCAAGAACTAAAATATTATCGAATTTTTGCATCTACCTCTAGGCCATCTCTTAGCCCATTTCCCTGTCTCCCTCTAGAGGTAATATGTAATCATAATTTTGTGTTTATTATCTCCTTGCATTTTTATAGTTTGAACATCATGAGTGAATGCCTAAAAATCTTTGTTTTAGAAATTTGTAAAAGTTTCTATCTTTAGGCAATTGCTTTAGCCCTTGACATTGTTTCTGAGTTATTCATGTTCTCCGTGTATTTTTCATGGCTGGGTAATAATATATCTCTTCTCTTTTCAGTGAAGTAGTGGTCGTTCCCATGTTTTTGCCATGGTGAATAAGGCTACTCTGAACATTTTTATAGGATGTACTTCTTATGACCAGCAGGGTGAACTTTTAGTGTAAGATATTAGTAGAAAGAATATGGGCTTTTGGCATCAGACAGACAAGAGAAAAATGATTATTTTTCCATATCACTCAAAATCCTCCAAAATTTTGCTTCTACCATACCTGGCAGAACCCTTTCTTTCTCTTTCCCCCATATGTATCCTTTTATCTAATTTTGTATCTTTTTCTAAACCTAATGTGCTCGTACATGTCCCCATGCCATTGAACGTGTTAATCTTCCTGCTGGAGATTCTCCATGAATCTTACATACTTCCAAAAACCTTACTTCAAACCTTTGCCAATTCCCAGGGAACAAAATGTGTTTCTTCTCTCTGATCTCTTTGCACCCCATCCCCATCTTGTTTATAATATTACCGCACATGTTTGCCTCTGCTATTAAGACAGTGCAGTTCTTGGGGGCAATTTCTCTTGTAGTAGCAGGTTTTCAGAACATAGTAGGGGAATCAATATTTATTGAATGAAAGGATAAAAAAATGAATGACTGTTTACCCGATGTACTTCACAAAGATGATTTTTACATAGAAAAGCAATAATTTTTTATATATTATTTAATTTGTTTCATTGACATGATCTCAAATTTTTAAGTACCTTATGGTCACTAATTTGACTTCTAACAAAATAAAAGCATAGTAGGTAAAATAGTTATTGAGTAAAATTTTGAAGAAAAACATGGAGGCATTTCCTTTGCCATGAAAATGTGAGTAAAATATGTTCGTATTAGAAAATGGCACTTTAACCTGAAAGAATAGACATAGAAGCAATTAGGTTAGTTAGAGATTTAGAATAGTAACACTGAAATATTGAATCAAAATACATTTTACAAATTTGAAATTGAGTTCACCAGCCAGTTAAAATAAGCTTAATCAGGCTTGACATTTCATTTTCTTATTGTCTTGTCATATTTTTCCCTGAAACTAAATTGATATATGAAGTAGTATTTTCTCATTTTCTAAAGATTCAAATAAAAATAGAGTCATAGTTTAAACTGTTCTCTTCAGTCATTCAGTCACTTATGCTAGGGTTTAATCTGTTACCTATACTGCATCAAAAAGAAAAAAAAATGGTTTTGCCTATGTAGTATTGCATTACATCGTATCATCATTACTGGGTATAAATTTGTTTGACTCATTACAACATCCGTCATGTCAATTATAAGCTTGCAGAGTACTTCATTATGTGTTACCCCAGTTCTGCTTAGAATAAAGTGGGACATTTTTATAGAGTTTTTTCAGGGAAATTTCTTGCTTCTCTTCAAGAAGTTGACCTTCTGTTCTCTTCCAAACTGCCATTCTGCAGTCCTTTTATATACCTATTTTCTTTTTAATATGAAATACAGATGGAACTGAAGAGTGGAATATTGAGCTTCCGGTTAAATACTAGTCTTACCTTTACACAAGTGGATCTCTGGCTGGGGCTGTCCTATTGTGACGGAAGGTGGAATAAAGTGATCATTAAAAAAAAAGGTTCCGTCCTATCAACAAGCATGAATGAACTGATGGAGCGCGTGTCAGAGTCCAGAGCTCAGCCACTGATGGTGAATTCCCCCGTCTATGTGGGAGGAACCCCACAGGAGCTGCACGACTCTTATAAACACCTGAAGCTGGAACAAGGTAAACTCCATCGGGAGGAATTCCCAAGTTAGCACAGCCCTGGTCCTACCGGGTCTTGGTGGTTCTGTGTTTCAAGACAAAGCAGTCGACTCAGGCTGAAAGCAATACCTACTCACCCCTTTTCTGGAAGAATTTTAAGCTCTAAAAATAAAAAATAAAAAAACACTTCTTCAGATAGTTTTGTATGTTGCCCTTAAGGGTGTGCTCTCATCTGTATTTACAATCAATATATTTATTCTAACATATCTTCATCAAATATAATTGTAATTTATATATATGTATGTATGTGTGTACACATGTGTATATATATAAATTACAATTATATATTATAATTATTATATTATATATAATATATTTACTCATATGTTTTTCTTGAACACACGTGGTTCTGGTTCTTTTAAATACTGATCATTATCTGTATTTACAGATTAAAAAATAGCTTAGGTTGGTGTGTACAGCCAAGAAAAATGGCCTTAAATTCCCTGGGCTTTTTCTGACGTCAGTGCTGTTTGTCTCCATGCATTTCCATGGAGCTCTCATGCAGCAAAGCACGTGAAAGTGTGGGTTTACTTGAATTTCAAACACACTTGTGAAAAGTCTGTGTGTCATTTATTATCCATAACCATCAACGAAAGGCAAAGTACGTGAAAGTGTGACTTACAACTAAAGCAAGCCTTTAACTCATGTAAGGAGTTTGAACATAATCAGAGAAATGATCGATTAAAAAAGGCTAACAGTAAGTGAGTTCATACTGTGTGACAGGCATGGTTCTGAGAGCCTAATGTGAGAATAAGTGGGTCAGTTCTTCATAACAAACCCATGAGGCAGGTATTATTATCTGTATCCCCACTTTACAGATGGGGAAACTTGGGGGCAGGGAGGAAAGTAACTTGCCCAAGGTCAATGACTACTAAGCAGGTGGCGAGCCTACCCATCTCGGGCAGCCTGGTGTCAAAGCCCACTCTCCTTATTATAGTCAAGTGCTCTCTTTCATGGGCATTGGCCAATGTTCCTTTCTATCAAGTGGGGAAAGTACAGAAACTTCCAGCTTGCCACCAAGCATGTTCCTGTGTAGAAAATGTTCTCACTGTATTTCAAAAACTATGCACCCTGAACGGTTAAAATTTCCACGAAGCAGTCTTTGCCTATTTGGTAAGTACATAAAGATTTAAATGCCTTTGAATAGAAAATATATGGCAAGCTCTAAGGAGACGTTTAGAAGGGTACTAGTAGGAGTTAATGAATATCTGGGGTGGAAGACAGTAATGACATTTTCAAGGCACTTAAGATGTAACAGCAGCTAAAAATATTACATTCATATAAGGGCTTCTTCTGGTTTTCAGGCTTCTGAGGTTAGAACGAGCTTGAAAACTCTTTATAGGAGCAAAATTACTTGATTCTGTTTACATCTAGGAAAAATCCCCTGTATGTTGGGCATTTTACTCTCAAAGTACACCAAAACCCATTGTTATGGTGGTCCTAGAGACATGGCTAAAATTGGAATTATAAGACGATAATGATGGAAGTTTAAAACATCAACATAGACCCAAGGGGAACAACATAATCTACACTATGACTAAGACTGTGATACTGAAAGATATTTTATTTATCGATAATACTAAATTTTTATCATTGCAGTATCATCCATATCAGTGGTTCTCAAACCACTTATAAAATATTGAAGTATAGTAGCTGGAATATAGTAAGAACGCAATAAAATTAGCTATTATTATTATTACTATTCAGGATCCATTGGAATGGCATGGAAAGGTTATTTAAAATGCAGATTTTATGCCTTTATCCTCTAAGATTCTGACTCAGATGTTTTGAATAGTAAGAGTTATGTAAATAACTGCATGTTTTTGCTTTTGTTTTTGTTTTTGCCGTACTCGGGCCTCTCACTGTTGTGGCCTCTCCCGTTGTAGTGGAGCACAGGCTCTGGACGTGCAGGCTCAGCGGCCATGGCTCAGGGGCCCAGCCACTCCGCGGCGTGTGGGATTTTCCCGGACCGGGGCACGAACCCGTGTCCCCTGCATTGGCAGGCGGACTCTCAACCACTGCGCCACCAGGGCAGCCCTAACTGCATGTTTTATACAGTGAGCAGGAGAATATTTACAATATAGAGGTGCTTCATGCATGTAGTAAATTGCAATTAAAACTAATCATGTTCACTTCCCTGTAGTTTTTTCAATCCACTATCAGTAGTCATAAAAACCTTCCTACGCTTCTCCATTAGCATCCTTTTTCAAAGGCTCTATTTTGTGGTCCTACTAGAGCTATTTTTTATATCCATTAATGTTGCAATCTTCCTTTAAATCCAATGCAAATGAATTTTCCTCTGTGTTTTGGAGATGCTGGGCAACATCATTTGCTGAAGAGGTACCACCTCAGATCATGGGCATTTATCTAGGACTAACACTTGGGACAGCACTCACCTCTGGGTTGAGAGTGAGCAGGCCATGGCATGTGGTCTCCCAGGTTATGGTCTGTCCAAAGCCCTGAGCAGAGAGGTCAGGAGTGGGGCTGAGAGTCAGCCATCCTGTGAGCCCAAGTGTCCCGTCGTTGGACCGCTTCCCCCTGAACAGCTACTGTCTCTCTGATCTGTCAACTCAGGGTTCTTGTCCACCTTGCAGTTACTTAGAGACCTGGGGGTAGGATAGGTGTGGGGAGTCACTTATGATTTTCCCAAAGGCAGGGAAGCAAGAAAAGGAGGCATCCCTAGTCTTCCCACAGACAGGCCCTCTCCCCTGTTTTTATCCTCACAGCCCATTCATATTTTAGAGGTTGTTGGGGAGTATTTCCGGTGGGGGGGGTTTCTGACGGTGCAGAGTTGGGAGAATGGCTCAAACTTTGACCAAACCCTCTGACTGCCCTGAGGGTAGTACTGTGAGGACCCCACACTAGAGCCCAGGCATCTGCACCCCCAAAGGCCTGAGGCCAGAGTCCCATTTCCTAAGGAGGATTCCTACTTAGAAACCTCATCCTGTCACTTTCTGGACCTTTTTTCTTTATCTCCAGCATGAAGGAAGCCTACCTCTGTGGCCTTTCGCAAATTTAAATTTGCATCTTGTGTATTAATGTTTAAGATATTTCTTTAAAAAAATTTTTTTCAACATGTTTACTTGTAATAAAGTACGCCTAACGTACGATTTACCATCTTAACCATTTTTAGTGTACGGTTCAGGCATCTAGTACATGCACGTTTTTGAGCAACCATCGCCACCATCGATCTCTAGAACTCTCTTCATCCTACGCACCTGAAATTCTGTACCTCTTGAGCCATAACGGGACATTTCTTATACGGGCACACTGACATTTGCCAAAGCTATCTTTCCACTGTTCACATTTTATTGATAGGGAAACTCGAGGACAGAGGAGTTAGGTGACTCAGCTCTGGGCCATCAGAAGATTACTACTGGTAAAGAAATTAGCATCTGCATTTTCAAGCAGATGCTTTTATACTGAGCTTCACTGCTTTCAATTCAATTCACCCAACTTACTGAGTATCTACTGTGTGTTGAAGATAGACTAGCAGTATTGGTCAGTCGGGCCTAAAGGAACGTGAATAATAGCAAAGGCATTTAGAAGGAAATAGGCTTCGACTTAAAGTGTTAGAAGACAGAATAACACACCATATAAATACTGAAGAGAACAATACGGTCATTGTTACCGTTAACTTATTTTACTGTTCGGCATTGCATTATGTTTTATTTCCATTTCCTGCCGACGTGCTTTCATCTTGAAAAGAACTAATCGTGTGTTTGGAGCCTTTCAGACTTGACAGTGTTTTGTTCAAGAAAGAGAGTGTGTGCTCCAGCGATCTCAAACACAGTCTGTTTGTCCCTTCTTTGACAATCGTGGGCAGTTTTCTGAGCAGAGTACTGCCAAACCGCACAGAACTAATCTCTGTTTACACAAAATAGCAAGTTATTCAAAGCCACTGCTGTTCCCCGGCTGACAGGATGCCCTATGGTTCTCTAAAAAAAAAAAAAGTGCACACTTCAAACCCACCTCCTCCACATTCTCTGTTAAACTTCCCAGAACTGAATGCCCCGTGGTCATTCTAAAGTTGACTGAGTAGAATACACATTCCAGGAAACCTCCCGTGTTGCTGTTGCCACAGCTGAATTCATTGCCATGAACCTAAAACTGGTGATCGTTTTGCACAGTCGAGATTATGGAACTCAGTGAAAATGGTAGAGCACAGTCGTAGCTCCCTTGTTCCCTGATTTAACTGGGATTCGTTCTCTGTCTATGAAATGATCGTTACGGAATTCATAGCAATATCTCAGGATTTTAGTATATTTTGAGACTATATTCTTCCTCCTACTATTCATAGGAACCTCGAAATGTATTTTTTTCCCCAATAAGCTTCTTGAATAATCATGCTCATTAAAATACTATTTTTGGGCACTTAGACACTGACTTATACAGGTAACTTAATTTTCCAGGATTGAGGGACGTGTAGATACCCCCTCACGATAATGTGTACTTGCCTAAATTTTATTTCATGGGAATAAACATAAAAATGTGTTCCTAGGGGCTTCCCTGGTGGCGCAGTGGTTGAGAGTCCGCCTGCTGATGCGGGCGATGCGGGTTCGTGCCCCGGTCCGGGAGGATCCCACATGCCGCGCCATGGCCGCTGGGCCTGCACGTCCGAGGCCTGTGCTCCGCAGCGGGAGAGGCCGCAGCAGTGAGAGGCCCGCGTACGGCCAAAAAAAAAAAAAAAAAAATGTGTTCCTAAAGAGATATAATACATACTTTTCAGTTGAATCTAATTCAGTCGAATTACAATTATCAGCTTGTATATTTTTTCAAAATAACATAAATATAACTATTTCCTGCAACCGCTTAGACTGAAAAAAAAGCAGGGGGAGGCATAAAGGATCTCCCAAACAAGACTTGGAAGTTTAAAAATTATGTTTAAAGCCCCCCCTTGCACAATTTCATCAAAACGTAGTACTACAGGAGGCAAAAAAATGATTGGTAATTAATGATTCAAGCCCGTTATGTGACATTCATCCCTTACTATTTGCTAGGTTTCGGTGGTTGCATGAAAGATGTGCAATTTGCACAGGGTGCTGTCGTTAACTTGGCATCTGTGTCCAGCGGTGCTATCAGAGTCAATCTGGATGGATGCCTGTCAACTGACAGTGCTGTTAACTGCAGGGGAAATGACTCCATCCTGGTTTATCGGGGAGAAGAGCAGAGCGTTTACGAGAGTGGTCTCCAGCCTTTCACAGGTAATGTGGAAATGCTCCAAATTCAATGTCCCAAGTCCCCTCCTCGTCCCCTCTTCCCTCCCTGCCAGCCCACCACTAGCCTACACAAGTCGTATGTTAACCTTCTACTTCTTACTTCCATTTAAGAATACCTGTATCGAGTAACAGCCTCCCACGAAGGAGGTTCAGTACCTAGCGACTGGAGTCGGGGCCGTACAACAGGAGCAGGTAAATACTATTTATCTTAACATGTGTATGTGCACACAAATGCACACGTCGGTGCATGTAAAGGAAAGGAAGGACTCTCACCCGTGAAGCAAGCAGTACGTTTGTAATCTTGTGACAGAGCACGCCCTGGATTGCAAAGGCACCCGTCGTTGGTAAAAATGCTTAGCAGATCCTTGCTTTTGATTTTTCAAGTATTTAATAAGGATTTTTTCAGGCTTGATTCTTTCCTCTTCAGATGCAGAAGAAAGTAAGTTCAGGTTGCTCTTAAAGATGAAATAGGCCCACATCGACTGTAATTTATCTAAGAATAGGAAATCTTTACCAACTGCTTAGACCCCGAAAAGCTAAAATCAGGATTACCTTAAGGTAGAGGTGATAGACCCTTGCCTCCCCAGTGGAGAGCACATTTGAAACCTGCACCCTGGTTGGAAGCGGATGTGTCTTTTATCACATCATGGCAGGTGTTTGCCGTGGTGCTTACTATTAGGGTCTTAGAATGACTCTCCCATGACAGAAATTGCTGAGTGGTCTAATTTTTGTTTGTTTGTTTGTTTGTTTGTTTTGAGTTGAATGCGGAAAGAGAGGAAACAGACTACTATATTAGAGCTAATCTCAGATAACTGATTTGTAAGTGCTTTGTCCTTCTGGCAATGACCACAGAATCTTTTCACATATTACCATCACAGGGAGGCATTCGTTAAAAAAAGTTTTGTGAAATCAGTAGCCTTCTACCATTTTGGAGAAAATATTTATTTGTCAGAAAGACAAATACATTTCCATGTGATTGACACTTGTGCCTCTTGAAGAAAATTATCCTTAGCAAGTCACGATTTGTCTAAAGATGTGTTTTTTACCAAGATACCCTCTCATACTTATTATCAATAACGGGTTACTAACACAGGCATCCTTTGAGGAATCTTTTCAATCCAAAAGATAATTAAGTACTGAGATGGGCTACTAATAAGAATTTTCAAAGCTGTCTGCCTACAGATTTTCCAGAAGAGGCCAACTTGACACTTTTCCAGGATGATTTAAATCATCATCTATTTATAGGCAACACAATGCACGGAATGATCCCTTAAAATCCTTTTCAACTTTAGAGCTTGGAAAAAGCTCTGATGTAAAATATTCATTTGTTACTGGCATGTCCTCTGCCCCTATCTCACACTTCTCTACTTTATTAACAAATATACTATAAAGCCTGCTTTCAGTCTAATTCAACAACGTAAATAGGTGTCTAGAAAGTGCATCACTTACGTAGCTTAATAGTCTCCATTTTGAGTACCACCGAGAAAGTATGCAAATAGAGCTCTGAATTTATAGCCATGATCTGACCACAAAGTCTTATGCCATAAATTCATATTTACAATCTGACCACAACACCAAGCGGCTACATGCTCCCATGGGTTGGAGAATAATTGCACTATTTAATTATTTTTGAGTCAGTTTTGCTCTGTCCCTTATGAGAAGACCATCTGTTAGACAGGACTCTACTTTGCTCTGGACCACATTTCAGAACTAATAAAATCAAAATCACTCCCATTGTCCCATTACTTGCAACTTGATTGTGTAGCCTGTGTGTTTCCAGAAGCGCCTGTGGTGTTTTACCTGCTCAGACAGTGGTTCTCCGCCTCTGTGCTTCCTCATATCCCTTACGTTCACATTGTTTCCCTTAAAACTGTCCTGTTTTATTGGCCTGAACAGTAAAGGCAGAGAAGGAGGCTATTTGATGGAGGGAAACCAGAGTGATTCTCCATCGACAGGGCTCAGGAGTCCAGGAGTGGTCAGAGCCTGTCTCTCATCCATCATCCTGCCATGAAGTTCCTTGGGCTTCTTCTCAGTGTTCCCAGTGCAGTCAGCTGTGCTGAAGTCGTTACTGATCAGTACCATAGAAATATCTAATTAATAATTAAAGGTTATAGATTTTTTAAATTAGGGCATTTGGCTTATAAGTGAGGTTTCGCAGCAAGTTCCTTTAAACTTGCCTCGTTTGGTGGTGGTATTTTGTGATGCTCTGAGGAAAATGATTTTATAGAATCTCAAGGGCACCGGCTCCTCTACCCCGCCTAAATGCAATTAGGAATATATCCTATCTGGTAGAACTTTGCTTTTTTAAAATTAGTTGGAAAAACAATTGAATTTGGCAAACGGGATCAGACCTTCAAGCACAATACAATCACCACATTTGCGATATTTTTTGGCTAATACATCGACAATATAAAAGTGTCAAACCACTATGTATAATAACAGTCTAATTATCTTGCTTCAAAGGGGTACATCATTATATTGTTTGAACTTGTTATCTGCCTACCATCCACCTCCTTCTTTATGAGTGATGTTTAAAACATGTCGGATACATTAAATGTTTTTGGAAAACCTGGACTAGGCTTGAAAGAATGTGATGTCAATGGAGTTTTGATGGTTTTGAAATATCGCTTAAACTGAATGGCTCAAGATGTGCAGTCATATTAAATCAGTGCTGAAAAGTTACAACTCTAATAAATTGTATTTATGCTAATGGTCGAGTCTGATTTACTGCGGCCATTAAAAGTGAAGAATACGAGCGATAGTCTTCTCAGAACTGCCGTTTCCCCTATTTTCTCTTTTATCCTTTCACAGCTCCACAAAGTGTGCCAACTCCCTCAAGAGTCCGCAGCATAAACGGCTATAGCATCGAGGTGACCTGGGATGAACCTGTTGTGGTTAGAGGTGTAATTGAGAAGTACATTTTGAGAGCCTACAGTGAAGATGCTACCGGTCCGCCCCGCCTGCCCTCTGCCAGCTCTGAGCTTGTTGATACCAGCACCTTCACAGGTAAAGGCGACTCCTCAAGGGAGTAGGTCTTATTAACTTTCTTTTTGGTTTGACTTTAGATCAAAATGTCCTTCAAGGCTTTTTCCCCAATGCATTAAAGATTCCTATATTTTGCCTGATTCAAAACAACAAGGATTGGGCTTCCCTGGTGGTGCAGTGGTTGAGAGTCCACCTGCCGATGCAGGGGACAAGGGTTCGTGCCCCGGTCTGGGAAGATCCCACATGCCGTGGAGCGGCTGGGCCTGTGAGCCATGGCCACTGAGCCTGCGCATCCGGAGCCTGTGCTCCGCAACGGGAGAGGCCACAACGGTGAGAGGCCCACGTACCGAAAAAAAAAAAAAAAAAAACCAACAAGGGTCATCTAATGATATGGAGACCTCTATCCATCTCGGATGGAAAGGATAATTCTATAATGGTTATGGGCTCTTATGGATAGCTTCATTACAAGGATGATATTCTCGCCATCCCCAAAAGATTAGGTCACAGGGCCCTCGTGCCCTTAATCAGGTCCTTGTACCTAGGATCTTTATACATCCTAAAAAGATGTATCTTTTAGCAATCCTACATGTACACATGGGGCCAGCGACCTATTTCACCATGCAAAAGTTCGCTCGTTGGGACTAGCCCAAGTTCACAGCACTGTTATTTATTGTAAAATTGTTGATTAAACCTAATTATGTCAAGGTAGAGGAGTACTAGAGCACCGGCAGTTTGACGGGCAAACCAGCGAATCAATTTCTCACGGTGTGGCACGCGCGCCGTGCAGAACGGCTGGAGTGAAATACACTCAGGCACATCGCGCAAGGTGCCGTGCTCGAAGTCCCGCACGTGTAGTAAGACGGCAGTTTTCAGCCTCATGAAATGTTAAGGCCCATTTAAATGGAAAGTCAAATTTAAGCCTTTGACCAAAAAAAAAGTAAAATGCATCAACAGATTTAATAGAAAAAAGTATTTTTCCTCTGTCAAAGACTTTCGAAACTTGACAAATTTGCTGGATTGTAAAGGAACCTTAATTGTCTTTCTAACACATCTATCGGTCAACTCTCTCAAACTTTACTTCAATTTTTTTAGATTCCTTAGTATCTACAGCCCAAATACACAACCAATTAAAAAAAAAAAAACTGGTATCTTTCACTTCCTTCCTCCCTCATTTTACCCATCCAATAAAAACCCAATCTGATTAAGCCCTTGCCCAGGCTGTGCATTGCAGCTAAGTGGGCTGGAAAACAATGAGCAATTTATCACTAAAATGTCTCAATCCCCATTTTCAGATGGACACTCAGTAATGACACCAGTCCTACCATATGTCTGTAATTGCCTTCTCCCATTCTCCTCATTAAATATTTTATATTTTTTCAAACTCTCTAAATGCTAACCTGTCTTCCTTATCCCACTCAGCTGATAGTCTTACATACTAGATCATCTTAGATACCAAAAAAACTCCAGAATCTATCATAAAGAATTTCTGTCACTTTCTTACTACCAAATATATGCATTAATTGCATTTTTTTTGACTGACAGGGTTGTTATTAGGGGTTAAGTGAATTAATGAATGCTAAGACATTTTAATGGATTTTGGGCATATAATAGGTATTTGCCATCATTATTATTTTTACTTTTTACCTTCCTCTCTTTTCCTTCCTGTTTTCACAGAGCTTCCCTTATCCTATCAAAAATAAAATCTTCAGAAGTCCTCTGGACCCCAACTCCTCTTGCCTTTGTAGACCTGTTACTGGTGGTCTCTCTTCCTCTCACATCTTTTTAACCTCTGTCTCCTGCAGTCGTTCACAAAGTGTGGTCCTTGGATCTGTGTCAACAGCCTCACCTGGGACCTTTTTATTAATGCAGATTCTCCAGGCCGCCCACACCTGCTGAATCAGAAGCTGTGGGGTAGAGCTCAGCAATCCCCATTTTAACAAGCCCTCCTCTTGTGATGCTGGTGCATGCCAAAGTTAGAGCCACTGCCCAGCTGGATTCTGCCCAAGGTCATTCAGACTCCATCTGTCAACACCCATTGTTAAACATAAACAAACCCAAAGCAGTGACAAAAATCTTCCTTTGATCTAAAGTCCCATCCAGCTATTGTGCCTTCTCTCCTCTTCCCAAACGTGCCTCTACCAAGAAGCATCTGTGGCCTTGTTCCCATTTCTTCACGCGGTCTGCCTTCCACTCGCTTGCCATGCTGAGGACACCAACAACTTCCATGTTTAAATATCCAAAGAACACTTTACAGTCCTGGTTCCACAGCTCGATAGCATTCTACACTGTGGATTTTTTTACTGTCTCTTGAAATGTTTCTTCACTTCTCTGACCCTTCTGGTTCTGGGCCCCCTTTTCTCAGTGTCCTTTGCCCACTCCCTCTGAAGCTTAACTCTGCATTTTGGAGAACCGCAGGGTTTAGATCCGGGACCTTTTCTCTCTCTCTTTTGCTAATTTTTTTTTTCCCTACAGTCTTGCTCCAGGAAAATCACCGACTCACAAAGCATCCAGTATCCTACAAACACTGTTGACTCCTAAAGGCACGTCCTACCCAGACTTCCAAATGTGTGTATCCAGCAGACATTTGGGAAAATTGACATTTCCAATTGACTTCTCGTAATCTCTAAATTTACCATCTCCAACCTGAAGTCCTCCTCCTGCATTCCCAATATCAATAAATGACACCTCCAGCCACCCAGTTAATTAAGCTTGAGAATTTTTCTCAACTTTTACATTCTGTTCATACCTCATATATCCATGTTGTTTATTGATTCCATTTTCTAAACTATGTGCTAAATTGATCCGTCTCTCCCCTATCTACTGTCCAAGCCAAACCATTCCAATCTCTTACCTGGACAGCTACAGTACTCTTCTATCTCATGAACACGCCCCCGCCCATGACTCTAATCCACTGCACAACCAAACATCATGGCTCTCTGTTTAGAATTCTTCAGTTGCTTTCCACTGCCTCTCTCCCAAATTCATTTTGTCTCAGTCTCCTCTTATTTTCTGGATTTCCAACTTTTGCTGTTATAATTAATATGATTTTTTAGAAGTCTGTATGTAAATCTTTGGAAGAATTCCTGACAATGACGGTAGGATAAACTCCTTGAAATGGAACAACTAGGTCAAATTCTCTTAAAGTCTTGGACTTTGAGGTCAAGCACACATTGATGCAAACCTCTGCTGCCTACCCTCCCTGTGACTTTGGGGAAATTATGTGTTCTCCTGGATCTTTTTTTAGTGTCTTAACCTATGAAATGGGAGAATAATATTAACCTCAGAAAGATATTAAGTGAGATGATATTCCAAGTCTAACAATTTTCAGCTGTGCAAACTTGGACAAATTAATTAACATCTCTGTGCTTCTGATTCCATATGGGTAAATTGAGAATGAAATAACTACCCACCTCATAGGATACCTGTGAGGATTAAATGAATCTATGTACATGTAAAACACACAGGACAGCACATGACACAGGGATCGGATTGCACTGTATAAATGTTAACTATCAGATGTTTTTAAAGCATGTAGCACAGTGCTTAACATATGGTAATTTCGTAACAAAGGTTAGTTATTTTTATGTTGCCAAATAATTGCCGAAAAGACTGTACAAATTATACTCCTACCAGCAAGCTGAATGCAAGATTTTATTTTTCATTTCATCCTAGTTGACAAGTTTTACAGGTAAAAGAAACTTTGTAAATTTTCCAAGTATATCAGAATATTACTTTAATTTGATCTTACCTCAAATTTAGATTACTAGAGGCATTAAGTATTTTCATTGTTTACTGGTAATTTGTACTTCTTTTATGACATACGTAGCACATTTCACCCTCAATTTTTCTATTGAAGGAGTCACATTTTTCTCATTGATTTAAATATCTCTTTATGTATGAAGCATATTATACTTATGTTTGCCTTATGTGTGGGAATGCCCCCGTTTTTCATTTATTTTTATTTACATTTTTATGTGCAGATTTTAAAGAACATTTTCTATAGTTAATATAACACGTTTAAATGTTTTTGTTCGTTTTCTATGGGTAATATGAAAAAAAAACCTATCCTCGCCATTCAGGGTAGACTAATATTTGTTTATATTAGATATACCATATTGATTTTATATATATATATATATATATATATATATATATATACACACACACACACATACATACATATATATGATGCATATCCTCTGAATTAGTAATTCTAAATTTGAGGTAAGATCAAATCAGAAACAGGACAGGGAGGCTTTTCAAATTACACCAGCCTTTCCCAGATTCTGAAGGGTATCTTTCTGGAGGAGAGTACCCCTGAGATTGAAAACCAGTATAATAAACTATTGGATGTTCCTGTAGGATATTTCAAGCATGTGAATGGTGTACAGAGAGAAGAAAATTAGAGCACCACTGACCAACTGTTATTTATTTTTATATACCCAATGTGTAAAAAACTAAGGAAAGGGCTTCCCTGGTGGCGCAGCGGTTGAGAGTCCGCCTGCTGATGCGGGGGGTGTGGGTTCGTGCCCCGGTCCGGGAGGATCCCGCGTGCCATGGAGCGGCTGGGCCTGTGGGCCGTGGCCGCTGGGCCTGCGCGTCCGGAGCCTGTGCTCCGCGGCGGGAGAGGCCGCAGCAGTGAGAGGCCCAAGTACCGCAAAAAAACCCACAAAAAACTAAGGAAAAACTCTCAATTATTGCAACTTGGTCAATTTCTTGGATTTGTCAATTATCAGTTTCTTTGGTAACTTGCTTTTTGTTTGTATTTTTCTTTTTCTTATTATTTTTACATTCATCATTTGTGTATTAACCTTTGAAGTCACATTGCTTTAAGTGTATCTCTGCAAACAGAATCTAGTTTGATTTAGTTTTACATTCAACTTAAAATTCTCTGTACTTTAGTACAGGAGTTTAACTCACATTTATTTTTATGATTTATACAATTGATTGCTCTTATTTCTGTCATCATATTTCATGCTTTCCAGTTTTGTTTGTTATTGTGTTTCAGTACTTTCTGTTGTTGTTATTCCTTTATTTCTGTTCTTGCGTGTGTGGACTATGAATTCTTTAACTTTTTTCCCCCCAAAGGGTTTTAAAGATGTATCTGTTGCTCACAGTTGTGAAATGAACAGAAAAGGAAGTACATAGGAGGTAATCTTAAAGATTGTGGAGAACTCTGGTACTGCCAGGTGGACTTTTATTGTGACGAATTCAGTCTATTGAGGGAGGGGAGTGTGAATTGAAAAGCCCCAAAGCCAGGCTAAGTAAGTATCAAAGTCAGAGATTTCATAGTAAAGAAAAAAGAATACTAGAAAGTGAGGAGGGAGCGGGGAGAAAGTAGAGAGCCAGAAACCTGGATTTGGTGGAGATGTGAGGAGTGTGGAGATTGGTTGGTGGTAGCTGTTTTGCCAATTAGTTGAGATAACAAGGTACCAAGAGAGAGGACAATAGAGTAGTTCATGAGTAGTTTTGCTATTGATCTTGAAAGTAATCCCCCTTTAGCATTTCTGAGGTGACATTTGTTGAGATTTTTATGTTTAATTTTTGGTTGTTAGAGTGGTATTTATTTGAATGAACAATACTGATATTGGATGTATAAGACAATTTAGGTTTGTTGGCTCACATAGGGTCCTTAACCAAGTAAGTGATCATAAAATGTGTTGGTTTCTTTTCATTACATTTTTCTTCTGTTATATAATGAGCTCTTCTTTCTTCACAATTGGGTCTTTCTTTGTCTTGGAAAGTTTGCTATTGTGTATATCATCATTACTTCTGGTAAGAAATAAGTTTCCAATATTGTATATTTCTTCCCAGTTTGTCCTCCTCATTTTAGCAGTCCAGGACACAGCTTGCAGAGTCAAATCCATCTAGTTATGTCACTTATCAACTGTCTGATCTCAGGCAAATTTAAAAACATATCACTGTATTGGAGTTTCCTCATATATAAACTGGGGGTAAAAACCTTCTTCATGTTATGGAATTGTTGCAAAGATAAAAAAAAAAACAATGAATTACCTCCATAGAATATTTTGCTGATAAACAGGCACATAGTAAATGTTCAATGAATTAATTGTTATCTTTATACTATTCAGTTTCTGAATTCTGGGTTTTTGCTTCATAGTTTTTTTCCTTTTTCATTTTCTGATTTTGGCAGTATTGATTCTGCTGTTTGAATCTTCTGAGATGAGTACTTAATTCTTCTACTTCAGTCTTTTTTTTTTTAAATTTATTTATTGTCTTTTATTTTTGGCTGTGTTGGATCTTCGTTGCTGCACGTGGGCTTTCTCTAGTTGTGGTGAACGGGGGCCCCTCTTCATTGTGGTGTGTGGGCCTCTCACCACGATGGCTTCTCTTGTTGTGGAGCACAGGCTATAGGCACGCAGGCTTCAGTAGTTGCAGCATGTGGGCTCAGTAGTTGTGGCTTGCGGGCTCTAGAGTTCAGGCTCAGTAGTTGCGGTGCAGGGGCTTAGTTGCTCTGTGGCACATGAGATCTTCCCAGAATAGGGCTCGAACCCACGTCCCCTGCATTGGCAGGCAGATTCTTAACCATTGCGCCACCAGGGAAGCCCCTCCTTGGTATTCTTATAAGGTAGTAGTTCTCAACCATGGGTGCACACTGACCCACCTGGGGAGCTTTAAAAAATATTGATGTCCAGGTCTCACCTGCAGAGTCTGACGTTTTGGTTTAGAATATAGCCTGGGTATTGGTATTTTAAAAGTGTCAGCAGGTAACTCTGTTGTACAGCCAGCATTGGGAAACACTGTTCAAACACTGATCACTGTTTGACACCAGTGATCAAGTCTCTATTTTAACCAGAAGTTCTTATGACAACTTCCACCTCCCAACTGCAACTTGCAAATACAGGACAAAAAAAAAAAAAAAAAAAGAAAGAGAAATGCCTATATAAAAATGATGAGGGCTTCCCTGATGGCGCAGTGGTTGAGAGTCCGCCTGCCGATGCAGGGGACACGGGTTCATGCCCGGTCCGGGAAGATCCCACATGCCGCGGAGCGGCTGGGCCCGTGAGCCATGGCCGCTGAGCCTGCGCGTCCGGAGCCTGTGCTCCGCAACGGGAGAGGCCACAACAGTGAGAGGCCCGCGTACTGAAAAAAAAAAAAAAAAAATGATGAGCTATTAAAAGTAAGTAATAAAATTAGCAAAGGAAAATCACAGGACCAAAAAATTAAGTGAAATGATTCTTGGGAAGAAGTGGGAAATTATGGTCAGACTTTACAAAATGCAGAAGGCAAAAGAAAATAAAAAGATGAATATTAACTAAGAGAGCTGGAACACTAGAAGCGTGAGACAGAATATTTACCAATCACGAATTTGGCTACTGGAGGATTAAATGTGATAAGTCCCAGTAGCATGGAGAGTCCAAGGGTTAACAGCCCCACTCAGGTACAAATGGGCCCCTTTGGGCCACAGAGTCTGGATTCTGTGCCCTCGGAAGGCCAGGGTTCAGAGCAGGGAGTTCTTGAAAGTTCATTTCCTCAGCTGCAGCCTCAGGGTAGAAAGCCCTGCAGTTATCACTCCAGTGTATCTTTAGACTAGTTGCAAAGGGCTCCAATTAACTCTGCGTAGCTCCTGCTGATTTTCCCTCCAGCACTTTCAACGTCCAAAGCTGCTGCCCAGAGAGACAGCGCTGGCATTTCCCTTCAAACCCAGGGCTGCTCAGAAAGACCCCTCCCAGTCTGATTTGAAATTCTGTCAAGAATGAATGCATTCAAGAATTTGCACATATACAATTTTTTTTTATTTCTTTCTTGAAGATGCTTAAACATGTAGACTTAATTATCGGCATGATTAGTACAGCACCTGGCATAGTGCTAGGAATGTACTTGGTACACAGAAGATATTTTCTCAGTTTTATTGTTACATTACATTGAGCTAAGCTCTAGGAGCTATATTCCTTCTTCCGGTAATGATAATCATATTTATTATTTACTATAGCTTAGCTGATGAACCAATAGTAATAATCTTTCAGATGACCCACATAAATCGAAATTTATGGAAAAAAAGAAAGACATTTTAATTTATCATGCAACTGATAATATAGCTTTTGCTGTGAAAACTGCTTCAGTCCTCATATACAGTAGACATTCATTTTCTTCTACCTGAAACAAGTGGGTTCCATATTGAAAGTCTCTCATTTTTCTGTCTCTTCCACAGCTAGTAGTAATAATTAGTGAGTCTCAGCTCTACTGGTCATAAGGTGATTCCTGGATTGCTTATAAAATGCAGATTCTTGGGCTCTGTGCACAAGAGTCTGTGTATTTGGGCTAGGATTGAGAAATCTGCCTTTACCAAGTGTTCTAGTCCGTGCTCTTGCAGAGGTCAATGGACCACATATTAAAAACCACTGGGGTGAGGGGCGTGGCCAGGTGAGAAGGGATCATTTTCACCTGCTGGGCTTGAATTTACCCCTGCTTTGTTTGTTCCTGCCCCTTGTTCCAACAGCATTAGCTTTGTGGGCAGAACGGTGATAGGGCAAGTGAAGAAATAGAGGCAGTGTAAGTAGGGCCTCTGACCCTTAAGGGTGGTGCTTCTGAAAGCTGCTAGTGCAAAGGAAGTGAGAATTACTTGGGATCTCTGTAAACTGCAGATTCTGATTCAGTAGATCTGGGACTGTGGTGTGAGATTCTGCATTTCTAACAAACCCGACCCTCTCAGCCCCCAGGCCACGATGCCCATTAGAAAGGCAGAGAGTTCTCTATTTATATACAAAATGCAAAATGCCCATTAGATCCAGAGAAGAAGGAGACCAGTGCAATTCCACGCATGCAATATAATTGTAATTAATCTCGTAGTGAAGTCTCATCTGTGTATTTCAGTTACATACGTTTAACCACACACCTTGGAAGTGGGGAAGGCATGAAAAAAAAGAGTGAAAAAACTCTTAAAGTAATCTTACAGGCAAAGGATGCTATCCAATCCCGAAACTATCGATACCTGTTAGAAGGAAAGAATGTGTGAATAATTTTAGGGTTTCCCAACTATTGACAGAAAAGGGAAACTCTTGTTTGTAGACACCATTGGGGTGTCTACAAAAAGAATGAAGAACTGAGAGCCGTAGAGAATCATTGATTCATGAAGAATTAGAGGCATACACAAAATCAAATGCACTGTACTTTATGGGCAGTATAAGGAGTTGTCAAGGGGACTTTAAATCATGAGTGATTTTTGCCTTATGCCCGACTTTGGAACTTAACCCCAACCATTAGTCCATCCATAAGTAAGATTCTACTCTTTATGTGTATGTATATGCACACATATACGTATATATTATATTTGTTATATATTATATATATGTATAATTACTATACTTGCCTGAGAAGCCTGCAGAGAGATAACTGTAATAAAAACTTCCCTGCCCTGTAATTTTTTTTCTATTCAGCTGAGAAGTCTTACTCCACAGTTGTTAAAACTGCCTATGGCTGCTCTTGGTACACCCGTTCTATTTTTTCAGTAGACAGTAAGCTCCCAGAGGACAAGTATCATGTTTTCTATTTATTTTAAGCCTTGTTTAGTAACTTGCTCAAGGTGGGTAATCCATACACTTTTCTTGAAGGAACGAAGGAAGAGATAAAGAAACAAATGCAGGGTTTTGGTGCTAACCCTGTAGTTAACGTAATGTTACTATTGTCTTATCATGCTGAGTTGAGTTTTGAACTACTGGTTCTGCAGTTCTATAGTTCTCTAATTTTATGAAATAATATGCAGAACTACCACAACTTAGATATATATTTGGAACTTAACATACATATTCCCAACAGGGAAAAAAACGTTGATAGGATGAATAGAATCTAAAAATTAGTTCCAAAACTTACACCTCATAATGAAGCTCAGGGACTATATATTTGCAATTTAAAATAATGGAAACCATGCTGCTGCAAAGCTGATAATGACACAGAGCAGAAACTATTCATTTATTAAAAACAAAACCATTATCTGCTATGTTCTGGGTTAGTGCTAGATCCTACTGTTACAATCTGCTTTTGTTTTTTCCTGATTTTTAAAATTAATGGTAAAATATACGTAACAAGCAGTACTTTCTCTAAAGTATAATATTATATTAAAAATGAGTATTTTATGGGGCAAAAACAGAGATAAGTTTTTCATTTTTTATTATTTTTTTCTTGAGAGACAGAGAACCCCAAATAACAGTGACTTCAACAAAATTAAGTTTTTCTCTCTCTGATAATAGGTGTTCACAGTTGGTCAATGTAGGGGTGGATGTTCACAGTGCCAGGGATCCACACTCTTCATCGTTTTGCTATGCTATCCTTAGAGACAAGACTTCTGCCTCATGGTCCAAAATGGCTGCTGGAGCATCAGCCATCTAGTTTGGTTTCCGTTCAGCAGGAAGGTGGAATGGTTGAACAAGGATGTACACATTCACTTTAATGACATATTTTGGAAGTTATTCCTCCACCTTTGGTTACATTCTGTGGTTAGAACTTAGCCACATGGCTATACCTAGCTACACAGATTGCTGGAAATGTACTTATTCAAAGTGGCCATTTGCCCAGCTAAAAGGGTCTTTTTATTTTACTGTGGAGGAAGAGAATATACAATGAGAGGGCATTTAGTGGTCTCTGTCACAATAGGCAAACATCAGAGGTAAATTTGAAAAATTCATTTTGATGGTATTGTTAAAAGATGAATTTTGAGGAAGTCTCTGCTATTTTTCACAGTACCCCATAGATTAATATTCCGTATTTGTGGTTTATTACAAACTATTTCTTTAAATGTAAATCTTGAAAGAAATTGGTCTGAAAAAATTCACAGGACAAAAATATGGCCTATGACATAAATAGTAAAAATAGAAATGATGTCATGTTCCTGCTTAGCTAATGTAGAAGAATTTCATCAGTTAATGCACTGTTGATGAGTTAATAGCTTTGTCTAACTCTCCTGAATATATAATGTGCCTGAACGCCTGGTACATTGTGAAAGCTTCAGATGGGGCTTTTTACAAGTTACTCATTTTATTTTATGCAGTAAGAATTCGCGGTGCAGGATTTGGATTTCTTTTTGGTCACATGTTGTGTGATGGTTAAAAATGATGGTAATACATCCATTTTGCTGTAGTGTAGTAATCAACTGGGCATGTTGGCCATGCTATAGTGTTGGATATAAATACTTAAGGGTTACTACTCACATTTGATAAAGAAAGGGAACAGTCACCTCAAGTTTTCTGTTTTCTAACTTTTATGACCATTTTATATTTGTATTGTATCTATATGTGGAATTAATCGAAAACATATATATATAAAGTGTTATATATATATAAAGTTTTTGATTAGTTCCAAATATATATACATATAAAGTGTTATACTCAGTAACACACAGAAGCACATATACCCTGATGTAGAGTTTCTTATGAATCAGTTGTTTTTGTAAGGGAATACTATAGGCATATACACTCACTCATTTGGAGGGATAAGCATTTTACTTTCTGTTTGTATACAGTAGGTTTTAGTAATAACTTTGAACCTATTAACACGTTTTCAGATATATTTAAATCAAGTATTTAGTATAAAAGTGTGCTATTATTTTTAGTAATATTTATTCAACACGCCTTCTTTCTTCTTCCAGAACTGGGGCTTAAGTCTAGTAAGCGGACCAGTGATCTTGGAGTCAGAAGATGTAGGTTCTGACCTTGGCTCTGCTGTGGACTTGAGTGACCTTTACACTCTGCCCAATGGCAGCCCCTCTGTACAAGGGGCTCATCCTATCGGAGGCTTTCAGCAGGGGACCTAGGACACTGGTCAATAAGGGATGACTTTCCCTTCTCATTTATTTTTCTTTTCCTCCTATCTCCTTGCCTGACTCCCTGCTTAGTCAAGTCTGATATTTTCTGGGAGAGTTCTAATGATATCAGTGACGGCCCTTTATGCTCCATAAAGAGTTCACATGAGTGGGTGGCTTCAAATCAATTGCAGAATTAGAAGGAAAATGACAGAGACTCTGTAGTTCTTACCAACCATGAAGGCATTGATGAAAAATGTGAGGTTAGCTATAAGCCTACTGAGAGAATCTTAACTGGATAATGCTTTGAGTTCAATTAAAATCACTGTTTCAACCATTCTCTAAGACTAGGATTAGACCCTATATTTTATTTTTAAAAATGAAAGAATAAACAATTTTGTTTTTCCCGTTTGTAAACATTGAAATCCATTTAGTCTTTGATCCAAGGTGTTCCCTAGTACTAGAAATTTTAAGTAAGGTCAGAAAATCCATTTGCAGGAAATTATATGTAAAACATCAGTTTTAGTTTCCAAAGGGTTACGTTAGGTTTGGGGTAAGCTCATTTGCTATTCTACCTTTTGATTAAAATGAAAATTGACTTTCATTTTATAAATCCTACAGATCCTTATTTTTATTTAAACTATTACCCCCAAAGACAACAACAACAAATGCCACTTTCCTAGGCTACTAAGAACCAGAGGAGAAGCATCCTGGGTGTGTTTCCAGATGTCTGTTAGACCGTTGAATTTTCATCCATATTTAACAAATGCCATTATTCAGTTTCATGAGGTTACTGTGTCACAATGTCTGTGTTAGAACTTTATTTTCAGAGGTTCCTTTAAATGGGCAGAAACCACGGCATGTTGGATTGATTTAGTCTCTTTCATCCATCCACTGGGTTAGTTTGTGGCTCAAAACTCTTTCTGAGATGTAGGACACTTAAAATTTAGGATTTCTCAGCACTGCAGCAGAATCTTAAGCCAGAAAAGTCCCCTTCTCTTCAGCTCTCCTTCCCCTGGCTGGCTTTCTGTTAAAAGTGGGTTCTTCTACTGTGTCCCTAGGTAGCAGTCTCAGCTCTGCCTGTGTGGGATCCCTTACCAGATGGCCCTCTTAATAAATGCCTTGCTTTTCCCCACCCTCACTTTCTTGATCCAAATGTGAAATGCCAGCAAATAAATAAGAACATTGTACTCTGATGAGTTCTCTTGAGACGGAGGAAAGCCCTGGGGAGGGGAAGCTAGAGACTGCTTTTCTTTTTGCTGGACAGCTCCTAATTACTGGCCAGTAGGTAGAAGACACCGTTTAGACAATAGAGAATTTAAAGGTAGAGAGAGAGAGAGAGATAGAACAAATTCTCCATCTTATTCCAAATGCCTTTGCTAACAGGAAAGTACACTGGGATCGTTGGGGTCCGTTTGAAATATTCTGCGTGATCTTTGCACGGGGACCACAGACTTTGGACTCGGGGTAGGTGATGGCTGTGTGCGGATTTCACCGCCAGACTCAGAGTGCAACAGAAATGGGTGGGTAATGAGAGCAGAGCAGCCAGTTCTTTAATTGAATTAAAAGCTGGGTGACATCAATGCAGACACCTGTCCAATTACAGACAGGCCAAGGTGTTTACCGTTGCTGTACAAGCGGTTCGAAGATGACAGAAATCTTTCCGCCCACAGATTAACATAATGAAGGAGAACAGATTACAGTGGATGCCAGCCAAACACCTAGGTTGGCAGCTGAGGGTGGGGTGGAGGAGGGGGGAGGAGTGTGCTCAAGGATGTAAATAGACACAGAGTCACTTTTTCTTCTCCAAAACGTGTTGGGCTTTGAAAAGGATGCCATTTTGTCTTGTGTCTCAGGCTCGGTTTCCAGGCCGAGCATTTATACTTGTCTGCATTGAGTCAGAGTTAATCATAAAAATCTCAGTGTCAAAGCCACCTCCTCTGTTGTGTCCCTGCATCTCAGCATACAGTTTTATTAGAGGCACAAAAGCTTGCACAGCTGGTGTCAGCTCCACAATGATTTTCTCTTAGGTAGTCAGGCCACCTCCAATTATTAATATTTCTCTTGTGCTCCTTTGAAACTCGAGGTTAGAGCACGGGAAACCAAGTGTTGGAAATAATCATCTATCAGTCAAAAGAAACAGTGTCTGTTCCTTTGCTAGCTCCCTGGAAAGGGTAGGACGGGAGTGAGCATCTCTTATCGTGAGGCAGACAGCTGAGTGAGCTATGAGGATGAAAGGTCTTTATGTTTTGGGCAAACATCAAGGGTCCACCTTTGGTAAACCATCGTAATAACTGCTGGAAAATAGGACAAGTAAAGAAGCAAAATGTCATACCCTCTGCGTTCAAGGAGCTCCCAAAATCGTTGCGAGGGACTTTAAACGGCGCGATTCTCGAGGAGAAGGCTCTTCCCCTCTGCTAGGCAGAAATCCTCAGAGCACACAGTTTGGAACCTAACGCACTAGGGCTCTTCGATTTCCTCCTGTGATGTGCTGCCACCCCTTAAATCACGTTCCTGCCCCTGCTCTTTCGGCTTGGGCTTTCTGCACCCGCCGAGGTCCACAGGACTGCAATTCAAAGGGACTATACTCACTTTACTTCAAACTCCCTTGGTGTGGCCCATCAGGATTTCTCAATGTTAAGCATTAATGCAAAATGCATTATCGCTTAGCAGTGAGAGTTCTGGTCGCGCTGGTGCCAATGATTTTAATCCGGATACCCACACTCCTGTGTTTCATGGGATCCTAACACTTTTAAGACATCAATAATGCTTCCTTTATGCTTATGGAATGTGTTTTCAGCTCACCCTCTTCCATTATCAAAAGAGACTGGCAGGTTTCCTGACATGGTTGGGACCATTTTCTGATTTCACAGAGTTTTGCGGCTGAAAGGGAATTGGGGAGGTCATCTGGCCTGCCTCGAGGTGGGAACAATCTCAAATTCAAAGGGTAAAAAGACTCCTCTGTGATGTCTGCCAGAGAAAAGGGGCTCATATCCAAACCAATCTTAAAAGTTTTCACTTCTTTATTTTAAACATCCTAAGGATCATCAAGGAGACGACCCCATTTTACCCTATTGGGTTTTCTATGGACACAGGATACAGTGTATGTGCCATATTTTTCTCTCTGGGATTCCTTTATAAATATGTCACTCTGTACGTTTTTCAGTATTCTTTTAAGTAGAATACTGAAATATACTTTCAATGATTATCCCTTTTTTCTCTTTGCCTTTAATTAGATATAGATCCCCTATCATCTTGGACTGGAAGCCATGGATCTTATAAATGCCCTTGTCCACTTGACATGTATGCAAGCATTTTGCTTTATGGATTTAATGTGTGTATTATCGTTATCATTAGGGTCCTTCTAGCTCTAATACGTTCTTCGATTAGAAACCTTGTAAAGATCAGCTGTGGTCTATAGCACCTTTCCCAGAAGCATATAGAAGGAAAGTTGATAAATAACTGTTTGGTACTGATATGCCGTCATAGTAGTACCACTTTTTCTTCTGGAGAGTATATAATCTAAGTCTGACTCTGACACTTAAAGGAAAACCATTTGGCCAATCACTCAATGGTCTCTAGGGATCTATCCAAGAAAGAAAGGCTACCTTGCCTAGTCTTGGGGAGAATATGTTTATTTTTTGGTAATAGCAGAACTCTTTATAAGCATTAACTTTAATCCATCCTGGTAAACGCTCCGTACTGAGAAGCAAAAGAGAGAAGCCGCATGTCTCAGGCAATAGGATGACTTGATCGTTATGCTGATTTAGTGAGGACCACCTGGTTGACCAGCCCCTTCTACCCCAACCTCAGTGTAACCTGACAAGAGGAGAGAAAATGCTCAATCATTACACTGCTCTTCTTATTGAAGTCGATGATACTAACCCGTATTTAGGGGAAATTATTCCGATGGTTTGACAAACTTTGTCTCTGAGACACAACATTATAAGCAAGATCCCCACTGCACATAGGAAAGAAAGACCACCTCAGACTCAGAAAGTACGGCACGTTGTTTGAAAATGTGATTTACAACCCACCCCAAACTTTCTACCTGCGATTCGAAGTTGGCAAGAGCCCAAACATCAGCTTTTTCTTCTCCTCCTTTTCTGTTTTCTATTTTGCAGCTCTCAGTTCTCAGTGTTTATTATTATTGTTTCACCTGCCTGGAGATAGGAAATGTGAGCACTTTGATAAATGGCCTGAACGATGATCCGGTTTCTCTCCAGCATCTTCCTTTCAGAATATTGGGATTTTTCTATGAAATACAATTTGGTAAACTTCTCTACCAAAGCACAAACTGAAGAATGCAAGTTTGCTGAGAGGAATAGTGCCTGTTTCTTAAGGTCCTTAAGGTTAAAGGGGGGAAGAAATTAGCAAAGGAGTTTCATGATAAACCTATACACACAAAGTGCCTCATTTAATGAAGGCAAGAAAGGTTAAACACCAAAGACCGTTTAGTGAATGTGAACTCAGTACCTGGGTTGACATGATCCTTCTTAAAGTCTCCACTAATAACCTTCTTGTTAAGTTGGTATAATAGTCACAATTCCAACATTGCGCTTCAGCTATGATTTGGAAAGAAAGAATGTCTCAGGGAAGGTATTTTGTAACACAATGGAACTGCTTTTTATGTTTCCCAATGATAATTATCTGGATGTATGATGCACCTTCATGCTAAAGATTGCAGAGCATCAAACTGTATACAGCCACTGTGCCTTTTGTGACACAATATATCTGTGCCCCAGCTAGGTCAGGGCCACCTATGAGAGGCAATGCCACTTAGGTTTTTAGGTGATGAACAAAGGAAACATTTCATGTCCCAACATATTTTCCGTGCTCACTGTAGGATTAAAAATTTTATTTTCTGGGGGCCGATTCATTACTTGTTAGTATGGCATTATACTAATTCAGACATGCAACTCATCTTATTTAGACTTGCAGTATAGACAGATTTGAACTTGGCGATAGGAAAGACGTGACAAATGCCAAAGATTTTCAGAGGATAAAATGACTGGGATATATCTCACAAGGACACGTTAGTTTTGAACCCGGAATTTAGGGATCATGACGGAGGTATTAAGAAATGGGAAAAATGGTAGTGTGTATATGTTAATCCCAGTCTCCTAATTATCCCTCCCTCCGCTTCACCTCTGGTAGCCATAAGTTTGTTTTCTACATCTGTGACTCTATTTCTTTTTTGTAAATAAGTTCATTTGTACCATTTTCTAGATCCCACGTATAAGTGATACCATGTGATATTACTCTTTTTCCGTCTGAGTGACTTCACTTAATATGATAATCTCTGGGTCCATCCATGATTAACATATACACACTACTATGTATAAAATAGATAACTAGTAAGGACCTACTATATAACAAAGGGAACCCTACTCAATATTCTGTAATAACCTATATGGGAAAAGAATCTAAAACAGAATAGATATGTGTATATGGATAACTGATTCACTTTGCTGTATACCTGAAACTAACATAACATTATATATCAACTCTACTCCAATAAAAATTAAAAAAAAAAAAAAGAAATAGGAAGAGGGAAGTTTGCAAAATAGTTTTGACTGTTGGGTCTGGATTGGGTCAGATTGAGAGTGAAACGCTAGCTGAACATCCACGTGGGATACACGGCCTGCAGGTAGAAATGCAGAACCAGAGCTTGGAGGAGAGATGTGAAGTCTGCAGATATAAATGAGAGATGAGGCTTGAGGAACTAATGAAGGCAAATGTTTAGAAGAAGTGAACTAACAAAGGCAAGTGTTCAGAAGAAGAAAGAAGCCTGAGGACCCGATCTTGTTAAAAAAAAAAAAAAAAAAATTTAAGGGACTGTGAAAGGAAGATGAGTTGGTCAAGAAAAGCAAGGAGCCCTCAGTAATTTAGGAGGACTCCTTGGGAAAATTCTGTGGCCTAGACGGCAGCTGAACAAGGCAAAATCCAGTAAGCAGAGGAGAATAAGGACCGTGGAAGGGTTACTTGGTCTGGTGTGTAAGGGATCACTAGCGATCTTGACAAGATAAAAATCAATATTTAATAGTACAGTGCAGGCAGAAACTGAGTTGGAATGGTAGCATAGCTTGGGCTACCAAGGCTCTGTGCTAGAGTTCCCCCCTTACACAGCTCTGCGTTGAGCATGTTATAGTCCCAAACTCATTTAATCTTGATAGTAACACTTCGAGGTGAATACGGTAGTATCCCCACCTCATATCCCCATGATACTATATTATCCCTGTGAGGCCTCTTCTTCGAGATAGATACGATCATTATCTGTTTACAGATGAGGAAACTAAGCCACAGAGGTCTGAGCAACTTGCCCAGACCCATACTACAAATCAGTAGTAGAATTGGCATCTGGACCCGAGCAATCTGGCGCGAGCATCTTTGCTCTTAACCACGACATCACTACATGATGAAGATGCATGTGTGATGCCGTAAGCTTTCCTTTAAGACTTTTAGTGGAAGGAGAAATAACCTCTTTTTAAAAAGTGAGCTCAGAATGTGGGTCATGATCTGGGAGATTCAAGAGGAAATGACAGTCACAGTGGCAGGAGTGAGGGAAAGCAGAAGGTGACAACATGAAGGCGTTTTGAAATTAGAGCTGCATTTGGCATGAGATGGTCCAACGTGTATGTGTGTTAGTTCATTGGCTTGCTGTCTTCTTTGGCCGCGGGCTAAGATGCTCGTGCCAAGTGCAGCCGAGAGGGTTGGGTAGCCCAGGGGGATGCTTGGGGGAGCTGCTAGAATAGAGACTTGCAGGCAACACTGGGAACTGAGGGCAAGTGAGAAGGGCCAAAGCAAACAAGGGCTGTGGTCTTTGCTTCATCCTGATCTTTGCTCTTTTAATATTTTATCCTTTCTCCTGGGGAAAGGCAATAGGCAAACATGTATTTTAAAATTTGTTGTTGAATGATGCAAGCTGTCATCAATGCCAGTTCATTAAAACAATCAAGGTTTACTCGATAAAGGGATACTACGAGTAAGACCATCTTTTTATAAGAACGATGACAGTCTATGTGATTAGGGATTAAAACAGCTCTAAAACCTGCAACAGAAAACAATGGTGAGCAAATACACAAATTATATTTTTGATACTTCTTTAATTCATGGGATTAACTAAATAAAGAGCCTCTGCCTTGATTATAAACACCAGTAAACAAAATGTGTTTTAGTTTCTGCAGGCACCTTAAATTGCGGAACAAATCTTACACATCCACCACCAAGTCAGGTTAATTCAACACTTCCGTGGGCAGTGCTTCTGTTTAAGACAGGTGTCTTAATTAAACAAACTAATAATTTTGCAAGAAGTACAAAAGCATAATTATTTAATTGGCTAATTGTTCAACTATGTTGATTTGCATATTTGTTAGCTGCAACGTGAATAAATAGTTTGTATACGTGTACCCTACCGTTAAACTAATGACGTAACTCTTGGGAGTAGCATCTCCTAATGTGTGTTAATAGATGTCGCATAAGAAGGACTCTCTAGTTAAATAAGGTTGAAAAATGTGAGGTAAAAGAAAATGAGATAGTTTTGTTTCTGCAGGAGGTCTAGTATCCTGAAATGGGATGATGGCCGTCTTCACTATCAGGTACACTGGGCTCTGCTTTACGAACGACATATGGAATCCCCCATTTCTACCGGGGAAACATCTCAGGGGCATTAGCGTCCGAGAAGCACATTTGGGAAAATGCTATTTAGAGCTGTCTTAACAATAAGCAGGTCTCTCTCTCTCTTTTTTTTTTTTAATTTTTATTGGAGTATAGCTGCTTTACAACGTTGTGTTAGTTTCTACTGTGCAGTAAAGTGAATCAGCCATACGTATTCATATATCCCCTCTTTTTTTGGATTTCCTTCCCACTTAGGTCACCACAGAGCACTGAGTAAAGTTCTGTGCTATACAGTAGGTTCTCATTAGTTATCTATTTTATACATAGTATCAATAGTGTATATATGTCCATCCCAATTCCTCCCACCCTCCACCTTTCCCCCTTGCTATCCATATGTTTGTTCTCTACGTCTGTGTCTCTATTTCTGCTTTGTAAATAAGATCATCTATACCAGTTTTTTCAGATTCCACATATATGTGTTAATAGACGATATCTGTTTCTTTCTAAATTTTTTCTTGCTAGTCACACCATTCTGCAATCAGCACACAGGCAGGAAAATGAAGTAAAGGAGCATATGTTTTTGTTTTCTACATCTCTGTGTCTACCCCCCTTTCTCACACACACACACACACACACACACACACACACACAATACTCTGTATAGCTTCTTCTGGTAAACATGCAAACCTCTTTTTGTCCCCTTTTATTACAGGCATATTGACAGGCTTGCTACCCTTCAAAAACTATGCAGTAACCCTGGCTGCTTGCACTTTGGCTGGCTGTACCGAGAGCTCGCACGCACTGAACGTCTCTACTCCACAAGAAGGTAAAGTAATTTCAAAGGTCTTGACTTCCACATTTCAGTCATGAATAATAAAATAGGAGAAGAGCTAAATGCTGCAAGGCCATTTGCTACAAAACCCCAACCTAATTTGATGACAAAGTGCATTGCCAGGCCATAATTGCTCCATTTTTTGGGGGGGAGCGAAAATGAATCAAACTCCATACCCTTTAATGACATGCATCTTTAATAGCTGTAATGCAGATTAATGGGCTTTTTAATTGCTGTTACATTGTTCATGCAAGAGCCTTGTCATTAATATGAAGCATCTGAAAGATTAATGAAAGCTTCCTCATTTTACTATGGCTCAGAAGTAAATCTAGAGACAGTCTGACTAAAAAGAATTGATTGTATGGCACAGTATGAAATTGAGAATCCAACGGTTGATTTCCATGGTCTCTTTTAACTGCTAAACCCCAGCGTGAGCAACAATTATTTCAGTGTGATAGAACCTCCAAAGGCCGATCGAGGCATTATTAATCACGACCTGCTTCCTTCCGCCTCAAGTCGCACTTTTGTTGTACCTGGAACTTACAAACTGTTGGCATAAATGAATGTTTCAGAAAGCATACATTTAGGAAGGCAGCGGGAAAGAGAAAATATTTTAGCGCTCTAAAGCGAAAGCTTTGCTCGAACATCAGAATGCATCTCTTCAAGAAATAACAGCTCTCAAAACATTTAAAGCGTTGTTGCTTCGTATTTCTCCCTCCTGGAAGAGAGGGATTAACATATTTCTCTTACTGTCTAGTTGTAAAGTGATTCAGGAGACTTAAAACCTTGATCTTTAGGGAAAAAGAGTCTGCCAGTGTCTTTCTTTTTCACTATCCCTCCCCCCGCCCTTACCCACTTCCTCTTCTTCCCCCTTCCTTCTTTTAAATCCTTAAAGCAAGTACCACTCTTTACGCACAGAAAATGCGTAAAGAAAGACAATGGAGGCACTCCCCTGGCAGTTCAGTGGTTAACACTCCGCGCTCCCACTGCAGGGGGCACAGGTTCTATCCCTGATCAGGGAACTAAGATCCCGCATGCCACACCAGGTGGCCAAAAAAAAAAAAAAAAAAAGACAATGGGGCTCATCTGATGAAACCAGGACAGAAAACAAGAGTTTGTAAAATCCTTCTTCTGACAATTTGTTCTTCATGCCTTGCACCTGACCTCACCAGACCACCCTCACCTGGGCTACAGCATCGGTGACCCATCTTCCGTGTTTTCTCAATGTTCTCTCCATCTTTCTTATTGTGTCTTTGCTTCTGCTGAGGCACATATCATTATTCCCTTTTCCAGTTACTTCCACCAACTTCCATATGGCACAGATTGTCCTGTATCTCACTCTTTTCTCCCCTCTGTCCATGTCTTGCCTGGTACCCTCCAAACCTACTTCACAGCTCAACCCCAGAGGGATTCCTGCTCATTCAGTTCACCATTTTCTTTCCATTATTTCAGGATTTCCCAATTTCTAGTTTTTCCTTAAATTTATTACTAATTTACTGAACGATAGGTATGTTTAGGATCAATTTCTAAAAGTTTTTTTAGTTCCTGTGACTCCAGTTCATTGACCATTACAGAAAATGAACAGGCCCCCTTTACTAAAAAAAACCCTCACATACGTTGTAATTTTCATACGTAATTAATTCTGTATCTTCTGGCTATTTCTATGGTTACATATACGTCTTTTTATATCGATTATGAACCGCTCTCCCTAGCATTGCCTATCTTAGATCAAAAGCTCCTCAAGGGTAGGGATTCTGTCTAATCTGCTTTAAAAGGCACAGCCCAAGTAGGGATTATGGGTTAATAATACTTGCGATGAAGTAACAGAAGCATCAGTAAGCGAACCAGTGTAAATACTCCCCGTCCATCATTGAGGCAAATTCTCATAAATTCAGGACAGGTATTTAGTACTGTTCCTAAAGCAATTACTGACAAGCTGCCCATGAATCAGGAACATTTCCATGCATGGGATTTCTGGTTTATTCCATGATTTATTGGTTTGGGTGTGAAAAGTTTGAATTAGAAAAGTAAACTGAAATTAGACTCTATATAGCTTTTTAATTTTTCCCACAGCACCACAAGAGGTTCAGCCACCAGTAGCCAAATCCCTTCCCAATTCTTTGTTACTCTCCTGGAATCCACCCAAAAAGGCAAATGGTATTATAACTCAGTACTCCTTATATATGGATGGGATACTAATCTATTCAGGCAATGGAGAGAACTACACAGTCACAGGTAAGACTTCTATAGGTATCAGTAAATAGTTTAAGTCTATATTAAAGACTATATATTAGTATAAATTATATATACTTACAAATTAATATATATATTTCAGTATATATATTTTATATATATATATAATAGTTATCTGAGAATGCAGTTTCGAAAGTTGGGTTACTTAGTTTTGTCTCCTGTTAAATCATTAGAATTCCATGACTTTTGTGGTTACATTACACTTACAGTGAAGTCAAAGCTGGAAAAATGGAAAAGGGCTCACGCTGGCTCCCTTCCCCCTCCCCCAAGGCTGTCTTACTGCATGTTCTCTACCATTGTCCCACCACTCCTTACCTGAATCCTTCTACTAATATACCTTTGCCCAGATGCAGAGGGGGGTTTGGAAATGTATAATATCAACACAGACAGCTCAGCATATGACTCCTCTGCCTCTAACTGATCACAAGATTGAAGCTGGGACCCAGTGTGCTCCCCAGCCGTGCTCGCAGTACAGTGATGTCATTTCAATTCAGTTGATGTCATGTCAATCCAATTGAGGCGATGATGTCATTTCAAACAAATGCCACTGGCACATGAATTAACCACTTTAAAATCCTCATGAATGTGGAATAAGCTTAAGACTCAGAAGTGTGACTCAGTGTGGTTTGAATTTGAGACCATTTGGGAAGAAACATAGTATATCTGCCTAGATCATATTATAAAGTGTCATGACACTTAAGAAAAGTGAATTGTTGGAAACCTTGTGAAACACGAGGCCTGTATTATGTACGTTGTCTGGTGCCTGAATGGTGTTTACATTTGTATGGTAATAGTGGTTATATATTTTATGATATTTTAGATATTATATGTGACTAGTAGGTGAGACATCATTAATCAAATATTGATTGATGAAAAACTGAGGCCTTAGAGAGTTTAAATTCTTCATGAAAGGTCATAACAGGTTAGCGTCAGAGACAGGATTAATTGTTTAGGTATTCACTCCTTCACATTAATGCCAGGTACTAAGGTTGTAACAGAGAACCAGCCAGACACCACCTCCCCTCAGCCCCTTGATGCTCATGATTTCATGGCAACACATAAAGATGCAGGAATGAGGCATATTGGCACAGGGCTATGGCATTCATCTAATTGAGTTCTCTGAATTTATATTTTTTGTATCCTCTCTAGTCTGAGAGGCCTCAAAGCACAAGAACTATTACTTCTGTATTTCCTTCATCATGGTTGGATAGAATTCTGTAATACTTATTCAGTGAGGTAGGTGTTATCATTACCCCCATTTTACAAATGAGGAAATTGAGGCACAGAAAGGTTAAGCAACTTCCTTCAGGCCACACAGCCTGTGAGAGGTAGACTTTGATACCATCTCAAGTATTCTGACTAATGATGAGTATGCGGTCTTAAAACAAGTTATTTAACTTCTGAGACTTAGTTTCTGAAACAGTAAAATAGAATTAACTGCAATTTTCAGGATTTTGAAGGGAACTAGAACTAGAAAAACACCTAGCATGTTCTTAGTAAACTTAGTAGAGAGAACTAAACTAAAAAATAAATACTAAAAATAAAAATAGATTACCCCTTGGGCTTCCCTGGTGGCGCAGTGGTTGACAGTCCGCCTGCCGACACAGGGGACGCGGCTTCGTGCCCCGGTCCGGGAAGATCCCACATGCCGCAGAGCAGCTGGGCCCGTGAGCCATGGCCACTGAGCCTGCGCGTCTGGAGCCTGTGCTCCGCAACGGGAGAGGCCACAGCAGTGAGAGGCCCGCGTACCACCCCTCTCGCCCAAAAAAAAAGTGTGGACCTTGAAGATTTCCAAAATGTGCAGAATGCCCCATGAGGTGACACTCCAAAGCCAGAAAAAGAACAGGGTGGGGAGGAGAGGAGGCTAGAATTCACACTGATTTCTCATGCCACCTCAAAAATGAAACTAATTCTGTATTCCATTGACTCAAATCCTTAACAGACCCATGTGACTATAGTATCTGCATTGAAAGATCATGGCAAATGTTAGCATAGTATAAGAGATGCCCCAAATGTAATATAAAGAAAGTGCAGTATTTTTATAGAGTCCTTAACCATCTTCTCTAACTACAGTGATAATGGTTTCTTTGGTGGTGTTCATCCTTCAGGTAGATTTTTAAAGATTATTTCTCTGATAAGACTCATAACATTTTTTCCTGTGTCCTCCTTGGCATCTCAAAGGCAACTATACTTCTTGTTGCTTTTATCTCCAAATGGCAGAAGATATGAAGTACAGAAGGAATACAGTATTGGTCACTAAGGAGAGGAGCTAAGCCAAAAACGTTACGATGGGGTTCAAAGTGGTACATGATGATTCAAGTGTCATAGCCAGCATAGCTGAGGCCCAGAGATGCCAAGAAATCCTAGTCAGTAATTGGAAAAACTGATTCCAATCTGGGTCTCTCTGGCCTCAAAGTCCACACATTTCATCTCTACACATGCTACTTATTGAACACATTTTATTATTCCTCACAACAACTCTGAAAGGGATATGGAAGCTTGATTACAAACCCCAGAGCACCTACGTTAATCTTCTAGGGCTGCCATACCCCAATACCACAGACTGGATGGCTTAAACAACGGAAATTTATTTCTCATAGTTCTGGAGGCTAGAAGTCCAAGATCAAGGTGTTGGCAGGTTTGGTTTCTCTTGGGGCCTCTCTCCTTGACTTGCAGACAGCCGCTTTCTCCCTGCATCCTCACATGGTGTTTCTTATGTGTACACCCCTGCTGTCTCTTCCTCTTCCTTTAGGGGCATCAGAACCATTGGATTAGGGCCCTATCCCTGTAACCTCAGTTAACCTTCATCACCTCTTGAAAAGCCCTATCTCTGTAAATCAACTATACTCCAGTATAAAATAAAAATTGAATTAAAAAAAAAGCCCTATTTCCAAATGTAGTCGCATTGGGGGTTAAGGCTTCAACATGTAAATTTTGGAGAACACAATTCAGTTTGTAACAGCACCCAAAAGTGAGTGTTTTCTGAATGTCCACTTTTCTTGAGATTCTCCAATGGCATGCAGGTTAAATAAAATGGTCTTTTAGATCTCTTTCAACTCTTTCAAGATTTTGTATCTGTGATATACATTACATTTAGGTCATTTATGTCTTCAGAATTCACCTGGCCACTAGGAATCACAGAAAGAAGAATGGGAAGGGGAATCTGGCTGGTTGAAGTCAGCCCAGAGAAAACTGATGGAGAAAACTGCTCTAGCATTGGGTCTCACTTTAGCCTCTAAAGACACTTTAAATCCTGCCCCTTTTCATCATAAAATGTATCCACGATGCTATTGGTACTCGTTGCTTGTCTTTGTGCCAGGATATTTGTGGCATAATGTCCTTTCCATTCTGAGTAGCTTGTGGATAGAACTTCTATTCTATTCTATTCTATTCTATTCTATTCTATTCTATTCTATTCTGTTCTATTCTATTCTAGCTGATGCTGTCAGTAATAACAAGAGTTTAGGGTCAATGAAATGGATCTCTCCAGTGCTAAAATGTCAATTCATAGAGAGACTGAGAAATGAAAGATATAGTCTACTATTAGAGAAATAATTGATAGCATTTTTTAGTTATAAAAGTAACATATGCTTACTGAAGATAATTTAAAATATGCAGATATCTAATACCTGATAATCCCACCTTACAGATAGAAACTCTTAGTATTTGATGTAATTCCTTCCAGCACTTTATTCATTTTAACAAAATTGCGCTATAATGTATAATTTGGAATCCTTGCATATTCCCTTATTATGAATATATCTCACACCACAAGGATTTTTCTAAAAGTATCTTGAAATATTTTAATAATGTTATATTCCATCTTATGAATGTACATTAATGCATGTAACCACTTAAAAATTAAAAATTTCTAATTTATCTCATTTTAAATATTTTGTGATAAATATTACTGTACATAAATGTTTGTTTGCTATATCTCTAAATGGGGAATAGCTAAATCAAAGTAGCAAACATTTTCAGAATATTTGATATACATTTTTGCATTGTTTTCCAGAAAAGTTCATGAACAGTGAATGTTACATCCTTACATCTTTGACAGTTTTACAACCTGAAAATATTATTTTTATTTGCATGTTTAGCTACTAGTTCACTGCATACTTTTGTATGATGATTAGCGATTTATATTTGATTCAGCTGATCATAGTATGGTTGAGCAAAAGTTTAATAGGGGTAAGGATTCCGTTTGAAACTACTTTAAGAGCTGTGTTTCATACCGTTTTTCCTGGCTACAGTCACCTGCACTATTTACAGTCCTTTGTCTTCTACACCATCAAAAACTTCCTTAATGACTTGGCTTAATGTCCCCTCCTAAATATTCAAGGTGTCAACCTTTCCTTTCTCACTCCTACTCCATTTATTCATAGCTTCCTTTTAAGTTTCCACATAGAACAAACATTTTTCCGTTATGCGTAAAAAAATGGATCTTGCCTCCATGGTGGATACAGGTCAAAGTAAATGCATTTCAATTCAAAAGCCACTTAGCATCTAGGTGGCTGGAATGGTTTTCTTCTTCCTCTTAAATATGAAGCATTAAAAGTCAAAGGCAGTGCTGCACCTTGAGTTAGTACAAAATATATTTAAAAATGCATACAGTTCAAATTTTTGCCTTGCATAGGCCATAAGCTAGTAAAATGGTGGGTCAGTTATGACACTGAAAAATGAATCCAGTTAGAGAACCTCCCGAAGGCTGTTGATGTTCGCTATAATAAATAGCACACACTTGAAGTCAAACTTTTTCATTCTGTATTCAAAGGTAATGGATTTTTCGTAACCATAGTAACCTTGGGGTATTTCTGGATAAATACATGAGGTATATACATTCTAGTTTTATTTTTGAATATAAACTACCACATTATGTATTACTAATAATATGAAAAATAGGCTGTAGATTAGTATAATGACAGCTTAAACTAGTATGCATTTTTCTCCTGCAAAAAAATAAATATTTATCAAAAGTATAGGTTCAATTAATTTTCCCCCCAGTTTTGTGGTATTCTGGTGGTGTCATTTATCTTTTTTTGCAAGATCTCCATTAATCTCTTATTTCTGTCTCGTAACAGATTTTTAAGAATTTCAAGGTAAAAACAATTGTGCTTTAAAGCTTATGATTAAAAACATTATTGAAAGATTGAAGGACCTATATTGATATCACCAGCAGAGCTATTGTGGTGCCACTTAAGATGTGTGTATACCGTATGTTCATAAAGGGGGAGGAAAAAAGAAACCTTTTGTGAGTCTGTTCACAACATACTGAGATTGTTTCAAAGTTCAGGCTAGGTAGATTCCTGATTGATGATGACCATCCAAACTGTAGCCAACCAGATCATTCTCATTTTAAATGAGTACCCTACTAGAAACTGGCAATCTTTAAGAAGTTCGTGAGATAGTTCACAGAAGCTTACAAAGTTTTTGGAAGCAAGGATAGCAAGATGGTGGTAACCTGAAGAAGTATACTACGAGCATGACAAGGAGGTTTACGTGAGTTGTGTTGACCAGTGAAGAAAGAATAGGGATCCTCAGGACAACTCTTTTCTTACTATGTAAATGGTTCTTAGTTAACCCAACCTATACCTTTGCTGCTTACGAATACGAAAATTTCAAAGGGGGAAATGTCAAAAGGGATTCCCTAAAAATTATATCTGACACCAAACCTTAAAACATGAACATTTTCAAGTGTATTATCTCATAAATCTATAGTAGTCTTATGATTGAATAAGAGTGACTGATTTCTAGCGCCATTGGTGGCATCTTCCCATCACCATTAGGACCTGAGATTCTATCACTAAGACTGAGCCAGTAAGACAAGGATAATAGTGGTATAAGGAGTGTGTGTGTGTGTGTGTGAGTATGAGAGAGAGACAGACAGAAAGACAAAGGCAGAGGCAGAGAGAGACAGAGAGGAAAAGCAGATGAGTTTCTGGTAAAGTCACATAGACAGTAAGTATTTATATCTTTAACCACTAAAAGTGCTAAAAATTTTTTTTTTGGTCTTATTTGCCAAGGTCAGAAAGAACCATGTATAAACAGCAAAATAGAAATGTTCATCTTGAAACTTCCAAACACTTAAGTCTTACGATGAGACATTTATGATAGAAGAAGCTGTATTGCTTATGGCATAATAAAGGAAAGTGTTCAAAGGTTAGGTACTTCTAACCAAGCATTATAAGAAACCTTATCAACACTCTACAAATTTGAGCTAAATTATATTCATTCACACTGATGGCTTACAAAACATCTTTTCTTAGCAAAACAAAACTTCACTTTAACCTTGATATTTTCTTTAATTTTGCATTTTTGAATACCACAATGCAGTGATTCTAAATCACTCTTCTTACATGAAGTAATGTTACTGAGGGGAATACTGTTAACATGCTTGTGTTCTAACCCATAAGGCAGAGTATTAATAAGACAGAGCATGTGAGGGTTTTCAGGTAAGGCAGTGATCTCATCTATGAGTGATGGTACCTTCTTATTACAAACTAATTCATACTTTGTGCCCTTTTGATGTCACTGACATATAGCGTTAAATTATACAAAGTCTAAGAAACCTTGAGGATACAAGGAAAAAAGTCCAAATAATGGAAAGAAGTGAAAACCTTCAGAGGCCAAGTTACTAAGCTGCTAACTCTGTGATCAAAGATTCCAGAAGAGTTGCTTAAGGTTTAGCCACGGCCCTGATCCTTGGGTTAACAAACAATGGATGCTTTACTTTAAAAAGCCCTGTTCACTTACTAACAAAGGGTGAAGTGAAGTGAAATGACTTGTACAGAATGTTTAAATATCAGTTGTGGTTGTAAACAATACAACCAAAGTGTCATTTTTACTTTAAGATGCTTCTCCAGTGCACAAGTATGTGAAGAACTTAAATATGTTTAAATTTATATTTTAAGATCTGTACCCAGATATTACCTGTGATCTGTTAACCTAATTGATGAATATTATATACTCTTAAATGGTAGGAAAAGGCTGTCTATTTGAAGGGATTTCAGAGGAATAGTGGGAATCAGATCCAGTTAGAAAAGTAGTGGAGTTAAATCCTGAAAAAGGTGATGGAATGTCTTCTTTAAAAAAAACAAACATTATTTTATATTGGAGTATAGCCAATTAACAGTGTTGCGATAGTTTCAGGTGCACAGCAAAGGGACTCAGCCATGCATCTACATGTATCCGTTCTCCCCCAGACCCCACCTCCCATCCAGACTGCCACATAACATTGAGCAGAGTTCCCTGTGCTATACCGTAGGTCCTTGTTGGTTATCCTTTTTAAATATAGCAGTGTGTACATGTCAATCCCAAACTCCCTGAGTATCCCTTCCCTCTACTCTCCCCGCCCGGGAACTGTAAGTTCATTCTCTAAGTCTGTGAGTCCGTTTCTCTTTTGTAAAGACGTTCATTTGCATCATTTCTTTTTAGATTCCACATATAAGCGATATCATGTGATATTTCTCTTTCTCTGTCTGACTTACGAATGCTTACTTCCATGGAGAGCTTTACAAATAGAACCTGCCTGCTACTTTGAGCATTAAGAACTGCCATTATTTTAAATTTATTTCTTAAAGCTTCTTAATTGAATGATAAATTCACACCAAAAACATATCTTAAGTATACAGCTTGATGAATATTCTCAAACTGAACACATCTATGGAACCAGTGCCCAGATCAAGACACAGAACATTATTGGCACCCTAGAGGCCCCCCGTTTTTGCCCTCATGTCTTATCTCTTGACTCAGGTGACTGCTTTCCTGATCATTTAGCATAGATTTTTTGTTTTGTTTTGCTGTTTTGTATTTAATATGAACGGAATCAGACAGTGTGTTCTTTCTTCACTGGTTTCTTTTGGAGAATGGAGGAGGGAGAGTGAATCAGTGGAACAATCCTTTGTATTCCTGCACATATATCCTGAACCCTCTGACCTCCAAACTGTTGCTATGACAGTGTCAGCTGTTATAGTGCTACCTTCCAGAAAGCCATTGGAATATTTGTAAAATGAACCATCTACCTCCTTCTCCAAGTCCAGAACTGGGAACTAACTATAGAGAAGCTTCATCTATGAAGTTAGAACTTAGCACATGGAATCACTGGCCTGTGTTCACCAGCAGAAAACTTCTAAGTGTCCACTAATGGAATATTGTGTGGCCATACACCTCAGGATGCTGTAGAAGAATATTTAATAATGTGGAAATGTGTTAAAAACAAACACTTCAACAGCATGTAATATGTGAATCTATTTTAGTAAAATATATGTGTGTACACATGTGTATGTATACATGGATGTGAGTACATACGTATATGAATATGTATGTCTAGGGATATACACCAAAGTCTTAACAGTGCTTATCTCCCAGTAATGGGATTCTAGTGTTTTCTTTCTTTTTTTTGAAGGGGTCTTTTTATCTTTTAAATTTACTACGGTTTGGATATCATCTGAATTTTTGTAGTATTTTTCCCAATTTTAATATATATAATAAAATTGGTACAATGGATATTTCAGGAATCTGATTGAATTCACCTATCAGTACTTATCTGTTAGTTCTCTCTACTCTTTACTTTGATATTTAATCAGGTAGATCACCTTACTCATTTCGTTCTAGCCAGTATCCAGTGTGGTATTCTCCATACCTCTAGCATGATCTACCCCCATTAAAATGTTACCCATATATGATGATCTAGCTCAATTCCCACATCTTCCTTTGATCCACAGATTCTTATCATTTTCCTCCAAATTTGTCACTTGAATACATTCTGTCTTGCAATATTAACTTATTTTACAGTACGCGGGCCTCTCACTGTTGTGACCTCTCCCGTTGCGGAGCACAGGCTCCAGTATTAACTTATTTTAAAGGCGATAAATCTTGATTCCAAATAAGAGTGTAGGTGCATTGAGTACAGTTATCATGTTATTTATGTTCATGATCGCTAGAGTAGGTAGCCTAGGAATAAGAACCCAATTGGCCTCTAATAATCTCTTATTGGATTGAGTTGAAATGAATTGAATTAAATTGACGAACACTGAGAATCAGTAAATCAATACTTTAAAGTAAATGACAACAAACACCGATGCATAATTCAGAAGTAATTAATATGCTAAATGTGGTAAACAGTTTTAATGAGGTAGGCTGTTCCTGTAGCTTCCTAGAATTTTTCATTTAATTATCCAATATGTAGTGAATTCTGTTTTGGCTAAACTACTTGTGTAAATTTGCTAGGGCTGCTAGAACAGAGTATTGCGAGGTGGATTAAACAACAGAAATTGATTGTCTCACAGTTCTAGAGGCTAGAAGTCCCATATCAATGTGTTGGTGAGGGTTGGTCCCTTCTAGGGGCTGTAAGGGAGAATCTGTGTCATGCCTCTCCCCTAGCTTCTGGTGGTTTGCTGGCAATCTTTGGTGTTCTGTGACTTGTAGAAGCATCTCCCTGATCTCTGCCTTCCTCTTCACATGGCCGCCTCCTTGTGTGCTGCCTGTGTGGAAATTTCCCCTTTTTATAAGAACGCAAGTCATATTGGATTAGGGCCCACCCTGATGACTTCATCTTTTTTTTTTAACTTTTACGTTGGAGTATAGTTGATTAACAATGTTGTTAGTTTCAGGTGTACAACAAAGTGATTCAGTTATACAAATACATGTGTCTATTCTTTTTCAAATTCTTTTCCCAGTTAGGTTGTTACAGAATACTGAACCAAGTTCCCTGTGCTATACAGTAGGTCCTTGTTGGTTATCGATTTTATTTTTTTGAATTTTATTTTATTTTTTTATACAGCAGGTTCTTATTATCTATTTCATACATATTAGTGTATATATGTCAATCCCAATCTCCCAATTCATGGCACCGTCACCCCCCACACCCGCTTTCCCCCCTTGGTGTCCACACGTTTGTTCTCTATATCTGTGTCTCTATTTCTGCCTTGCAAACTGGTTCATCTGTACCATTTTTCTAGATTCCACATATATGCGTTAATATATGATATTTGTTTTTCTCTTTCTGACTTATTTCACTCTGTATGACAGTCTCTAGGTCCATCCACATTGCTACAAATGATCCAGTTTTGTTCCATTTTATGGCTGAGTAATATTCCATTGTATACATATACCACATCTTCTTTATCCATTCGTCTGTTGATGGGCATTTAGGCTGCTTCCATGACCTGGCTATTGTAAATAGTGCTGCAATGAACATTGGGGGTGCAAGTGTCTTTTTGAATTATGGTTTTCTCTGGGTATATGCCCAGTAGTGGGATGGCTTGGTCATATGGTAATTCTATTTTTAGTTTTTTAAGGAACCTCCATACTGTTCTCCACAGTGGCTGTATCAATTTACATTCCCACCAGCAGTGCAAGAGGGTTCCCTTTTCTCCACACCTTCTCCAGCATTTGTTGTTTGCACATTTTCTGATGATGCCCATTCTAACCAGTGTGAGGTAATACCTCATTGTAGTTTTGGTCTGCATTTCACTAATAAATAGTGATGTTGAGCAGCTTTTCATGGGACTATTGGCCATCTGTATGTCTTCTTTGGAGAGATGTCTATTTAGGTCTTCTGTCCATTTGTTGATTGGGTTGTTTGTTTTTGTGATATTGAGTTGCATAAGCTGTTTATATATTTTGGAGATTAATCCTTTGTCCATTGATTCGTTTGCAAATTATTCTCCCATTCTGAGGGTTCTTTTTTCGTCTTGTTTATAGTGTCCTTTGCTATGCAAAAGCTTTTAAGTTTCATTAGGTCCCATTTGTTTATTTTTGTTTTCATTTCCATTACTCTGGGAGGTGGGTCAAAAAAATCTTGCTGTGGTTTATGTCAAAGAGTGTTCTTCCTATGTTTTCCTCTAAGAGTTTTATAGTGTCTTTAATTCGTTTTGATTTTATTTAGGTCTTTAGTCTGTTTTGAGTTTATTTTTGTGTATGGTGTTAGGGAGTGTTCTAATTTCATTCTTTTACATGTAGCTGTCCAGTTTTCCCAGCACCACTTATTGAGGAGGCTGTCTTTTCTCCATCGTATATCCTTGCCTCCTTTGTCATAGATTAGTTGACCATACGTGCATGGGTTTATCTCTGGGCTTTCTATCCTGTTCCATTGATCTATATTTATGTTTTTGTGCCGGTACCCTACTATCTTGATTACTGCAACTTTGTAGTATAGTTGGAAGTCAGGGAGTCTGATTCCTCCAGCTCCATTTTTTTTTCCCCCTCAATATTGCTTTGGCTATTTGGGGTCTTTTGTGTCTCCATACAAATTTTAAGAATTTTTTTATCTAGTTCTGTAAAAAATGCCATTGGTAATTTGATAGGGATTGTATTGAATCTGTAGATTGCTTTGGGTAGTAGAGTCATTTTCACAATATTCGTTCTTCTAATCCAAGAACATGGTATATCTCTCCATCTGTTTGTGTCATCTTTGATTTCTTTCATCAGTGTCTTATACTTTTCTGAGTACAGGTCTTTTACCTCCTTAGGTAGGTTTATTCCTAGATATTTTATTCTTTATGTTGCAATGGTGAATGGGATTGTTTCCTTAATTTCTCTTTCTGATTTTTCATTGTTAGTGTATAGGAGTGCCAGAGATTTCTGTGTACTAATTTTGTATCCTGCAACTTTACCAGATTCACTGATTAGCTCTAGTAGTTTTCTGGTGGCATCTTTAGGACCCTCTATGTATAGTATCATGTCATCTGCAAAGACTGACAGTTTTACTTCTTCTTTTCCAATTTGTATTCCTTTTATTTCTTTTTTCTTCTCTGTTTGCCATGGCTAGGACTTCCAAAACTATGTTGAATAATAGTGGTGGGAGTAGACATCCTTGTCTTTTTCCGGATCTTAGAGGAAATGCTTTCAGTTTTTCCCCATTGAGAACGATGTTGGCTGTGGGTTTGTCATATATGGCCTTTATTATGTTGAGGTACGTTCTCTCTATGCCCACTTTCTGGAGAGTTTTTATCATAAATGGGTGGTGAATTTTGTCAAAAGCTTTTTATGCATCTATTGAGATCATCACATGGTTTTTCTTCTTCAGTTTGTTAATATGGTTTATCACATTGATTGATTTGCATATATTGAAGAATCCTTGCATCCCTGGGATAAATCCCACTTGATCGTGGTGTATGATCCTTTTAATGTGTTGTTGGAATCTCTTTGCTAGTATTTTATTGAGGATTTTTGCATCTATATTCATCAGTGATATTGGTCTGTAATTTTCTTTTTTTTGTAGTATCTTTGTCTGGTTTTGGTGTCAGGGTGATGGTGGCCTTGGAGAATGAATTTGGGAGTGTTCCTTCCTCTGCAATTTTTGGAAGAGTTTGAGAAGAATGGGTGTTAGCTCTTGTCAAATGTTTGATAGAATTCACCTGTGAAGCCATCTTGTCCTGGACTTTTGTTTGTTGGAAGATTTTTAACCACAGTTTCATTTTCATTACTTGTGATTGGTCTGTTCATATTTTCTCTTTCTTCCTGGTTCAGTCTTGGAAGGTTATACCTTTCTAAGAATTTGTCCATTTCTTCCAGGTTTTCCATTTTATTGGCATAGAGTTGCTTGTAGCAGTCTCTTAGGATGCTTTGTATTTCTGCAGTGTTCCTTGTAACTTCTCCTTTTTCATTTCTAATTTTATTGATTTGAGTCCTCTCCCTCTTTTTCTTGGTGAATCTGGCTAAAGGTTTATTAATCTTGTTTATCTTCTCAAAAAACCAGCTTTTAGTTTTATTCATCTTTGCTATTGTTTTCTCTGTTTCTATTTCATTTATTTCTGCTCTGATCTTTATTATGTCTTCCCTTCTACTAACTTTGGGTTTTGTTTGTTCTTCGTTCTCTAGTTCCTTTAGGTATAAGCTTAGATTGTTTATTTGAGATTTTTCTTGTTTCTCGAGGTAGGATTGTATTGCTACAAATTTCCCTCTTAGAACTGCTTTTGCTGCACCCCATTTGTTTTGGATCATCGTGTCTTTGTTGTCATTTGTCTCTAGGTATTTTTTTATCTCCTGTTTGATTTCTTCAGTGACATATTGGTTATTTAGTAATGTATTGTTTAGCATCCATGTGTTTGTGATTTTTACTTTTTTTCCCTGTAATTTATTTCTAATCTCATAGAATTGTGGTCAGAAAAGATGCTTGATATGATTTCAATTTTCTTAAATTTACCAAGGCTTGATTTGTGACCCAAGATGTGATCTATCCTAGAGAATGTTCTGTGTGCACTTGAGAAGAGAGTGTGATCTGCTGTTTTCAGACGGAATGTCCTATGAATATCAACTAAATCCATCTGGTCTATTGTGTCATTTAAAGCTTGTGTTTCCTTATTACTTTTCTGTCTGGATGAGCTGTCCATTGGTGTAAGTGAGGTGCTAAAGACCCCCACTATTACTGTGTTGCTGTCTGTTTCCTCTTTTATAGCTGGTAACAGTTGCCTTATGTATTGAGGTGCTCCTGTGTTGGGTGCATATATATTTATAATTGTTATATCTTCTTCTTGGATTGATCCCTTGATCATTATGTAGTGTCCTTCCTTGTCTCTTGTAACATTCTTTATTTTAAAGTCTATTTTATCTGGTATGAGTATTGCTACCCCTGCTTTCTTTTGATTTCCATTTGCATGGAATATCTTTTTCCATCCCCTCACTTTCAGTCTGTATGTGTCCCTACGTCTGAAGTGGGTCTCTTGTAGACTGCATATAGATGGGTTTTGTTTTTGTATCCATTGAGCAAGCCTGTGTCTTTTGGCTAGAGCATTTAATCCTTTCATATTTAATGTAATTATCATTATGTATGTTCCTATTACCATTTTCTTAATTGTTTTGGGTTTGTTTTTGTAGGTCCTTTTCTTCTCTTGTGTTTCCCACTCAGAGAAGTTCCTTTAGCATTTGTTGTAGAGCTGGTTTGGTGGTGCTGAATTGTCTTAGCTTTTGCTTGTCTGTAAAGCTTTTGATTTCTCCATCGAATCTGAATGAGATCCTTGCCGAGTAGAGTAATCTTGGTTGTAGGTTCTTCCCTTTCATCACTTTAAATATATTGTGCCACTCTTTTCTGGCTTGTAAAGTTTCTGCTGAGAAATCAGCTGTTAACCTTATGGGAGTTCCCTTTTATGTTATTTTTTTGTTTTTCCCTTGTTGCTTTTAATAATTTTTCTTTGTCTTTAATTTTTGTCAATTTGTTTACTATGTGTCTCAGCATGTTTCTCCTTGGGTTTATCATGCCTGGGACTCTCTGTGCTTCCTCGACTTGGGTGGCTATTTCCTTTCCCATGTTAGGGAAGTTTTCGACTATAATCTCTTCACATATTTTCTTGGGTTCTTTCTCTCTCTCTTCTCCTTCTGGGACTCGTATAATGTGAACGTTGGTGTGTTTAATGTTGTCCCAGAGGTCTCTTAGGCTGTCTTCATTTCTTTTCATTCTTTTTTCTTTATTCTGTTCCATGGCAATGAATTCCACCATTCTGTCTTCCAGGTCACTTATCTTTCCTTCTGCCTCAGTTACTCTGCTTTGGATTCCTTCTAGTGTATTTTTCATTTCAGTTATTGTATTGTTCATCTATGTTTATGTGTTCTTTAATTCTTCTAGGTCTTTGTTAAACGTGTCTTTCATCTTCTCAATCTTTGCCTCCATTCTTTTTCCAAGGTCCTGGATCATCTTCACTATCATTATTCTGAATTCTTTTTCTAGAAGGTTGCCTGTCTACTTCATTTAGTTGCTTTTCTGGGATTTTATCTTGTTCCTTCATCTGCTACATAGTCCTCTGTCATTTCATTTTGTCTTTCTTTCTGTGAATGTGGTTTTCTTTCCACAGGCTGCAGGACTGTAGTTCTGCATTCTTCTGCTGTCTGCCCTCTGGTGGATGAGCTATCTAAGACACTTGTGCAAGCATCCTGGTGGGAAGGACTGGTGGTGGGTAGAGCTGGATGTTGCTCTGGTGGGAAGAGCTCAGTAAATCTTTAATCCACTTGTCTGATAATGGGTGGGGCTGAGTTCCCTCCCTGTTGGTTGTTTGGCTTGAGGCGACCCAGCACTGGAGCCTACAGGCTCTTTGTTGGGGCTAATGGTGGACTCTGGGAGGGCTCATGCCAAGGAGTACTTCCCAGGACTTCTGCTGCCAGTGTTCTTGTCCCCATGGTGAGCCAAAGCTGCCCCCCGCCTCTGCAGGAGACTCTCCGACACTAGCAGGTAGGTCTGGTTCAGTCTCCTCTGGGGTTACTGCTCCTTCCCCCTGAGTCCTCATGTGCACACTACTTTGTGTGTGCCCTCCAAGAGTGGAGTCTCCGTTTCTCCCAGTCCTGTCGAAGTCGTGCAGTCAAATCCCAGCTAGCCTTCACAGTCTGATTCTCTGGGAATTCCTCCTCCTGTTGCCGGACCCCCAGGTTGGGAAGCCTGACGTGGAGCTCAGAAGCTTCATTCCAGTGGGTGGACTTCTGTGGTATAATTATTGTGACTCTGCCCCTCCCACCATCTCATTGCGACTTCTCCTTTGTCTTTGGATGTGGGGTATCTTTTCTGGTGAGTTCCAGTGTCTTCCTGTTGATGATTGTTCAACAGTTAGTTGTGATTCCAGTGCTCTCTCAAGAGGGAGTGAACGCACATCTTTCTACTCTGCCGTCTTGAACCAATCTCCTGTTTATCCATTTTAAATATAGCAGTGTGTACGTGTCAATCCCAAACTCCCTAACTATCCCTCTTTGCCCCCTGGTAATCATAAGTTTGTTCTCAAAGTCTGTGAGTCTGTTTCTGTTTTGTAAATAAGTTCATTTATATCTTTTTTTAGATTCCTCATATAAGCGGGATATCATATGATATTTCTCTTCCTCTGTCTGACTTACTTCACTCAGTATGACAGTCTGACCCTATTTCCAAATAAGGTCATGTTCTCAAGTACTGGGGGCTAGGATTTCAACATGAATTTTGACAGTACACAATTCATCCTGTAATTCTGTTCTATTTATTTGATGCTGTGATAGCATTATAAAACTTTCCTCAAATATCTAAAAAATATTCGAAAATATAAGGCATCTGTTCAAAATCATTTTAAAAACTGATATATCCCATTACAGTAATAAAAATTATTTAGAAAGGAGATAATCACTTTTATCTGGAATCGTCATTTATTTACTCAATATTATTGAGTAATACTCATAATAATATTCATTAGTTGAATATTATTGAATATTATTGTGAATATTACTCTGTAGACACTATGTAGACACTCAATACTTTTCTAAGCATTGAAGATACAATAGATAACAAAAGATGCAAAGGCCCTGCCCTCATGGAGATTATATTTCAGTGGGAAATGGTTAGAGAAGGCTTCATACTCTTCATGTTATATTTATTATATCTTCTTGAAATAAATGAAAACTGACCCTCCCCTAAAGCTAGCAATTTCTTCTTCAGCCATTTTAAGTAGGTGTGAATCAGTCTTTGATGTCCCATGTAATGCAGAAATCAAGGGGACAGGGTCGGCATCCTCTGCTTCTCCTACCAAACATCATCCCGGCTTTTCTACCTTTCTTTAATACTCATTGATCCATGAGACCCATGCTCTTTGGCTGTAGAAGTTTTCTTTGTTTTGATCATCTTTACTAACATCTTACCCTTGTTCCCTGATTCAGTAAAGACTTGAGCACTTAGATTTTCCCCTTTCTTCTTTCTCCACCCCAAATCTGCCAGCAACCTGTGTTGTTTCAACTGTCATGGGAACAATCCTTTGGCAACTCAGCCTCTCAGATCCTTTACCTTCTCATCTATAGGAAACTTGATTGCACTTAAGTTAATTGCTCTCATTTTGGTACTCTGGATGTTGCCATCACTTAGAAATGCTCCACGTCTAACACATTAAATCCACATATTCCACTATTCAACTACAAACACCCATTTTCCAGCTCTTTCACTCATTTACTCACACTGAACATATCTGTGGTTCTTCTTTGAAACTCAGTTTCTTAACCCCTCCATCTCTTTGCTTTATTAGACCCTGTCTTTCTTTGCCTTCTGAGGTAGCTCCAGAGTATAGAGCTTGAATTGTTTTCTTTTCAATTCTCTCAACTTTCTTGCCCCATTATTATTACAATATATTCAAGTGAAAACCCACCAAAACTAGATCAATATATTTGTCTGTGTTTTTGACACCCACACTGGGGCTTCCTGAGCTCTACCAAAGAGAATTGGATAAGCATACAGATGGGTGCCATTCTGATAGCTAGTGTTCTCCAATTGGCTTCTAAATACTTTCTCTCTACCTTTCTTTATTTCCCTAGTCTCACATTTACCAGTGCCAGTTCTTCAGTCATTGTCCACAGTTCTTCAAGCTCTGATCTCCCTGAATGTCAGCAGATGATGGCTTTTCACCTCAAATTGAAGCTCTTGGATGGGGTTCCTCAGTTTGCTGTCATGGAACACTTCCTACATTAGAACCAGTGTTTCCCTCCTTCTCTTAGGAAACAAAGGAGTGTTCATTCCCCTGTCGAGGACTAATTCCCCCTCTAGATCATCTTCTCCTACCTTTGTAAGGACCTCTCTTTCAGCCTTACTTTTCCTGTATCTTTCTATCTCTTCCTGTACTAACTCCTTCCATCCGCATTTGATAGGCTCAAACACTCTTACATGTGGAGGGAAAAAAAACATGGGAAAAACAGACTTTGAGTTTCATCTCCCACTTATGGTCCCAGCCTTGCCTTTCTCACCTTCACAGTCACATTCCCTACCTCCACTGGCTCACTTGCTTTGCCTCCTAACCTCCTGTATATTTCTTAGAGCTACCATTACAAAATACCATAAATCAGATGCCTAAAACAACAGAAATTTATTCTCTCATAGCCTGGAGGCTAGAAGTCCTAAATCAAGGTGTCAGCAGGGCTCTGCTCCCTTTGAGAACTCTAAGGAAGGCTTCTTCCTAGCCTACACCAGCTTTTGGTGGTCATTACAACTGGTGGCATTCTGTGGCTAATTGGTGATATTCAGTGGCTAATCCGTGACATTCCGTGGCTTACCACTGTCTCACTCCAGTATCCACCTCTCTCATTCCATGGGGCCCTCCCTGTGTCCAGATTTTTCTTATCCTATAAGGACACCAGCCATGTTGGATTTAGAGCCCACCCTAATCCAGTATGACTTCCTCTTAACTTGATCACATCTGCAAAGACCTTACTTCCAAACAAGGTCACATTCACAGGTGCAGGGGTTAGGACTTGAACATATCTTTGGGGGGACAAAGCTCAACCCCCTCCCCCTCCATTGACTCAACAATGACTTCACCACACAATTGAAACCATTCTTGCTGGGCTATCAAAATTCTTGTAGAGCCAATTCAGGGCCAACGTAAAGGCCATACAGTTCATGACACTTGGACAGATTGTTGATCATTTTTCCATCCCAGAACATTTTTCTCCTGGTGTCTGTGACACCTGCCATCTCAATTTCCCTCTTATTGCTCAAGCTCTGGTTGTTAGCCTCTTCTTTTCCTTCCACCCACAAATGTTGGTTTATCTCAGGGCTCTTCTTGGAATACTCTGCACAATGTCTCTGTGACGACTCAGTCCTCATCTCCAATTCAGACACTCTTCCGAAGCCATGGACATTTTTTCTATCCACATATTGGACCCTCCTGCTCCAGGCATTTTACTCCAACTCCCTAAAACTGAATTCACTGTATCTACCACCTCCCATAAAATGCATTCCTTTGCCTGAGCTTCCTATCTCAGAAACACTACTGAGAACATAAACACTATTAGTATCAGTGTTACTAACAATAATGCTCCTCACCCTTTTGCCAGAAATAAAAACCTGGATTGAATCGGACTCCTTTCATCTCTCACATCCAATCTTTTTTTTTTAATTATTTTTTTATTGGAGTATAATTGCTTTACAACATTGTGTTAGTTTCTGCTGTACAGTGACGTGAATCAGCTATATGTATACCTATATTCCTTCCCTCTCAGACCTCCCCCCCATCCCACCCATCTAGGTGGTCACAGAGCACAGAGCTGAGGTCTCTGTGCTATACTGCAGGTTCACATCCAATCTTAAAATAAAATCCAAAGTCTTTCTCTTGGCTTACAACACTTATCTGGCTCTCATCTACTTTCTTAGCCTTATTTCAGATCATTCTCCCACTACCATTTATTTCTGTAGTGCTACATCGGTTTTCTTTCTGTTTACATTTGTTTGTTTAAATACAGCAAGCCTTCTTATTTTTCCAGACCTTTGAATTGGCTGCTTACTCTGACTGGAGTTCTCTTTTTCCAGGTCTTTATATGTCTGGATCATTCTCCTTGAGTTCTTAGATCAGATAAAACCTTCTCTCTATTAGTTAGAATAACCCTAGATGATGTAAACACACACACACACACACACACACACACACACACACACACACACGTTAGTTTCTAATAGCAGAAACACAATAGAAATTTATTTCTTGTTCACCCACCAGCCAAAGAGTTTCGTTGCTAGAGCTTCCTCGCTCTACACATTCGAGGACACAGGCAGATGAAGGTTCTGCCATCTTTAACACGAATCCCAAGGACACTCTGGAGTTCTCTCCATTGCTGTAGTAGGTGAGAAAAGAGAATGAAGGGTAATAAGTTGGAGATTTTTGTGGGCCAGACCTGGGAGTGACATATTTCACTTCTGCCCACATTCTAATGGCCATAACTCAGTCTCACAGGAGCACCTAACTGACAGGGACGTTCAGTAGACAGCCTAAGACAAAACTCATTTGCTGGCTCATGGTTCTGTAAGTAGGAAGTTTGGGTGGGTTTAGCTGGGTTTCTAACTAGGGTCTCACAAGGCCAAGATCAAGGAGTTGGGCAGCTTGGGCTCTCTTTTGGAGGCTCTGGGGAAGAATTTGCTTCCAGGCTCATTCAGGTTGTTGACAGAATTCAGTTCCTTGCAGTGGTAGGGCTGATGTTGCTGTTTCCTTGTTGGCTGTCAGCCTGGGGCTGCTTTTAACTTCTAGAGGCCGCACTCACCTGGCTGCCTTCATCTCAGTAATGTAGATCACCTCTTGCATAAAATCCCTTTCATGCTTTGAATCTCTCTGGCTTCCACTATTAGCATTTGGAGGAAACTCTGATTTTAAAAGGGGCTCATAATGAGATTGGGCACACCAGGATCATCTCTTTTTTCCATATAAGGTGAGGTAATCATGGGAGTGGTATCTCCCCACATTCACAGCTTCCACCCACACTCAAGGGAGAGGAATTCGTACAAGTGTGAGAGTCAATGAGAGTCATCCTTAGAATTCCTACAGCAAAGTTCAGAGGCCTAGTCATTCAGGTGTGACTTTGCTGAGCCTTACTTTCCTGGTGAAATAGAAATAACAGTACCTACTTCAGAGACTTAGTGTGAGAATTACGTGTGATAATACATGCAAAAAATGGTTAATGCTCACCACTCTTTTGTGGAAATAGTAAATGATCGATGAACACGTGCTTTTAGTTGTAGAAATAGTACAAGTATTGTTAAATCATAAGGACTCTTAATACCAAACATCCCTTGCAGGCATGTCTCTACAGTACATATTCATTTTAATTCAGGAAATATTAGCTGAGCATCTACCGTGTACAAGTTGCTACACTGGAGGTTGGATGTTACATATGTGATTAGGATATTTTCATCTTTCCCTCAAAACATTCCCAGTTCAATTGCTTTGATGGAAACATACTCAACTAAACATGAAGCTGTTCACTCTGTGGTATTTTCTGTAACAGGTGTGAGAACAAAGAAAGAGGTAATTCATCAGGAAGATAAAGTAGCATGGAGGAGGTGAATTTTTGCAGGCTTTAGAGTAGCGTTTCAGAGCTGAAGGACAGGCAAACCTAGGAACCATAGTGGAATAGTCAGTGACACAGAGCTGTGAATGTGCATCTCATGAAAATTAAGTTAGCCCACAGTTTAATATGACTGAGCACCCTGGGTAAGTGATCAAGAGTAGTGAGAGGCAAGGTGGCAGTCAGATCATCAGAGGTGCTGTAGCCATTGAAGTAATGATATGGGATGAGCTAACCCATTTTAGAAAGTAAATGATTGAAATATGACTTTACTCTGAAATAGTCACAGCTGAACCTATGCAACCATTGTCTCCGTTCAGTAGGTGAAGGAACTAGTAATTTAGAACTTTAGATGCAAAAAGCTAATTGGTCTTAACAATACAGATGGCAAAAGGATGAGGAGAAGAGAAAAGCATTAAGTTTATTTGTTAACAGCTCTATTGTATTATATTTCTGTGCATTAGTCAGTGTAAAATAAAATCTACTTATTTTAAATCCTTTTAAATGGTGTTTATTTCCTGATGACAGAATCTGCTAAAGTATTCACCCTTGGTGCATATTTCCATTAACCTTGTTGCTGATACAAAGGCTAAAACTGTATATTTTTAGGGGCCTGATTATGGAATAAAGCCTAGTGACATCATTATAAAACCACATCTGGATAAGCTTTAGAGTCTTTGTCTTTCTATCCGATTTAGAAAATTCAACAAACTGGGAGAATACCTCTATTAACAGACACTACATTCTCAGATTATTAGGGTGTCCTTTCTCTAAAAATAGAGACCAGGAGGGATTAAAAGCTCTAAAGCTGTAAATGCTATAAAGAAGTACCCAGTACACAGACATCGGGGATATTAGGGGAATTTAGTTGTATTGAATACATATTAAGAAAAAAGAGGCAGAAATTAAATTCAAAGTACTCTTTCCTCATATTGCCTCATATTGTCAATATTTTTCACTGTCTATATGAATGCTTCAGTTCCCTAAAGGATAAAATTCCCTTAATATTTTTATAAATTATTTTCAAAATAGTATCTTTGTATCACAGATACAAAAAATTAATGCCCGGGAAAGCTTAATGTTACTTCTCTTAGTAAATGACTCAGTGATGCAACTGGAAAGAAAATGCTTTTATTCATTCTCCTAAGTGCTTGATAGCTATCTTAAATTGGAAAAGAAATGCCTTTTACAATATATTTGATTTTATCCACAGCAAATGTGTGACTGTTTCAAAAACAGTGATTATTATTCATTCTTGGTTTTACAAAGTAAGTATATACTTGAGTCCTGAGTCCTGAATCTTTCCATTGCAAATGATAGAAGTCCAACTATTTCAGTTTTGTTTCTTTCTGGAATGGGATTCTTTCCCTTTTGTAACTGTGGGCTTTCTCCATGGACTAGAGAACATAGTCAGCAGCAGCTCTGAGCTCATACCATGATGCCTGGAGAAATTCCCTGACCAGATTGAAAAATACTGAGGAAGGATGCTGGTTGTTCCATCTTGGATCCTATGTCCAACTTTGGGACCAAAGAGGCAGGCTATGGGTACTAGAAGAAGAGAAGAAAGAACAATACAGCCATAGGGCTTCCCTGGTGGCACAGTGGTTGAGAGTCCACCTGCCGATGCAGGGGACACGGGTTCGTGCCCTGGTCTGGGAAGATCCCACGTGCCGCGGAACGGCTGGGCCCGTGAGCCATGGCCGCTGAGCCTGCGCGTCCGGAGCCTGTGCTCTGCAGCGGGAGAGGCCACAACAGTGAGAGGCCCACATACCGCAAAAAAAAAAAAAAAAAAAAAATGCAGTCACAGGGGAAATCATTATGAGCTTGAGCACTACCCCAAACGTTGACTCTTAATAATTCTAAAATTTGGCTCCAATATTTGTTGTACTTACAAATATTAGAATCTTACTGCCAGTAATTTTGGTGTGAATGCAGTTAGTAATACGTCTGTCTCCTTGGAAATCATTCAGCTCTGCTGTCTTCCTGTGTTCTTCCTTTTGAGAATTTCCCTGAAATTCTATTTTCTTTTTTTTTAATTTTTATTTATTTTTTTGTTTTTTTGTTTCTTTATTTATTTATGGCTGCATTGGGTCTTTGTTGCTGTGTACGGGCTTTCTCTAGTTGCAGTGAACAGGAGCTACTCTTCGTTGCGGTGCAGGGGCTTCTCATTGTGGTGGCTTCTCTTGTTGCAGAGCATGGGCTCTAGGTGCACGGGCTTCAGAAGTTGTGGCATGCAGGCTCAGTAGTTGTGGCTCGTGAGCTCTAGAGCTCAGGCTCAGTAATTGTGGCACAGGGACTTAGTTGCTCCCTGGCATGTGGGATCTTCCCAGACCAGGGCTCGAACCAGTGTCTCATGCATTGGCAGGTGGATTCCTAATCACTGCGCCAACAGTGAAGTCCTGTCTATTTTCTTAAAATTGAATCTCTATTTTGTCGATCTATTTCCTCCCATTTTTGAGACCCTCAAATCCGTCAGTGCATGGATTTTTTTTCCAAAATAAGAAGTGAATTTTTAGAATATTTTTCTATCAATTTTGTATTGAAGGAAGGCCATTCGTTTCTTGATTTTTATCATCTGCATAGGACATCTCAGAGCCCTCCTAGTACCATTAACAGAGCATCACACCTGTGTTATCAGTTTTTTAGCTCAAGTCTAAAAAGCTTAGATGCCCTATCTCCATTCATTTGTGTATATTCAATGTATATACTTTAAAATGTCACCTATTTTTTTCTGGCACTAAAAGAACTGCTGAAGACAGAGTGGTAAACTTCACAGAACCTTTAAGTTCTGAGTTATACATTGCCTTAACTTTGGTTTCAGTTAGCTAGTTTAAACCTAGTGGCTATATAACACTAATAGAAGTAATCAAAACATAGTAATAGGTAGTCTCCAAAACATCTTGAAGACTTTTACATTTTATTACACTTAACATTGTTCCAAAGTTACGGATTTTTCTAGCCACATGCAAACATACATACTAATATAATATAATGTAATATAACATAACATAATGCAACACAATGTAATATACATGAAAAGGCTAATGAACATCAATAGAAGACTAGTTAAACAAGTTATGGCTAATAATAATATGTACACTGTTATATTGTATGGTCATTTAATGGAAAGAGCAGATCTTTACCAATAGGGTAGTTTCTTCGAAGTATAATGTGAAGTACTCACGCAGAAAAGCATATCTATACAAACATTTGTATATTTGATTATATATTTAGACTACCTCTGGAGGTACATGTAGATGTATAGTAATTGCTAAGCTCCTGGAAGGAAGTGGATAATTGGGAAACAAGAGTAGAGGGAGACAATTTTGATATAAGCTCTTTTCCATCTTTTAGATTTTGTATCATGCATATATATAAATGGATAACATTCAAAATTAAGTATAATATAAAAATAAAATAATTAAAAAATGGTAACTTATAAATACTAAAAAAAATTTGGAAAAAAATGTAAAAGAAAATTTGCCCACAATTTCACCTACCAGAGACAATGACTAATTACATTTTGACTTATATATTTGCTCTTTTCTAATCTTGTTTTTTTAATGCACATATATACACATATCTTTGGGTCAGACTGTTTTATAGTCTTTTACCACTATAATACATAGTGATCATAATACCAAATTACTAAATTCTTTTCTAAATTATGCCTTCAATGACTGCACAGTATTTTTACATATTTCACAATGTATTTAAGTAAATCATTACAATATTTGGATTATTTCTAATTTTTCTCTATTGTAAACAACACTGCAATTTCAACATCCTTTTATGTAACATTTTGTATGTATGCATTTCTAATTTCTTACAATTAATTCCTCAAATGTTTTGTGCGTTGTTTAAAGTTAAAGATTCTTCTTCGTATTTTGTAAATATTTTTAACATACATTAAGTGTGCTTACCATTTTCATGGCACTATAATTCTTTTTTTTTCTATTTTTATCATTCATATTTTTTTTACCTCATTTATGGTGGTTTTTCAATGAAGTCATTTTTGCTTGAACTTGTAGTAAAATCTAGAAATACCTTCCTTCATAGTTTCTTCCTTAGATAAGAAAACTAGATAGATTTTCCTCATCCCAAGAACAGATAAATTTTTCCTGATATTTTTCTTGATAGTTTATATTTTCAAAATATTTTTGTATGTACCACTTTCTATGAGCCTTTTCAATTACCTAATGATGTATAAAGGTTAAAGTTTTATTCCCATTTGGCAGATGAGAAAATAGAGATTCTGAAAACTGAATTGATTTGCCTGGAATCATAAAGCTAGTTAATGACAAAGCTAGGACTAAAATTTTGGTGCTGTAACTTTCTGACTCCCAACTCACAAATCTCAGCTAGCTAAGTTTAAAGTAAGAGAATGATGGGAAATTCTATTACATTATTAATAATATTCAGTGGTGTCAAAATATTAATACAACATCCATATCTTTATCACATTATCAATGTATTCTTAAAGACAGCATGTCAATTAAAATGTGTCATCAGATGTTAGCTTTAGTTTTTAAAGTTTAAAGCAAGCCTACTTATGTTAAATGGGAACTGTCTAATTTTGGGGACTCATAAATTGAGGAGATAAATGTAGAAAATATAGGTCTGCAGAGTGTAGTATTGATAAGAGAGGGGCCATTTCTTCAAAGTCAGTAATGAAAAGTTACGCGATGTAAACTGGGATTTTTATGACTGTCCTGCTGCATGACCTCATGTCATTCCTGCTTCAGTTAACTATGGTCAAGAAAGAATAATATATCCTTTTAACCCACTCACAGAAATGGTAGTTTGCTAGAGCTGCCATGACAAAATATCAGACTGGGTGGCTTAAATAACAGGAATTTATTTTCTCACAATGCTGGAGGCTAGAAGTCCAAGATCAAGGTGTCAGCAGGTTTGGTTTCTCCTGAGGCCTCTCTTCTTGGCTTGCAGATGGCCACCTTCTGGCTATGTCCTCACATGTCTTTTCTCTCTACACATATATCCCTGGTGTCTTTGTGTCCAACATTCCTCTTCTTATGAAAACACTGGTCAAATTGGATTAGGACCCACACTAACAGCTTCATTTTAATGTAATCACCTCTTTAAAGACCCTGTATCCAAATGTATTCACATTCTGAGCTACTGAGGTTAGGGAGACAATGTATGAATTTTGGAGGGATATCATTCAGCCCATAACAGTACGTATACTTTGCAATGATTGTATTACAACTGCGCACCAAGGTAGTTAAAATTAAACAGACAAATATCTATTCCTTCCTCCCTCCCTCCTTCCCTCCCTCCCTTCCTTCCTTCCTTCCTTTTTTTCGGGAAGTAAAACCTAAAGAATATTAGAACAAAATATTTTCAAGGCTGTTGATTTGTGGTTCTTTCATTCATTTATTCATTCGTTCATCCATTTATGCAAAAGACCCAGACAATATAATAGCGTTTGACTAAGGACTGACCTGGCACGTATAGACATGTAGCTCACAGTTTTCCTCTCTGGGTTCCCGTCTCTCATACCATTTCGCCTACTCTACTGGAGTTATTGGTTGACTTAGTTGTCTTCCTCACTAGATTGTGAGTGCTTTGAGGGCAGGAATTCTATCTTTCATGTTCTACCCTGAAGACATGGGAGGCTATCAACATATAGTAAATGAACAATAAACATTGTTTTCAGGGTAAAGAAATCAATTTTTTCATTTATATGAAAACTAGATATGATTATGCAGACAATGTGTCAGGATACCAGACTGATATTCAGAGGGATATTCAGAGACAGACTAATTTATCTGAAACTGACAGCCAGACAAGTTGATTGGTATCAGAGAAGTGACACATGACCCCAGTGCCTGACATCCATTGGGTAAATATTTGCTGCTTCTTTCACTGTATCACACAACTACACAGACTATGCAAAGCCCATAAGCACACAATTTGTGCAAAACCCCTGAGAGGTGCCATCCCATGGCTATAAATATGACTCATTTGCTTATATTAAAGGATGTAAAAATCCATCCTTTTAAACCTTTGAAGTAGTTATGCAATTCAATTCCATGTAATCACAACAAAAGACTGATATATATATTTTAAACATAAAATTGTTGTTTTACTATGAGTGTGAAACTTCATATGAGTGTTAGTAAATGACCTATGACTTAAACAAAGGCATCCTGCTTGCTCGACTAAAAATCCCACCCTGTGTTTACTGTACTTCCCAGTTGCATTCAAACCTAGAACCGTAGAAAAAAAAATTGCCCAAAAATAATTCCAATAGTTTAGGGAAGTTTGTCTCATATATCCCAACTTTTAAAGACTGTTTTGCAAAGTTGATATCCTTGTACTGCCCTCTCTACTTTTTCTCCACCCTACTGTGGAAATGAGTACAAGTCTAGCAACTCCTAGGGATATACTACCAAATATGCAAATATTTGGATATCTATTTCATGTGGGGAGATTAGAAAGTCACTTTCTGCCACTTGTGTAGCTCTATTACACAAAAATCAAGAGGATGCTTGCCATAAATTCTATTAGGTTGGAACTCGGGGTGTTGAAAAGACTACATAGATAATTTTAAGAGAGTTCCCTTGCAGCCGAATCACTGCTATAAAGTTAAGCTTGGTTTTTAAAATATAAATCAATGTTTTTCATAAAACTACATACTTCTAGTGTAAACTGAACTACCACAAACTTTTGAGTAGACATTCCACAAATTCAGCATCTATCAAATTCTTCCTCTGAAAAAACACTTTATAAAAATTGAACTTTGGCTTTCTTATTTTTTCCATTATTTCGTTTTAATGACAACAGTATTCTGATCTGTCCTTGTAAAGAGCTAGACTATTTTAAAAGATGTGCTGAAAATAAAATTAGCTCATAGATACTAACATTAACCAAACGTAAATCAAGATATTTAAGGAACATTTCAGAGCGTAATTAAGGAAATAGAAATCTTGTAAAATTACTATCACGAAAAGTCTAAGAAAAGTTCATTATAATTTCAGTGGTAGTGAAGCTGTTCACCAAAATAAAGAGACAAGGAGGAGATGGCTCTAAGAAAAATTAAACAGGTACATAGTAATTTATTTTTTCCCTTTGTCTGATGGGTATAGTAGCATGAGTAAACAAATACCTGGATTTGCATTTTATCAATACTCTCATAATTAATTTTTATATGTGATTTACTGTGTAATATGAAAAATTAAGAGCCTGAAAATGTGAGCATTTGGGAACTAATAGTAAAATATTAATGCTAATACATTATCTTCAATTTTGTGTCTATAAGTGTTTTGGTGCTAATATCCTCATTGTAATTTGTTGCTAATCAGTGGAATTTTAGTTCTTCCCTAAATTAGTTCCTCTTATAAGTATCTGTCTTCATCGCAAGACAGACACTATCATTTATAATTTTGCACAAATATTCTTCTCAAATCACTTACCGTTTTGTATTGTAATTTATTGAAGCAATAAAAAAGTGGTTTGGAATCATGGGTATAAAATGAATATCTACACCAGAAAAAACAGCATCTTTGAGGTTTGAAAAACATAACCCAAAGCAATGTGTAGTTCAGAAGAGATATTTGAAAATATCTTGTACACATCTTACCTGCTGTTTATCAGCATATAAAACACACAGTAGATGCACATAGCAGGTGATGCACGACAAAAACTTACGGAATGAATAAAGAAATGAATGACACAAAAGCTATTTCTGAAGGTGTATATTGTCATATAAATATAATTTCTTTCCCAAAAATTGACTATATGTTTTAGATTTAGCTGAAAATTTTTATCTGACCTTTAGATAACTACAGGATAAACATTTTTAAAGTACATTATTTGCAGTATATATGAGCATTAGTTAGTTAGTGGAAGTGCATTTAAGTTAAAAGAATCTGTTAGCCTCTGCTGTTGTTGATGGTTTAAAATTGTTTGGTCTTACCTGTGTAATGCATTGTCCTTTATAAAATGCTTTTGTGGCTATTTGTCTTATTTTATCTTTAAAATAATTGTAGGTAGAGATGTTACAAAAATATACTATAAAGCCAAGACTTCAGTGATTCACTCATATTTATACAAATCAAGACTGTAAACTCAAACCCAAGTCTTTGCTGATTTCTTTTCTCTCTATTTTTTGTTTCCTTGCACCATAATGCATCCAATAGTATTTCAAGTTTTGCCTCCCTGCTTTTGTAATGGGTTTTAGCTTTACACAATAGTAACTATACCAAAGAAAAAAAAAAAAAAGAAATTGATCAGATGATTATTAACCAAACTCAGGTACAGTTAATACCAGCTTTATCTGTGAAATCCACCATAACAATTTTGGTTTGTTCCAAAGTCTCTTATCCCAGTGTTTAAAATTTTAAGTACCATGAATTGGAAATGTGAGGGAGATTTCGCTTTTCATGTTGTACTCTTTTGCAGTGTACTAGTTTAATTTTTTAATATGTGAATACATACAATTACCCCCAAAATGTAAATAACTAGTTCAATGAAAAAAACTAGGAAAATGCAAATTATATAAATAAGGACATAATCATGTTTATTAACATTGTTTCTAATTATCAAATAAATACTATTCTATGTCAGGTATTGCTTTAAATGATTAACATGTAAATGTAATACTAATGTATGTTTTTGCTATGTTAGGTATAGCCAGGCCATCCTGGGTTCAGATATATTGCCTTGTATCTGTATCATTATATCATATTTTCTAACTTTTATAAACTATGGTTAAGTTGTATCTGTCTGTCTGTCTATCTATCTTATTACCCAAATAAGGTTTTGTTATTTTCTCTCCTCAAGGTCAGTAACCATGTCTTAATCTGTTTTGTTTGTTTGTTTGTTTGGTTGGTTGGTTGGTTTGGTTTTTCATTTGTTTTGAACAGTCTTTGAGAGGAAAAGGGGAGAAGGTTGTTTGGGGGTTATATAAAAGAAGGAAAGGGATCCATTTCTCCTGTCTTTTATCACCTGTAAACTGTACCATTTTTCACTTTCCTCTCCTGAATGCATGCTCTAAAGACATTGTCCATCTAAGAAACATACAGATTTCCAAAGCACAAGGTTTGACACAGTGAGCACCCGTTGAGTATACTCTGAAGTGGATATAGGTTAATGGATGATTGGCTGGATGGATGTATACGTAGGTAGATAGATAGATTTAGCTCAGATTTTCACAGATCTCATTAACCTGAATATACAAATAATTCTCATTAGTTCTAAGACTCATGTTTCATTTTTTCATTGCGCTCGCCTCTGGTAGATGATCTCTGCCTCCTGCAAAGTAATCCGCATGCGTTTTTGTGGAGCCATATGGATTTTCTCACATGCACTTAGGATCAAGCCTGACACCAGTTGGTCGAGTGCCATAGTAACTCCATTAGACGTTTCCATGGCCCTGATCTAGATACCCCGTATGCCCATATCCAGGCATCAGGAACACTGCTACTCTTCCACTGCTCTTCTACCAGGCACCTGAGTCTCTCCCACTGCTATGTCAGGGAGGGTGGTTTCCCATCAGGGACCACCTTAAATTACCCCAGGCCAGGTGGGCCCTAGAATTGCTCTTCCAGGTAGGGCTGTCCGGCTGGATCCTGTACCCCTCTACTACTGTACTTTGCTGATGTTCTCCATCCTCCTGGTATCAAAGTGGTGGTAAAAGAATGGCTTGCTTCCTTGCAGTACTCTTTCTTGAGTCCTAAAGGAATACTGCATGCATTCCAGTATCTTAAAAAGTTTAGCAAAACAGGTCTTTTTGCTTTTACTCTAACCTGGAAGACATCTGAGCAAACAAACACAAGGCTCTTCTTAACATGATCTCTCTCTTCTGAGAACCAAAGCATGCCCAGCCTCTTCTTTAATGGTAAATTCTTCAGAGTGTTTCCCAGTTTTCAATACAGACAGACTTCTGTGGGGCCATCACATGAGCTGTTCTGAATTCTCTGAGATATCTGAATCCATAGTCCACACATATTTGCTCCCTCTTTCCGTGACTGCCAAACCCGCCTCTAGTGCTGGGAATGTTCTCATGGAGTCCTGGCTACCCGCTTGGTCAGATGTATCCAGAGAAATCTAAATGTATCTTATACTCCATTTGAGGCCCTCCTTGTATTAGGGTGAGAAAAAGAGAGAAAATGAATGAGGGAAGGAGGGAAGGAGGGAGGGAGAGGGAGGGAGCAGGGGTGGAGAGAGAGAGGAGGATACATTTTTATTTTAAGGAATTGGCTCAGGTGATTGTGGGCAAGTTTGAAATCTGTAGGGCAGATCAGCAGGTGGGAGACCCAAGGAAGGGTTCATGTTGCCATCTTGAGTTTAAAATCCAGCAGGCCGGAACCTCAGGCAGAATTTTTATGATGCAGTTTAGAGGCAGAATTCCTTCTCATTTGGGAACACTCAGTCTTTGCTCTTAAGGCCTTTGAATTATTGGATGAAGCCCACCCACATTATGGAGGGTAATCTGCTTTGCTTAAAGTCAGCTGATTATAAATGCTAATCCCACTTAAAAAATACCTTCACAGCGACATCTAGACTAGTCTTTGACTAATCAAGTGGACAACATAACCTACCCAAGTTGACACATAAAACTAATCATCACAGATATACAACTTTTAAGAAATCATCAGTAAAATATCAATTAATTTAGGGAAAAAGTTAGACGCTGTCATAATGTGAGCACTTGCAACTTAAGTGTTTTTCTGAAGGAATGTCAAAAGACTGTTCTTTGAAAATTACTGTTTTAAAAGAGAAAAACCTGTCATTGTATGGAAGTGATTCAAGGATAGACAGTTCAGTAAAATGGGCCAAAGGACATTTAGACAGTTCTTATAGACAGTTCTTATAATGGGCCAAACTACTTTTAGCTGTGAAGACTAGACTTCATTGAAGACTTCATCAGCTTCTAAAAATGCAGTGGTTGCTTTTGATGCATTGTATTTTCACAAGTTGATGTTGAAACATAATTTTAATAAGGTATTTGCACCCTAACATTACAATTTACGTTCTGGGAATCCATTGTGCTCATGTTACCCATTCTCTTCTTATATGCAGGACAATTTGCTTAGTATTTCTTTCCAAATGAAATTGCAAGAGCATTTTATGATGAATTAAACAGGTGATCATCTCCAAGCCTCTGTACCTATTACAGCAAATATCCAAGAAGGAAAAACTTTTATCACAATTTTCTGAACGTCAGTTTTCTTAGAAAAATAGACATTCAGTAGAGAGTTTAACCTCTGAGAGCATTGAACACAAACTTCTCTTTTTACAGATGAAGAAACCAAGAGCCAGTGAGGGCAAGTGTTTTGCCCAAGTTCATGCAGACTAATGGCAGTTCTTAGTTCTTTAACTAAGAACTAGATAAAGATTTCCTAACCCCCAGTTCCATTATATTTGGGTCCATTGCATCATCACTGCAAAGTTACCAACCTGGAATCCAACGGTCTTTCCAATCTGGCCCCAACCTGTCTTTCTAGCATGATTTCCTTTACTTCTTTCGTGTGTCCTGCACCTGAGCTAAACTGAACTTTGTTGACCTAAGCTAAACATTTCTCACCAAGCTTGTGCTGAATTATTCTACAACAACGCCGTTTGCCAACTCTTCCCATCCAGGATGTCTTCTCCCTCTGTCCCCACTGCTTGAAAACCAATTTAAATGCTATCTCCTTTTTGATAAATAGATGGCTATAGATAGATTTATCTCAAAATTTCACAGATCTCATTAATCTGAATATACAAATAAGTCTCATTAGTTCTAATACTCATATTTCCCTTGTTCATTGCCCTCACCTCGAATAGATGATCTCTGCTTCCCAAAAACTAATCCACACACATTACTAAAGAATATGAGAGTAGCAAATTTCCACCTAAATCTGGGGGGAAATTCCCCAGTGTTGCAAGAAATATTTAGATGTTATATGTCTAACCTTTTTCAAATAATATTCCTGGAATCTTATCTCAAGTCTCTCTCTTTGGTTTGTGAGTTAAAAGCATTTATGAAAATTGAAAGCCAGATACTGACTTCCTAATTCTGTCTCTCACTCTCCAGAGTCAAAGTAGAGGAGTGGGTGGGATGTTAGTGTGGAGCAGGGAGGTGATTCTGCTCTAGGTTATATTTTTATAAAAGTAACCAAGGGGCTTCCCTGGTGGCTCAGTGGTTGAGAGTCCGCCTGCCAATGCAGGGGACGCGGGTTCGTGCCCCAGTCCGGGAGGATCCCACATGCCGCAGAGCAGCTGGGCCCGTGAGCCATGGCCGCTGAGACTGTGCGTCCGGAGCCTGTGCTCCGCAATGGGAGAGGCCACACAGTGAGAGGCCCGCGTACCGCAAAAAAAAAAAAACAAAAAAAAACAAGAAAAAGAAAAACAACGTTGGGCTAAATATACTGTAATCTGTTACAAACTGAGTAGTAGAGAGACTCAGATCTGTCAACCTAAGGAGTTTTGCATGGAAGCCTTTTGTTCTAACCAGCTAGAGAGAAAGAGGAAAATGAGGATGCATCATCCCTCATTATCATAGACAAACTAGTGCCTGACAACTCCCAGCAGGCTGGGCTCCTCCACCACATGCCACCTGCTGCTATCCTGATGGCATGTGGTGGGAGAGCCCAGGTCTTCCTCTGTTCATTTCCAGTTGTCTTATTGCGATGAAGTTTTCACTCTTCAACCATCAGGAATGTCCAAAGTATTAGGAGTCATAAGGGGATGCAGCCTCGTTCTCCAATAGAGTGTAATCCCACCCCCCACCCCCACACTCCCCCCACACCCCCCACACCCCCGCCACTGTGAATACCTATGACTGAGATAAAGATGCTCACAACAGAGATTTGTTAAAAGGGCAAATAGAGTGTAAAGAAAGCACCTGCTGAGAATCAGGAGCTGTTCCATGAATAATATAATCTTTGAATAGGGTTTTATGAAAGGGAGGGACGTGCATTTCTCTGATGAAGTGGGAAATATTGGAAGCACATACAGAAAATGTGTAGAGCTTAATAATGTAGTTTGGGTGTGGTCTATGTCTGAGTCATTACCGGGGCGAAATGATTCCAGCTCTGCGAATTAGTTTGAAAGCACAGCACCGGATGTTGATCGTGGTTAATTGCTCACCCGGCCAAAGAGAAGCATGTTTCAAGTTAAGGTTTCTATGAGGAGCAGAAGAGCAATGATGTTCAGGCTAAAGAAAGCCTCTGCTTTTTATTAATTAGAAGGTCAGAATCTGATTTTTCTGGAATCAAAAGAAGCAGGAGTGGAGCAGGGTCTATACACTGGCAGAGATGCACGCACCCCAATACACCACGTGCGCTCTGGCATAGCTCACTGCTTTGCAGGCATCTGTGGAAAACAGCACCTTTTAGGTCTTGCTGCCTAAGATGTGCTCTCACTGAACGACGCCCTAGCGCTGGTTTTCAAGTTGGAATACCAAATGACAGAAGGAGAGGTGGTCAGTAACTACCTAGATGGTTCCCACATTTTTCAACATCCAGGTGATGATCTGTGGGCAGGATGCACAGAAAGAAGAGAGAAAAATCAGGGAAAAGTTGTATTTTTCCTCTGTGAAATAACACTAGGAAGTTCTCAGAAAAAGAACCAGAGAACACGCATCAGATGATAAAGAAGCAAAAACTGCTTTTTAATTTTCTGATGGGAGAAACCAAGGAGAAGATGGAAATTCCTCACTTTACACCAGGAGTTAAAATCATTGCCTATTTATTGGTTCATTGTGTAAATTGAGATCAATGAAATTCTCCGAACAACAGCACGAAATCAATGGTAAAACAGCATATAATTCATGGCCAGTCTTGTAAATTATAGTTTGCTTGACAGTAATCGGCGAGGTTTCCATGCACCAGGATGCATTTCCTTGTAACACGTCTCAGGGTAATGCCTGTGGATCCATTTCTAATGCATAGTAGAGTGATCTGTTTTTCCCTGTCCACAACTCCCTGTGTTTGATCTTATGCAAATGATGCAGTCAAGCAAATGGGAAACAAGATGTTGTTGCTAAGGGGCTCTGACAAACAGTGGCCTTATGTTTTTAGGGTTCCCCCACCCTCCATTTACTGACTCAGATTTGTGTACATACCTGCAATTGTTTGAATCCATTGATCCATTACGTTGCCCTTGAAGGACCTACTCACATCTCTACAGACATGTTACCAAATCAGCTGCAGTCACGCAGGGAGGAGAGAATTATCATTATATTCCTCTTTGCTTTAAATTTTAAATTGGCGGTTTTGTCTATGGCTTCACTCCCAAAGAATGCCTTAGTCTGCTTCCCCTGGAACTTTTTCACTTTTTTAGTTGATTCTTTTTTTAAAAATCCCCCATTCTATTTGTTCCTTTTTCACACAGCTACTCTTTTCCCCCACCTGATGCTGTCTCCTTTTTTCTTTCTCTAATTTTTTCTTCCCTCATCCTTACCATCTCCTCCCACTTCACCAAGGATTTCCCAACCAGGTCACCTGGGCAGCTTCTTCTACCATGTATCATGGTAGGTTCTAGCTCCTTCATTTTTGTCATCCCTCATCATACAAATTACACTAGTGACACTTCATCTTCTTATGGAAATACATTGAGAATAATCTACTTTGGGGTGGAGACAGGACAAGCATAAAAATGACTGGAAAGTCAAAAAAGCTGTTTAATCAGACTGGCTCTCTTTGTACTATTGAGTTGATATATTTTAACTTTTCAGAATCAAAATAAAAGCCCCGGGCTTCCCTGGTGGTGCAGTGGTTGAGAGTCCGCCTGCCGATGCAGGGGACACGGGTTCGTACCCCGGTCCGGGAAGATCCCACGTGCTGCGGAGCGGCTGGGCCCGTGAGCCATGGCCGCTGAGCCTGTGCGTCTGGAGCCTGTGCTCCACGATGGGAGAGGCCACAACACAGAGGCCCGCGTACAGCTAAAAAAAAAATAAAAAAAATAAAAAATAAAAGTCTCAGTTCCTATTGTAGCAAAGACATAGCAATCATATTTCCCAAAGCAGATATATGACCTAACAAATTATTTTGTGTGTGAGAATTAATATATCTTAGAAAAATGGAGAACATGTTAATTCTGCCTAGGTTTGAAAATCTTAGCTGTATGGTCGTCATAGGCATAAATGAAGTACCAGTTGAGCGTGGAAGCTTTATAAATCTCAGTTGATAAGACATCTACCTATATAGCTCTATTTCTGTGAATATCTACATATTTATTTCTATAGCTCAACTTAATATCTGACTTACTCCCATACAGTTAGTAGCAAATGAACCACAGTCACTCGCAGGGGGTCCCCTCCCCTCCCGTTATGGTGTGAAACCTTCCAGGGTCTTCCATAGTTTCTTGGCATTTAGAGTGTGACCATACATGGTGCATTCCTCCTCTATGCAAAGGGATCACTGTTGATACTACCCGCTCGGGTCTAGTACATATCTTCAGTGCTTCTGTGTCATACCTGGGAAGTTGAAGTCTGCAGTGTTTTCTTGGCACCACCTGCCTGCAGACACCAAGGTCTTTACTTTGGCTGGGGTCTCTCTCCACCCTGGAACTCTATCTTGGAAACAGGGATCAGAGCCCCTCTTCCCAAGAGCCTGCACATTTATTTCTCCTTCCTTCTATCTTTATTCCATTAATATGGGGAACCCGAGGTGGAGAAGAGGAGGGTCTATGCACTTCTTGTTTCTCCCAAACATTATATCTGAACCTCGAACCCTCTCTGTTCCTCTCTGTCCGGGAGGGTTCTCTTTCTGCTTCCTGAGCAGACACATTCTGTTTTATAAAGGAGTTCCTATTTTGTAGATAAATTCTGAAGGTTTTTTTTTTTTTTTTTGCGGTACGCGGGCCTCTCACTGTTGTGGTCTCTCCCGTTGCGGAGCACAGGCTCCGGACGCGCAGGCTCAGCGGCCATGGCTCACGGGCCCAGCCGCTCCGCGGCATGTGGGATCTTCCCGGACCGGGGCACGAACCCGTGTCCCCTGCATCGGCAGGCGGACTCTCAACCACTGCGCCACCAGGGAAGCCCCTGAAGGTATAATTTGATTGAGGAAAATTTAAATGAGGGTCAGGGGTAGAGAAGAGCAGAAGAAAAAAAGACACAGGTTAGGATGGCAACCATATTGATCTCGGCTCCTGTGGTACAGATACCAAGCATGACAGAGGCTCAGAGGAGGAAGTTATCCCTGAGGCCTCCAATTTTAGACCCCACTGGTTCCTCCAGAGAATTGGCCAAACCATGAAAGGAGAAAAATAAAAGGTCAATGCAATGAAGGGAGAAACAAGGCAACAAGACAGCTACTGCTGAGGAGTGACAAGGATCCATTTCAAATTGGAAAACCTAGAATTATAGTAGCTTCTTTCAGCAGTGCCTCTCAGTCACATCGCAGAGACATGAGAAGTGTTAGAGAAAAAAGATGATGAGATTTATCCAGAGCTAGGAATTGGGAAAGCAGATACAGAAGAGGACTGGGGAGGTGGAAACCTCTAGGGACCCCAGAGAGTGGCTTTCAAATGGGTGATCAAAGGTCATAGCAAGGAAAATGCAAATATTCGAATACTCTGGAAATAAGAAGATACTAAGAGGCTGTACATGATGTGGTGGCAAAGGAGTGATTGTAGGGATATGACCAGTGGAAGAGGCGGGAATTTAACAATCTGTGGTCAGAGAGGGCATATTTTAGGTTAAGAATCTTGGAGATAGTTCCAAAGATGATCAAGTAGTGGGTATAACTATGCTGCCTGTTGAATAAATGAAGCAGAAGTGAAGGGCATTACATTTGAGGAAGTTAAGTGCAGCCAGGTCCAGAGATGAGTCATCCTTGAGGATGTTGGAGCTGCCAAAAAAGGGATTATGATTGAAAAGAAAACTGAGCCAATGCTGAAGTCATTGAGGAAAGGAGAAGTATGATGACACAGGAAGTGTAATAGAGCATATGTCAACTAGGTCTTGGGCATACATCTTCTTAAATAATGAATTGATATTGGTAAACTATGGCTGTCTTTTCTCCATCTAATATATACATGTATATCACAGAATTTGAAAAATATATGTAACCGAAAAACTTAACTGATCTGCATGCCCTCACTTTGAGAAAACCACTGTTAATATATTTAAAAAATTTTTTCTCCATAATAGATTGTAGTTTTTTTAAATTTTTATTTTATATTGGAGTATAGTTGATTAACAATGTTGTGTTAGTTTCAGGTGTACAGCAAAGTAATTCAGTTATACATATACATGTATCTATTCTTTTTCCATTTAGTTTATTACAGAGTATTGAGCAGAGATCCCTGTGCTATACAGTCGGTCCCTGTTGGTTATCTATTTTAAATACAGCAGTGTGTACATGTCAGTTCCAAACTACTCCTCCACCCTTCCCCCGGTAACCATAAGTTCATTCTCTAAGTCTGTGAGTCTGTTTCTGTTTTGTAAATAAGTTCATTTGTATCATTTTTTTTAGATTCAGCATATAAGCAATATCATAGGATATTTGTCCTTGACTGACCTACTTCACTTAGTATGATAATCTCTAGGTCCATCCATGTTGCTGCAAATGGCATTATTTCATTCTTTTTAATGGCTGAGTAATATTCCATTGCATATATTACCACATCTTCTTTAATATTTTGGTGTATCTCTATCTTCTGGGTTTTTTAATGAAGTATTCATGTTTGAGAATTATGTTTTGGCATTCAAACAAGTACAACTTTGCCTTTTTCTTGTCTTTTAATAGTGAATCATCTCCATCTTACATTTACATTGGTCTGACAAATTGTATTCAATAGATTCTTGGAAACTTTTAGATATTACTCTATTTCTGAGAAAATTTGGCAATCTGGGTAAGGGGCATAGATCGAGGTCTCCCTCCGGTCTTGCCCAATTCATTTATTCAACAAGTAAAACTGTGCTAATTAGCTCTCATCTATCCTGAAGACATCTTGGTGAACATGATAGAAAATATCTTTCTGTACTCAAGGAGTTTACCTTGAGTAAATGACAAGGCAATTTCTGACATGTCTTGGTAATAGTTATAGGTAACTAAACAAGGTGATATGACAGAGAGTACCTGGGGATGGATTGTGGTGGCCATGCTGTTAGATTATCAAGAAAGACCACTCAGAGGAGGATGAGCCTGAAGGATGAGATAAATTCAGCCAAGTACAAAGAAGGAGAAAACAGACTTTAGTTACAAGAAACAGCACCTGCAAAGGCCTGGAGGTGCAAGATTGCAGTGTTGGAGGAACACGAAGGGACAGAAATGTCCAGTGTATGGGAGGCATGAGAAGTAGGCATTTGTCAAATGAAGTAGGATCTCATTGACCACAAGTATGTTTCATTCTAAGAGCAATAGGTGGCCACTGCAGGGTGTTACTCTGGGGAATCAAAAGATCACTCTGGACTGATGACCTTGCCTCCTTCTTCACTGAGAAAACGGAAGCAGTTATAAGATAAATCCACACCCACTCCCACCACCATCTTCCTACCTACCAGCATTTGTACCCACATAATCTGCCTTCCCTCCTGTTACCATAAGTTATCTGTCCCTGCTCCTTCTAAGTACAAATTCTCCACTTTCATACTTGGTTCCAGTCTTTCACATGGTCAAGGAAAAATCTCCAGCAACCCTCTCCTCTTACATCCATTACCAGTTCTGCACTCTGTGTCAGGTCATTCCCATCAGCAAACATAATTTTTATCTCATTTAATTATTTTAAAAAATCCCCTCTGGGCTCTACTCACCTTCCATCTACTGTTTCACTTCTCTGCTTTCCTCTACAACAAAACTTCTTGAAAAAGTTGCTTATATTCACTGTCTCTAATTCTTCTTCTCTCATTCCCTCACAAAGCCACTGGAGTCAGGCTTCGACACCCATAACTTCACTGAAGCTTCTGTCGCACAAATACCAGTGACTGCCATATTGCTAAACTCGGTAGTCAATTTTTAGTCCTCCTCTTATTAGACCTATCACCCGTAAAACATTTGCTTCACTTGAATTCTAGGACATCATATCTTCATAGCTTACTGATTGCTTTTTCTCTGTCTCCTTGGTTGATTTCTGCTTTTTTCCCCTAACAGCTTAAGGTTGATATCTTAGGATTTGGGTCCTCATACCTTTTCTTTTTCTGTCTGTACTCACTCTATTTGTGTTCTCATCCATTCTAAATGCCATCTATAAGATGATGACTTCCCAAATTACATCTCAAGCCATGACTTCTTCTTGAAATTCCAAACTTGTATTCAGATTGCCTAATTGACCTCTTCACTTGGTTGTCTAATCAACTTCTCAAACTTGCCATGTCTAAAACACGAATTATTTTAAACTGAAGTATAGTTGATTTACAGCGTTGTGTAAGTTTCAGGTGTACAGCACGGTGATTCAGTTAAATATATATATATATATATGTACATATATATTTATTTATTCAGATTCTTTTCCCTTGTAGGTTATTATAAAATATTAAGTATAGTTCCCTGTGCTATACAGTAGGTCCTTGTCGGTTGTCTGTTACATCTATAGTAGTGTGTATATGTTAATCCCAGACTCCTAATTTATCCCTCCCCACCTTTCCCATTTGGTAACAATAAGCTTGGTGTCTGCAAGTTTATTTCTGTTTTGTAAATAAGTTCATTTGTATCATTTTTTTATATTCCTCATATAAGCAATATCATATGACATTTATCTTTGTCTGTCTTACTTCACTTAGTATGATAATCTCTAGGTCTATCCATGTTGCTGCAAATGGCATTATTTCATTCTTTTTTATGGCTGAGTAATATTCCACTATATATATATGTGTGTGTGTGTGTGTGTGTATATATATATATATGAATATATATATATACACACACACACACACACACATATACATACACACATCACATCTTATTTATCCATTCACCTGTCAATGGAGATTTAGGTTGCTTCCATGTCTTGGCTATTGAAAATAATGCTGCAATGAACATTGGGGTGCATGTATCTTTTCGAATTAGAGTTTTCTCCTGATGTATGCCCAGGAGTGGGATTGCAGGATCATATGGTAGTTCTATTTTTAGTTTTTTCAGGAACCTCCATACTGTTCTCCATAGTGGTTGCACCAATTTACATTCCCACCAACAGTGTGGGAGGGGTTCGTTTTCTCCACACCCTCTCCAGCATTTATTATTTGTAGACTCTTTGACAATGGCCATTCTGACCGGTGTGAGATGACACCTCATTGTAGTTTCGATTTGCATTTCTCTAATAATTAGCAACGTTGAGCATTTTTTTCATGTGCCTGTTGGCCATCTGTATGTCTTCTTTGGAGAAATGTCTATTTAGATCTTCTGCCCATTTTTTGATTGGGTTTTTTGTTTGTTTGATACTGAGCTGTATGAGCTGTTTGTATATTTTGGAAATTACTTCCTTGTCAATTGCATCATTTGCAAATATTTTCTCCCATTCTGTAGGTTGTCTTTTCACTTTGTTTATGGTGTCCTTTGCTGTGTAAAAGCATTTAGGTTTAATTAGGTCTCATTTGTTTATTTTTGTTTTTATTTTCAGTACTCTAGGAGAAAGGTCCAAAAAGATATTGCTGCAATTTCTGTCAAAGACTGTACTGCCTATGTTTTCCTTTAGGTGTTTTATAGTATTTGGTCTTACATTTGGGTAGTTTGTCCATTTTGAGTTTATTTTTGTATATGGTGTTAGGGTATGTTCTAATGTCATTCTTTTACATGTAGCTGTCCAGTTTTTCCAGCACCACTTATTGAAGAGACTGTCTTTTCTCCATTGTATATTCTTGCCTCCTTTGTCATAGATTAATTGACCATAGGTGTGTAGGTTTGTTTCTGGGCTTTCTGTCCTGTTCCATTGAGCTATGTGTCTCTTTTTATGCCAGTATCATACTGTTTTGATAACTGTGGCTTTGTAGTATAGTCTGAAGTCAGTAACCCTGATTCCTTCAGCTCCATAAAACATGACTTTTTAATCTTCCCCTTCAAAACCTGTTTTGTATTTGATCTTCAACCCAATAAATGGTTACTTTGTCCTTGTCTTTGCTCAAGCCACAAGACTTGGAGTCAACTTTGGCTCTTCTTTCTTGCCCTCTACCTACAATGCCCTGAGGAATCTTAATACCTTTGCCTTTAAAACATATCCAGAGATCCTCTTGAAGTGATGTTAGCAAAATGGTGGCACAGGGCTTTCTTGCCTTTCCCCCTGCAAGAAATATCACAACTATCCACACACAGAAATACCTTCATAAGAGCCAAGGATTCCCGGTTAGGGGTTATAGCACATGGGTGAAGCACAGAAATAAGAAAGATGCATTGGGGAGGGCAAGAAAGATAGAGTCACATTATCCCCATCCCTCCTCCCCCAAGCCCAAGCAGCCCAGCATGGAGAGAGACACTCTCCCCATGGGAGAAGGAGAGTAAAGCGAGCATCTGACTTCACCACAGATCCTAGATCTGGTCTGTCCCAGCACCAGGCTGACTCGTAAGGCCCCAGGTAGCGCCATGTGTACTCCCATGAATCCAGGCCCCTGATTTACCCTGCACCTTCTGGCTCCAGTAGCCCCAAGCAGGTTTTGTAGCACTAGGCAATTTCTACAACACCAGGTTTCTAGCAGGCCCCTGCAAACCCAAGGCCCCAGCTCAACCCTGCACCAGGCTCCAGTGGCCCCAGGTGACTCCTCCAGTTCCAGATGTCTTCCCTAGCTCCAGGCTCTCAGCAGTCCAACAGGAAACCAGGCCACTGGTCCACCCATATGCTAGCCAGCTCCAGTGGTCCCAAGCAGATCCCGTTTACTTAAAACCCCAGTTTTAAGTCCAGCTCCAGCACACATACCCAGGCCCTTGGCCTGACCATGTGCAAAACCAGCTCCCAACAACTACGAGCCAGCTCCTGAGGCCCCAGGTCACAGGCTGATTCATGTAGTTCCAGGTCCAGGCTTGCCCTAGCTCCAAGCCAGCCCTCATGCCATCAGGCTCCAGGTCTGCTCTCACAGTACCAGGCTCGTGGAATATCCAAATATTGGATCAACTGCTACAGACCCAGATGATGGGCCCACCCAGTAGTTCATGGCACCTGGTTGGCCCCCTGGAACCAGGATCCATGTCAGCTCACATAGATACAGGTCCCAGGGCCATCACCACAGACTCAAGTGCCACGCCTGCCCCAGTGGATCCAGGCATTAGGCTGGTCCTAGGTAATCAAGAGATGCCTACTTCCTTCAATGAGCAGACACCGTGATCCATAAGGATCATGAATAATCAAGGAAATATGATACCACCAAAGAAAACTAATAAAACTCTAATGACTAACCCTAAATAAATGGAGATCTATGAACTGTCTGACAAAGAGTTCAGGATAATCCTCTTAAGGAAATAGAATGAACTACAAGAAAACAAAGATAGAAAACTAAATGAAATTAGATAAACAGAATAGAAAGCTCAGCAAAGAAACAGAAATCATTAAAACAACAACAACAACAAATGAACAGAATTCCTAAGGTTGAAGAATGTAATGACTCAACTGAAAAAGTCAATAGAGAGATTCAAGAGCAGACTCAACCAAGCAGAAGAATTCGTGAACTAGAAGACAGGTCATTTGAAATCATCTAGTCAGAGGAGCAAAAAAGGAATGAAAGAGAGTGAAGAAAGCTCACATGAATTATGGGATACCATTAAAAGAATCAATTTACACATCACTGGAGTCCTAGAAAGAGAAGAGAGGGAGAAAGGGGCAGAGAGCTTATTAAAAGAAATGATAGCTGAGAACTTCCCAAATCTGGGGAGAGATTAGAACATAGAAGTTTATGAAGGTAATAAGTCACCCCAAGTATTCAATCCAAAATGATCTTCTCTGAGACATTATAAATAAAACTGTCTAAAATCAAAGACAAAGAATTTTAAAAGCAAAAAGAGGAAAAATTTCTCACAAATAAAGGAACTTCCATAGGTCTATCAGTGGATTTCTAAGCAGTAACCTTATAGGTAAAGAGAGAGTTGGATGATATAATCAAAGTGTTGAAAGAAAAATAAAATGCTGACCAAGAATATTTTTGCCAGCACAGTTGTCTTTCTGGAATGAAGGGCACAAAAACTTTCACAAACAAACAAAAACTGGAGTTGATCATCACTAGACCTGCCTTATGAGAAATGATGAAAGGAGTTCTTCAAGTTGAAATGGAAAACTGCTAACTAGTAACATGAAAATATATGAAAATATAAAACATACTGGTATAAGTGAGTATATAGTCAAATTGAGAATACCCTAATACTGTGATATGGTGGTGCATTAATCATTTAACCCTAATATAAAGGTTTAAATATCAAAAGTTTAAAAAATAACTATAGCTACAATAATTTCTTAATGGATACACAATATAAAAAGAGGTAGGGCTTCCCTGGTGGCGCAGTGGTTGAGAGTCCGCCTGCCGGTGCAGGGGACACGGGTTCGTGCCCCGGTCCGGGAAGATCCCACATGCCACGGAGCGGCTGGGCCCGTGAGGCATGGCCACTGAGCCTGTGCGTCCAGAGCCCCGCAACAGGAGAGGCCACAACAGTGACGGGCCCGCATACCGAAAAAAAAAAAAAAAAAAAAAAAAGAGGTAAATTGAGACATCAGAAACAAAATATGGGTGGGTAATAAAAGGGTAGAGGTTTTGTATGTGATTGAAGTTAACTTGTTATTAACTTAAAAGAGACTGTCGTGAGATGTCTTATGTAAGCCTCATGGTAACTACAAAGCAAAAATACACAAGTAGATACACAATAGTTAAGGAGAAGAGAATCAAAGAATACCACTGTAGGAAATCATTATCTCCCAAAGAAAGGCATCAAAAGGGGAAGAAAGGAATAAGGGAACTATAAAACAGCCAGAAAACAGTTAATAAGATAGTATTAGTAAGGCTTTACCTATCAATAATTAACTAAATGGAATAGAGTGGCTGAATGGATTAAAAAACAAGATCCTACTATATGCTGCCTACAAGGGATTCACTTCAACTTTAAGGATACACATCAATACACATAGAGTGAAAGTGAAGGGATGGGAAAAGGTATTCCGTGCAAATGGAAATCTAAAGACAGCAGGAATTGCTATCAGAGAATATCAGACAATACCAGACAAATAATATCAATATCAGACATGGATTTTAAATCAAAAACAGTAACAAGAGACAGGGTCATTATACAATGACAAAGGGTCAATCCATCAACAGAATATAACAATTATGATTAAATATGCACCCAACATAAGAGCACATAAATATATTAAGCAAATACTAACAGATCTGAAGGGAGAAATAGACAGTAGTACAATAATAGTAAAGGACTGCAATAATCCACTTTCAACAATGGATACACCAGCTAGACAGAAAATCAAAAGAAAAATATTGGACATGCACTTCACTTTAAACCAAATAAGCCTAATAGACATATCCAGAACATTCCTCCCAACAGCAGCAGAATATACATTCTTATCGAGTGCACATTCTCCTGGATAGAGCATATGTTAAGTCACAAAACAAGCCTTAGAAGATGTAAGAAGACTGAAATCATACCAAATGTCCTTCCTCTCCAAAATGGTATGAATCTAGAAATCAATAACAGGAGAAAAACTGAAAACTTCACAAGTGTGTGGAAATTAAACAATACACTCCTGAACAACCAATGAGTCAAAGAAGAAATCAAAAGGGAAATCAAATAAAATCTCAAAACTGATGAAAATGAAAATACATCTACCAAATTTATGGGATGCAGCAAAAGCAGTTCTAAAAAGGAAGTTTATAGTGATAAATGCCTACATTAAGAAAAAAGAACTATCATAAATAAACAACCTCCCTTGACACCTTAAACAACTAGAAAAACAAGGACAAACTAAGCCCAAAGTTAGCAGAAGGAAGGAAAAATAAAAGATTAGAGCATAAATAAATAAATAAAAATAAAAGAGATTAAAAAACAGTAGAAAAGATCAACAAAACCTAGAGCTGCTTTTATGCAAAGAGAAACAAAATTGACACACTTTTAGCTAGACTAACTAATAAAAAAAGAAGAAATATCAGAAATGAAAGAGGAGATATTACAAGTAATACCAAAGAAATGTAAAGGATCATAAGAGACTACTATAAACAATTATACACCAACAAATTGGACATCTTAGAAGAAATAGATGAAACATATAACTTAGAAACATATAATTTACCAAGACTGAATCATGAAGAAACAGAAGATTTGAACAGACCAATTACTAGTAAGAAGATTGAAACAGTAATCAAAAACCTTGCAATAAAGAGAAGCTCAGGGCCAGATGATTTTCCTGGTGAATTGTACATTTAGAGAAGAATTAACACCAGTCTTTCTCAAACTCTTCCAAAAATTGAAGAGATGGGAACACTCCCAAGCTCATTTTACGAGACCAGCATTACCTTGATAACCAAAGCCAAATAAGGACACTACAGGAAAAGAAAATTATAGGCCAATACTCCTGATGTATAGATGCAAAATTTTTCAACGAAAGAGTAGAAAACCAAATTCAACAGCACATTAAAAGAATCATACACCATGATCACGTGGGATTGATCCCTGGGATTCAAAGACAGTTCAAAATATATGCAAATCAATAAATGTTACACACCACATTAATAAAATAAAAAATAAAAATCACATGATCATCTCAATAGATGCAAAAAAAATTTGGCAAAATTCAACAAGACAAAAACTATCAACAAATTGGGTATAGAAGATATATTCCTCAACATAATAAAGGCTATATATGACAAATTCAAGACTAACATCATACTCCATGGTGAAAAGTGAAAGTGTTTCCTCTAAGATCAGAATAAGACAAAGATGCACACTGTCACCACTTTTATTCAACATAGTACTGGAAGTCTTAGCCAAAGAAATCAAGCAAGAAAAATAAATAAAAGGCATCTTAGAAAGCAAGAAGTAAAATTGTCTATGTTTGCAGATGACATGCTACTATATGTAGAAAATCCTGAAGATGCCACCAAAAAACCATTAGAACTAGTAAACGAATTCAATAAAGTTGCATGATACAAAATCAGTATATAAAATGCAGTTGCGTTTTTGTACACTAAGAATGTATATGCTCTTTGCTCACTGTAATCTATACCCAGCACCCAGAGTGATATTCACGAAATCTGTATCTGACTGCTCTGCTCAAAATCTTCTCGTGGCTTCCTAAGAAGGTTATCTCAGATTAAAACCCAAAATCCATACAAAGACTTATAAGGCTCATGTGATCAGGTCCCTTATTAATTGTCTGATGTCATCTCTTCTTTCTGCCTCTGCTCCAGCCTCACTGGCCTCCTTGCCATGTCCATTCTGGGGATGTTCCTCCTTTCAAGTCTTTGCTATCCTTGTTTCCTCTCCTGGAATGGTCCTTTGCTTAAAATCCCCACGACTTTTACCCTCACTCCTTCCAAGTCTTTGCCAAAAATATCATCTTGCTGCTGTGGCCTCCACTGTTTCTTGCCTTTCTTTTTTTTTCAGTTTTATTGACATGTACTTGATATACAGTACTTCATGAGTTTAAGGTATACAGCATTAATGGCTTGACTTACAGGTATTGCAAAATGATTATGACAATAAATTAGTTAACACCGCTGACTCTTGCCTTTAAAATTACTGAGCACTCCTGATTCTTCTCTCTCTGTTCTTTGTTTTCTGTGGCACTTTTCATATTTTATAGCAGGAACAGCCTTAAACCCTGGTCAACATTCAATTTAAAGCCATTTTTTTTTATTGGCGTATAATGGTTTTACAATGTTGTGTTGGTTTCTGCTGTACATTGAAGTGAATCAGCTATATGTATACATATATCCCCTCCCTCTCGGACCTCCCTCCCACCCCACCCCTATCCCACCCATCCCCTATCCCACCCATGTAGGTTGTCACAGAGCACCGAGCTGAGCTTCCTGTGCCTTATAGTGGTTCCTACTAGCTATCTATTTTACACCTGGTGGTGTATATATGTCAGTCCTAATCTCCAATTCATTCCACCCTCCCCTTCCCCCCCACGTCCACATGTCTGTTCTCTACGTCTGCATCTCTATTCCTGCCCTGGAAGTAGGTTCATCTGTACCATTTTTCTAGATTCCACATATATGCATTAATATAGGATATTTGTTTTTCTCTTTCTGGCTTACTTCACTCTGTATCTCCGAAAATGCAACAACTTGCTCACCCATAAGTAGTCTGGGGTAAACCCTAACTATGAATGGAGGACTTGACAAGATTTGGTATTTTCTACTTCAATCCTGGGTCACCAGTCCTACCGGCGCTCTCTAGCAACATGGCCCTTCTAAGCATGCTCACTTCCTCATCCTGGTCTCCCCCAGTCCTGACTGTCATATACATGGATGCTTCCCAATCTATGGAGGAGCTTATTTTTTCAGAGTAGAATCCCGGCACAGACAGTAATCCTGGAACTAATACAGGAAGATACTCCCATTCTGGGTGAGTTTAGGAGTAGATATTCTGCGTGAGTTTAGGAGTTCCTTGATTAAGGTCACCTTCAAAGCATGGAGGCTGTAGTGTAAAAGAGAATGGGGCATTCTATGATAAGGAGATACTTGGTATGGTGATACTATGGTGATGCTTTCTGACCCCACCAGCTCAAGATAACTAAGGACACCCAGATACGCAAGTCTGCCCCACATACGGGTAAGGCTCAGGCCACCTTTGAACGCTACGACTTCTTCACCACCTGCAAATTAGGTAGCCAGATCCCTGCCTCCACAAGCTAGAATGCAAGAAAGCAAGAAAACTGCCCACCACAAAGAGTTCACTGGCAAAAGAGCATTGTAGCATCCAGTCAGGTTTGCAGCTGACCAAGACACTCTGGTATGGCTGGGAGAGATTCTCATGTAAAATATTCCAAAGTCACGTGGAATCAGCCCCATGGAATACAATTTCTTGCTGGGGCATGTCCTTTCAGAGAAGATTGTTGTATTCTCATATTCAAATACTACAGCTTTTCCCTAGTTGCACTGACTTACCCATCTGGGATTCCCCCTTTCCCCTAGGCTCTGTGTCCTCCTTGGTTTTGCTCCTGAAACTGGCTTTTGAGTCAAATCCCCAGCTTCCCTTTCTCAGGAATGCAAGGAATTCAGACAAGTGGGAGGGACGAGAGGCTATGGTCACCAAGTTCCTGAGAATCAGAAGGAGAAGATGACGAAAACAGGGAAATGACAGATATAACATGTTAGCATATTAACACATTATAGTTTTGGCCAAGATTGGACCTGCTAGTAGGACATGTTTTGTGCCTGAAGTTATCCCACAGTAAATAATAGTTTGCTCTCTTTGTAGCATCTGAGGCCACTGTTCTCATGATTTTTAACTTTATAAGTTTCATAGAATGTTTCTCCAAATGAAAGTACCCCAGTTCTGTCTAATTTGTGCACACAGGGTGTAGCTGTTCCTGCCATCTCTCAGAAGTCCCTGGCAAGCCCAAAGTTTTAACACCAACTTCAAAGTGTCCTTATAACTTATCTTCTGACCCCATTGCCTGAGGGTGCCCCCCCCGTAACTTGATACCATCAAGTACTTGTAGGATAAAGTTGTGAAGCAAACAAACCTTAATCAAAGCATTGCAAGTCTCTTCTTGATAATCACCTTTTGTTCTAGAGTAACTATATTTAGTGTAAAAAATGTTTTTGCCTTTCTTCTGATGGCCTACATGTTTAACCAATTGATTATACTTTGCATGAAAATCAAAGTGTTCTCTTTCCAGTTTACTTTTGCTGTCAGTGCAATGCAGTATCTATTTCCCTGAATTAGGCTGCATTTCATTCATCTTTTAAACATGAAATTGTAATGGTTCAAGGTTAATGATCTTTAAAGAAGATGTGTTGCTTACATTGTAACTACCTTATTTCAAAAGTATTCCAGAAAATAATGATTATTTCTAGTAGTATAAAAATGTGACTGATGTTTAAATCTTGGTAAAGTTGACTGAACTTTGCTTAGATTCATTCAACAAACTAATTATTGTGTACCTTTATAAAAGAAGTGTTTGGGGTATTTTAGAATTAAATTAGTAAATTACAGATTAGTTTCTTTTAACCCAAGGGAATATGGTATCCATTAGAGAGGCAGATAGGTATAAAGTACCAGGGAAGTTCAGGGGAGGGAGAGATTATGCTGGCTAGGGTACTAACCCACTCTCTTGATCAACTATACCTAGCTCAGCTACATCTAGATCATCTCATTCATTAATTCTTTCTTCATTTATTCAAACATATATTCGAACCTACAATGCGCCAGACATTGTGCTAGGTATTGAGGATGCGAAATGAATATAGCACCATTCCTTCCTTTACAGTGTCCAGTCTGATGGATCAGATAGTCATGGAAACAAATCATTATGACACAGGGTTGTAAGCGCTATGCCAAAGCATGTGCGAAACCCTGGGAGACAAAGGAGAGGATGATAGCTCCACCTTGTGCCAGGGGTCACGGCCCAGTGCGTTTGGGAAATCTTAAGAAAGAAATTGTCATTTGCACTGAGCCTGGACAACTTGAAGGTCAAATAATACATAGTTGGTCAGGTGGACAGGAGAAGAAAAAAATTCAACAAAAGGAATTACAAGAGCAAAGTCACTCTTATAAGCTATCTATTTGCATTTCAAAAGCCAGACCTGTTGTCTTCAAATATGTCTTTAAAATAATTTAAATGTCTCATTTATTTTTGAACAGAGCCCTTGAACTAACTCTAAACTCAGAAAATGATTTACCTGGTCGCAGACAATCAAGAAAACAGTCAAATTTGTTCAAAGAAAAAGTTTGACTGACACTTCTCTATTTACGACTGACCATAGTATGTTTAAAGGATAAAACAGCCTATATTTTATTGCTATTGATTTGTATGTCTATTGATTCTTATTTGAAACTTTAACAGTTCTAAGAAGTAGGAAAGTAGAGAATAAGTGAGATCTCCTGAATCAAAATTATGACGGTAAATACATTCTTGTTTCCTCCACCCCCTAGATTTAGTGGCCTTTACGCCCCACCAGTTTCTACTCAGTGCTTGCACATGTGTGGGATGTACAAACAGTTCCGTGGTCATACTGTACACGGCACAGCTGCCACCAGACCATGTGGATCCCCCAATTCTGACCGTCCTGGATTCTAGAACTATATCCGTACAGTAAGTAGAAATGTTGTCACTGTCACACACTGGTTCATGCAAGAATCCCTGTGAGTTCAATCAAGGGAAGGGTTTGTGACATAAAATTAATTTTATTGTGATTAAATGCATAGAGGTGATTAGTTCAGTGGTTCTGGGAACCTTTGATTATCACTTGCCAACTTAATTTCCATTTTGTCTTTATGCAATCAGGCTGAGCTACACATGTATGCAGATTCTGTGCAAACTTCAATAAGGGAAAAACTGACCACTTACTTACCTTGGGCTTTTTATATGTGAGGCATTATTTGCAATGTTTTGGAATTAGAGAGCACAATTATATTTCTTCTTCTTTTTTTTTTTTTTTTTTTTGTGGTACGCGGGCCTCTCACTGCTGTGGTCTCTCCCATTGCGGAGCACAGGCTCCAGACGTGCAGGCTCAGCGGCCATGGCTCACGGGTCCAGCCGCTCCACGGCATGTGGGATCTTCCCGGACCGGGGCACGAACCCGTGTCCCCTGCATCGGCAGGTGGACTCTCAACCACTGCGCCACCAGGGAAGCCCATATTTCTTCTTTTTGATTACAAACTAAGACTATCTTGTTCCCCAGCATTTGAAGTCGGAAAGAAGCTTTCGCATATTGGCACGTTCAGATTATTTTTGATATTACTGATCCATTTGCTAATACGTGAGGTACAAGGTATATTGCAGTACTGAATTAAAACTCAATAGACCTCTCTTCCCACTAGCTAATACTTGTTTACTTTCATCGCTCTTGGTCTCTGTTTTCTCATCGGTAAAAGAGTTTGAACTGAAGAAATTATGATATTCATTTAAGCTGAAAAACACTGATTTATATCCCATTGTTCCAGGTCTATACTCTTCCATTGGCTTTCACAGCGTCCCAAGCTGAGCCCACTTTATTTACCTTAAAAGATTTCCCACTGTGATAATTATTTCTCAATTTACCAATTTCTGTCTGTTCCATGACTTGTCCTACTCATTCCCACTGACACTTTGTAACCCTCATCTGGAGTATTTTTCCTTCTGCCTACCAATTCCCATCCATCTATCAAGTATACAATCGTATGTATCCAGGCAGTGTGTCACCTTATTCAAGAAGTCTTATCTGAGTACTTCAGCCTTTCCAATCTCAGCTTTTCTTCTATAGTTGCATGTTACCTCTATGTTAGATTGCTGCATTTCTCAAGACAATTATGGCTTGAAAATTATGCAATTATCTCTCCCTCTCATTTCTCAGAAGTTCTCAGTACTTTTCCCAATTTTTGTTCTATGGCTTAAGCTCAAAATCAAGTGCTCACTCATACATTTTTGTATTATTAGCTAATTAAAAATATACATAACTAGAGAGCAGGTACTATGTCATATTTTTATACCATTCAGAATAGACATTTAATGACTACTTGGGTTTTTTAAGTGAATCACTTTTGAGCTCTCAGTGTGTTTCTTTACAGTGGCATAAATCCAAGTTCATATGTGTCCTTTAAAAATCCCGCACATTTCAGATTGGACTTGAAGGTATGATGATAATAATGCTATATTTTTTCATTCCCAGGTGGAAACAACCAAGAAAAGTAAACGGAATTCTAGAGCGCTATGTACTATATATTTCAAATCACACGCATGATTTTACAATTTGGGATGTCATCTATAATAGTACAGAACTTTTTCAGGATCATGTGCTGCAGTACCTTTTCCCTGGTAATAAATACTTCGTCAAGCTGGGAGTAAGTTCACTTTACTTTTATCAGTTTCTCTGTCCCCATCATTCCCCTTGCTGCTTCCCTTTCTTTTGTCTCATCTTCTCTCCATGCCTCACTTAAAAAAAAACAAAACAAAATTCTCTTGCATTGCTATTTACACTGAAATCTCACTTCAGATACAAAGTGAAAAGTCTGCTGATCTGATACCTACATATTTATTTTATATTATGCCAAACAATAGAATAACCATCTGAATAAGTAGGTTTTTCCAAATCTAATTTGGGATTATCAGAAATTATTTCTTTTTTATTGTTTGTAGAATGTCATAATTGTTGAGGGCTTTTTAGAAAATGCTTGGATTAATAAAGTTATTTCCCCATGGGGCTTGTATTCATTTGAAAAGCAATGTGCAGTATGAAAACATAGGTCTTATATTTTTAAATGAAGGTTTAAATGACCCCCAAATATTCTTGATTATTATTATATCCTGGTTTACATTACACTTCTGTCTCAAAAGAACAGTCACTTAATAAAACCCTAGAATCAACACGGTTTAGACAGGCGATAGCATTTTTTAATGCAAAATAGCACGTTTACACAAAGGTCTTTTAAAAGACCTTGATATTACTGTGGAATTTATACTCAGTAGATCCTTTTGTTTTTTGATGAAATATAATCTTTTTTAAGTTTAATAGCACATCTGAAAATAACTGAATATAAACATGAGATTGTCCCTATTTGTTTTAAACACACTCTTCATTTTATAGTAATACCTATATAAGGATATTTGCTTTGATAAATGCCATAGAAAATATTCTGCTCTTGATTATGAATAAATTTACATTTATGTAGACACTGTGTATGCATTCATTTCACTTAACATGCTCTTGAATGCTCTAAATATTATACCACAAGAAAATAAACTACATTCAACTGTTGCTGTCTGACCTGACACCATCAAACAAGGGCAATCAGACAATGTTAAAAATCCTGTTCAGAACTGGCTTCATGTGCCTAGGTGTTCAGCACGCAGATGGGTTTCTGAATTACTTACCTTTATTACCCAAGATATAAGAAGTGTATGAACTTGCTTTTCAAAAGCTAATACAGAAATCCACACTATTTTCAAAACAGTGGTGATATCAAAATAAGAAAAGTCCCTATGGTTTAGAAGCAACTAAAATTAAACAGAAATTGTGTTGCTCTTGGTTTTGATTAGAAGGAAGCAGAGGATAGGAGACAAATTTCTACTTCCAAGGCGATTTTTAGGCTATTCTGCGCAGTCAATGAAAAGCCACCTGAATCTTCTATGTTTTATAAACCTGTAATACCTTGAAAAATAAATACCACTAGATTGGGAGTCTGCTCTCTTGAGTTTTAATTCAGATTTTGCCACTAACTGAATGACCTAAGACACATTCACTTAACTGCACTGAGTCTTAGGTTCTTCAAGCCTAAAAGTAAGACTTTGAATTAAATGATTTTTAATGTCTCTTTGAGCCCTAAAATTCTATGATGCTAAAAAGGTGACCCCAAATAATATTTTGTGAAGTCGAAGGAGACCTGTCAGCCACTGAATGATGTTGGTGCAAGATGTCATAAAGACGTGGAAGTCTTTGTCCCAACTCTTGTTAGGGAAGTAAATTTGCTCATATTATTTTTGATTTCACTGTATTTGTTAGGGCAGAAAATACACTGATACATCTTCAGGAAGTATTCAACTAAAAGGTTTTTTACTTTAACTCTGTTAACCCATAAATTTAATGAACCAGAACGTTTTAGGTTCATCTTGGTTAATTGAGGAACTCGTGTATATTTACAGTTTCAACATAATAACTGGCTTTCAAGGTCATGAGATTAATAGGTGGAGATCAGGTTCTCAGCCACGTGGAGTTGCCTCTTAGCATGCTAAGTGCTAAGGAACAAAACATACAGATAACAAAGCATTTAGGCAGGCATTAGAGAAAAATACATGGGCATTCCATGTGATTTACTCCAGACTGGAGCAGGTATGTTACTTCATGTGGTTTCGTGTAATTTCCCCTGTTGCCTGCATTAGAAACTCCTAAAGGGTAGAGACTGCATATATCGGCGGAGTTAAACAAGGTGTCCGGAAACTGGAAGCTCGCAAACCGTTCTTGAAAGAACGAATGAATGAGTGAACACTGAGTACATTTATTTCATAAAGAATCTGAGACTTCCGATGTGAATCAAATAACTTGCTGTAAAATGTCAGAGTTAGGGACTGTGTGGTTCAAAATACGAGCTCTTTGTCCTAGAAGAAACAGTATAATATTTTGTTCCACTCAACAAATGGTATTGCAAAGTGTGGTAGCTCCTGGTTAAGATAATAAGCCAGCAATTAAATAAGGAAGCTTGTAAGACAGGTATCGAGATATGTATGGTTTGATAATATTCATATTACTTTGATAGGTTGATAAATTCATATTAAAAATATTCACATTTGCCTCTTGATGAATGTTAAGTATATTTCCTGGAAAGGTTCTTGGAACTGATGAGCTTTAAATTTTCTAAAGATCATTTCTAGATAACATGGCCTTGTTCTTTTTCTTCATACTTTAAAAACATGCTGCATTCTTAACATCATCAGACGCTACTTATCTGAAAACAACCTCTTAGAAAAGAGAATGCTAGTTTTAGATGTTCTTAATAGTCATGATTTCAAAAATAATTGATACGCTTTTATTAGTTATGCATTTTACTGTACCAAAATTGAATCTCTTATTTGGACCGGTTACTCATCACTTCAGGGTGGTAGTATGACTCCTCAGTTTAAAACAGTATATTTGTAATTGATAAAAGCTATACCCAGAAGCAACTTTAAGAACATTTATTACCTTATTGAAGGAACTAAGATACTCACCCCACTCACCTAGCGCCTCTAAATGCATACAAAAAGAACGTGGGAAAAAAAGAACAAAATAAAATATCTTGCAGGTAATTCTGTTGTTTCAGCAACTCCTTTTTAAATTCGGGTTCATTTACAAGGAAAATTCTCTCATAAACTCCTTGGACCCTTAAAAGGCTTTTTATCAAGTTGCTAGTTTATGGGTCTTCCATGACACACCCCAACAAACAGTCCTTCCAAACCAGAGGATGTCTTTATTTATTCCAGAATTCCCCATCCCATAAAATTCTCAAAACGAAGTAAATTTTAATTCACGCTCTGTTTTAAAAAATACATAGTGAAATGTCACATAGTACATACAGTATTTCTCTGGGAGAGATGGCGGGGGGAATTCTTAGGCCACAAATAAGAAAAACAATAGTGACAAAGAGACTATCAGAATTACATCCCAGTGTGGTTTGAGTTTCAGCATAACATGCTGCAACATTTTTCCCCTCCTAAGGAAAAAAAAGTCTATGAAATGCCAGTGGATGGATTTATCTGTCTCTAAGGACTGGAAAGTATGCTCCTTTGAGCATTTTCCTTCGATAATTCAGCTGTCTCACACAGCCTCTTTTCCCGCAACGTTTTCTGGTGGACTTTTAGCACGTTGGAAATTTTTTTTTTTTTAATTCTTCTGTTTTAACGTTCAGGTAGTTATTTCTTGGGCTAATAGCAACATGTCCTAGGGCTTCGAATCAGGAGCTCAATTGATTTCTCCTTATTTGCCAAGATTCTGTTCTCTTACAGAGATATGCACATGCCACAGCTGAGCATTAGAGGAAACCCGCAGAGGTTAATTAGGTCCCCAATCTTAATGCAGTTTCATGCCCAGGCCACAGTTTAGCCCATCTGAAACTTGCTTACGCTGAGAAATTATCCTGAAGACATGGGTTACTGTTGTCTTCTTACAATAAGAGGTAAAATTGATCTCCAAGTCTACGGACCATTTATTGTTACTTAGAGGGAAGAATTTGAAGCTCTTTTGCAGCAACTTTACAAGTAGTATACTTCAGTATAAGAAAATACCTTTAAAATCAGTCAGCTTTCTTCTATCTTTAGGAAAAAGAATACTAGCTGCTCTAAGTATCAAAAGGTCACTCCTTCAGTATCAAACTGGAAAGCTTGGTACAGGCCCGAAAAAATAGAGAGGGCTTTCGGTGTTTTACTATTAGTCATATCTACCTTCCATGAACATGAACTGAATAACTGCCTGCCTTTTACATTGTCCTAGGATTTCGCTTCATTTGCTTAATGCTCGTGGTAAAGTTTAGTGCTTTTTGAAAGATCTTTACATCTTATTGTGTAAATTACAGTTGTAACTTAAAGAGGTACTGAGCAAAGCTTTAGCGTCGAGCGTCGTTTTCAAATAGCTGCGTTATATAAAGACAGAATTGCTGATATTTACTAGCAGACACAGGCTGGAAAAACTGTGTGCATGTCTCAATTTCCTGGAGAAGTGCTTATCTCATAAGTTAGGTAGGGGTGATATTTTCCTCACATGCTGAAACATTTATTTGGAATTGTTGGTAGTTTATGATGGAAATGTACACAGAAGTTTCTGAATATCCCTAATAGCCATGAATCCATTTCTGGAACCCTCCCTCCTTTGGGAATTTGGGGGTTCTGTGAGCATTTTAAGTTTGTTGGCCACGTATTGAAGCTCAGTTCCCCCGGCACGTAAGTAAATGACTTGACCCTTAAAGCCAATAAACGTTCACTCAACAACTGCTTTGTTGGCAATTTATGAGAAATATTGTTTTATTCCATTTCACCTTGTGTTCTACTTTAAACGTATTGCTCACGCTCCAGTAAGTAGAAAGCGATTATATTTTCTGTGCTCTTTTTTTTTTTCTAGAAATCACTTGTTTTGTCCTGAAGTAGTCTTCAATCTCTAGTACTTTTCTCCTATGGTGTACACAGTTGTGTGTGTGTGTGTGTGTGTGTGTGTGTGTGTGTGTGTGTGTGTTTAATTCATTCGAAGAACCTTTGTGTGAGGATAATTTCATCGTGGCTATTCACACAGTCAATATATGCCCCATCTCTAGGCTCTAACTTAGGATGTATTCATAATCCATATATTCTTTCATTCTGGGTTATTGCTTGATTGTTGGAGATGGATGTCTCGTGTCCTAAAAAGCAAACAAATGAAATATCAAACCTCAGCAATGAAACAAATTTATTTGGGGGGTGGGAGGTTAAAAAAGCATTATTTTAAAGGATCTGGAACTCTTTATGGTGAACTCTCTTTCTTCAACGCTCATCTAAACTTTGGGGCCCCAAAGTGAAATGGGCTCTTTTTGTCTCTCTGTCCAGGCTTGCACCGGGGGTGGATGCACGGTGAGTGAGGCCAGCCAGGCCCTGACTGAGGAGAGGGCCCCCGAAGGCGTGCCAGCCCCCAAAGTGCACCCGGATTCACCTCACTCCTTTAACATCTCCTGGACTGAGCCTGAATATCCAAATGGTAAGTGAACTCTTTTAGCCTCAAGTTAAAAAGATGATTAGCAAAGGTAAATTAATATTCTAAATGGCAGCTTATATGTGGTGCTTAATTTTTAATGATCATTTTAGCACATAAAATACCTGAGATAGTATCATTGTCTGTAGTTTAGGAGATTGTGGTTTTTAGGTTAACATACAATTTTGGTGGCTCAAAAGTGCTCCCTTTTGATAGTTCTTATGTACTGCATCTTATGGTTTAATATGTTCTGGGAGAGGTGAAGAGAACAAACCGGGATTCCCAAAGAATGGCCTTGTGAGAGTGACATTATATTTTCAATGACTTTTTGTTTTTGACTGTTATTCATTCTTTCTTAGAGAAGTAGGGAGATAGAAAGTTCGTACACATACTGTATTTCAAACTGCTTTTGCTTTAATAAGTTTATCTTAAAAGAGACCATTTGGAACTCTGTATTTTTAATATGTTATTTATAAATAGTTCAGCATGCATACATTAAATATATATTCATTTATTCTTGTTTAACTTGAAATGGATTGTATATATTTCTAAGTGATATGTGTATATATCACATATATATGTGTATATATACACATATATATATGTCTTTGAACAGTTTAGAGAGTTAGGTTAGCCAGTTAAAGTTTGCTAAAATAAAATCTTACAAAGAATTTGTAGTAACTTGGGACAGAAATTGCTTTATTCATTTACTGGAAATACCTTTAAGTTCCGTATAACATAGTGTCATTTTTCCACACTGGTCAAGCTTACATCACATCAAATTTTGTTCCCCTTTAAGACAAATATCAAGAAGACTTTTAATATCATAGAAACTGTTTTAGGAAACTCATTACTGAAAACTGAAATGGCCTCTTTTAGCATAGCCAGAAAGAATGAAAGAAGAAGAATTACGATTTTATTAGTTTGTCTTATGTTTACTGTGATATTAATTACTCCAGTCATCTCATTTTAATTAAACTTTTGGCAAATGCATGAGATATATTTGAGGTAAGGGAGAGTGATCTAGTAATTACAGTGAGTGATTATCTCTGCTATTGAAGTTATCCCTGAACTATTACAAATTTCCTAGTAAAAAATAAATGGATAGCTATTTGATACTTAAACAGTCAACAATCTTGTCATACTTTGTGCTCCACAAAGGAACCTAGTCTGTAGGTGGCAATGAAAATGCGAATGATTTATTTCAGTTGGATTGCTCTTAACTGCTGTCACATGATTTGTTTAGTAGACATTTCCCTTCATCCTAATCAGTAGTTGTAACTATAACTGCCCCCAGAATCCTAGGTGGACTAAAGAAATACTTTCGACATTTCAAAGAATCTTTGTGTATTATGTGTTATATATTTACAAGCAGCTTTAAAATATATTCATTGAACCATAAGAATTTGGGAGATTTAGAAGATTGGTGTTAACACGTTCATTTATTCTAAAGTCTTGTGTTGAATCACATCAGAGTTTTCAGAATTTTTACTGTGGGGCAATGGTTAGACATTTTTTAAGTAATAGTTTCATTAAAAAAAAAAAAAAACAAACTTTCTTCTCTTCATTACTTCTCTCTCCACTTTCCTCAGATATTCCAGTGCTCAGTTTCTATCCTCCGTTGCCTAGAGGAGGAGCTGATCGTTGGATGTTTATCTTGTCACTTCATCTGTTTCCAAAGCTCCCATACTTCCCTCTAAAAACCCAAAGAATAAAGTCCAGATTCTTTAGTCAGGCATTCACATCAGCCCCAACTTGTGACTCGATCTGCATTGACATAGCCTTGTAACACACTTTCCTTTTTAGCCTCCTGAAATACTTATGGCTTGGTGCAGGGTTGAAAAACATGGGTATGGAGTCAAATAGGCCTAGAGTCAAATCTTATCTCTGATGAGCAGTAACTGTGTTACTCTGGAAAATTTACTAAATGCCATGAACCCCAGTTTCCTTGGATTATAAAATTGGGGTTAACGATCCCTACCATCTCTCCAAATCTAACTCATTCCTCAGGACTAAACGTTAAGCCTCTTATTTTATGAAATCATTTCACTCTTTCTTGAGTGTAAGTCAAGCTTCCTCTCTTCTCTTGACCATATATCCTCTTCCTATGCCATCATCATGACACGTACTTCATTCATCCTTGGCCCAAATTTATTTGGGTGCATGTCAAACATGCCCACCAGATGATAAGGACCACAAATCATTTATTTCTCTTTTCCTTCATGGAGCCTAACTCAGTGGAGTAGTTTCTGCTGATACCTAATAATACTTAATTTATTTAGTTGTGTCTTGTGAAAATTTCATTCAATCATTAGTGTATATATTGTAGAGTCCTGACTCCTTAATGATACCAACAGAGAGGATAGAGGTAGTTACAGGCCAGATCCTGGGATATGTTTGTTTGACATGTATTTGTTTCTGAAGTATATTTGTTCAGCTGTGTGGGGTCTGGGACTAGGTGGGTTTTTTTTTGGAGTTTGGATTTTGCATTTGACTTAAGAATTTTTAATTTTCTCTTCTTGAGTATGCCTAGTTTGAATTTAATGGAACTAGGCCCATATTACAGTACAGCTGCACTGTGGTTGCTTTCTAATTTCTGAATATGCTGCGGAAGAGTAACACAATTGGAAAATAAGATAGGTTTCAGCCTTATATTACTACAGATACCCTTTCAACTGATTTTAAATTGTGTTTCTCAAACATATCTGATTATTAGAACCATCTTGGGAGCACTGATTAAAGGAGTAGATTCTAGTGCTCCAACCAAAGACCTGAATAATATCCCATTGACTTGGTTACCATCAAAAGAAGCAACCTGAGGATGTGGGAATGTCTTCCCTCTGGGTCTTTATTAAGATGTAGCAGGTCCAGAGGTATTTACACATTTAGACTGTCGTATTCTGTAAGGGGTACTGATTGTCTGGTTTTGTACACTCTAGGCTCCAAAATCTTGACTCTTAGTCAGCTATATACATAAAGGATTATTTCATTAGGACCTTATAAACATGAAAAAAAAATGTTGAGAAACAGTAAACCCACTTTCTATAAGAAGTATTTCCAAATGCATACCTAGATGTGACAAAATATGAAAGGTATAAAAGGTTCATATATAAATATCCACTTGTTGCCTATCAAGCAATTGGTAACCTGTAGCCAGCATGGTATAGGAAACAGGCTCTCTGCTTTATAACTGATTTGGATTTAAACTATCAGCTCCTACTCATTAAACTTGGGATAATCTTTTTTTTTTTTTAATTTTTTTTTAAAATTTACTTTTGGCTGAGTTGGGTCTTCGTTGCTGCGCGTGGGCTTTCTCTAGTTGTGGCGAGCGGGGGCTGCTCTTCGTTGCGATGCGCAGGCTTCTCATTGCAGTGGCTTCTCTTGTTGCAGGGAGTCTGGGGATACTCTTTACCCAGGGGCTAGGAGCTTGGCCTCTTGGTTTCCAATTCCTCTCTTTCCTTTGTTCCCCAACCTGCTCCTGCCCCACAGCTTGTGCTGGGTAGCTTGTTCTTTGCTTCAGGACATGCTTCACATGCTCAGAGAATTTCTCCTGTTCTAGCATCTTTTGTTCAATGCTGTACCAGCAGCTCTAGTGCCTGACACATAATCGGTGCTCAATTAAAAAATATGTTGATTATCACTGTCAAAAAAAGAAAAACACACAGAAAATAACAAGTGCTGGAGAGGACTTAGAGAAACTAGAATCCCTGTGCGTCATTGGTGGGAATGCAAAATGGTGCAGCTGTTATGGGAAACAGTATGGAAAAATCTTCAAAACATTAAAAATAGAATTACTATATGATCCAGCAATCCCACTTCTGGGTATTTATCCAGAAGAACTGAAAACAGGATCTTGAAGAAATATTTGTGCACCCATGTTCATTGCAGAGTTATTCACAATAATCAAGTGATGGAAGCAACCCAAATGTCCATGGATAAATGAATGGATAAACTAAATGTTGTTTATGTATACAGTGGAATATTATTCCACCTTAAAAAAAAAAAGAAGGAAACTGTCACATGTTACAGCATGGATGAACCTTGAGAACATTATATGAGTAAAATAAACGAGTCACAAAAAGACAGATATGACATAATTCCATGTATACGCAGTATCTAAAGTAGTCAAACACAGGGAGACAGAATGTGGTTACCAGGGGCTAGGGGTTGGGAGTAAGAGGAGTGGAGAGTTTCTGTTCAGTGGATGTAAAGTTTCAGTTTTGCAAGGTGAGAAAGCTCTAGAGATCTTGCCCAACAATGTGCCTATAGTTAGCACTACTATACTGTATATTTAAAATGGTTGAGATGGTAAGTTTCATGTTCTGTGTTTTTCGCCACAATGAAAAAAAAGAGAGAGATGTAGGGAGGATGTAATAGAATGCAATAAACTTCAAAACCAGAAAAAAATCAAGGTTAAGGACTGTGTTAGGTTAAAACAAACAAAAATTTAGTAATCACAAAAAGATATATGCATAAAATATACATCTGTTAAAAAAGAGCGAGTTCATCTCTTTTTGTGCAACTTCCTTTTCTCACTTAACAATATGGTGGTAACATCTTTCCATGGCAGTTACGTGTAGCTCAACTTCATTCTTTGGAAAGGCAGTGTAAACTCCCACTGAGGGAAACCACAGCTTATGTGACCCATCTTTTATTGATGGACACTTAAGTTTTCATGATTTTACTATTCTAAAGAATGCTGCTTGCTATGCATTGCCTTAGTCTGCCAAGTACTGGGTCATTATCACTTGATTAACACCTAAGGCTTTGCTTCCTTCAAATATGCCCTGCTTAATCCTGGTGACTTGCTTCACACACCTGCAAAAATGGTGGTGTGACGCTCCACCTTTGTTTCTCTACTCAAGAGTCCTTCGCATCCACATTCCCTCTGGCAAAGGTGTTCTTTGCAGGCTGCAATTTCAGGCAGGATTTTAAAACCTCCGAAAAGAGCTACTTTTTAGGTCCAAGGTGGATAAGAACCCTTTATTCTGTAGGACCTTGGCTCTTCCTTTGTCATACCATTAGCCAGCAATGAGAAGCAGCACAAAGGATTACTGTCTAAGAAGTGTGTGACCTGTATTGTGTAGATTACAATTGCATAATTAGAATTACGCTTTTGAGAGCTTCCAAATTCTCACGAGCTTTATCTCCTTTCAGAAGCTTTGGCCTTAGAAGCTGGAAATACGATTATTCCTCCCACTTGAGGTCTACTTTGCTAAAATCAGCATAGATATCCGACTCCACCAAACTTATTCCTCCTTGTCTAGCATAATATTTAGTAACATTTTAAACTAATTAGAATATATATATATTTAAAATACTAACTAAAACTATAAAATAGAAATTCTTATCCTTTATTAATACTTAGAATTTCTTGTAACTCTCCACTATCCTTACCTAAGTAAATTTACCTCAAATAGTTTCCCTGTTAGACTGTGACCCACATGAGGGCAGGGATTCTATATGCATTGTTTGCTGTTCTAGTCCCAGCATTTGGCAGGGTGCCAGTCATGGAGGAGATAAGTATTAGACAGCTGTTGGATGGATTCGTGTTTACTGATGCCAGGGACAATAATCAAATGGTAATTGTGTTGATGTGAGAAGCATAAGCATATGCAATCATACAGTACACATAAATGCACATTTAGAGCATGTCATAATTATGTAATACAGGTGGGATGATTTCAAAGGCAGTGGAAAGGCATCTCCGTCTTGGCTTACTGAAGGCTCAAAGTACATACTTAGAGACTCAGTCATTTGGCAGACAATTTCCTCAGCCTGGTAATTCGTAGACATTCTAAAGAGAGACAGCATGCCAAGCTGGGTCTGCTTTGCATGCCTCAGTGTGAAAGGCTATCTTGTTATAGCCGTCAGGATTTGCTAATGTCAAGATGGGCATGAGAGCTGGGCACCCGTTAGACAAGGGTCCCAGGGTCTCCTTGAGAAAGGAGAGAATACTTGAGGAGCCTATGGAAACATTTTCCTAATTTAGCCTTTTGTATTGATCCAGGGTTGTGAGAATTCATACATGGATATGTACCAAGGAAGTGACAATAATTTCAGTAAGAATAGGAAAATTTTAGGAAGTTGATTATTTTTGCAGACTTATACATAGTACCATGAAGACAACAGAACATTACTGAAAGAAAGTTTAGTTCAATTTTTTGAGCACATTTATTATTTCAGGAATGGGTGGTAAACACACTAATTAACTGTAGACATTTATACACACTCTGTATATGCTGTCCTTCACATTAAGAAAGGATATAGAGAAATTTTTAGAATGTATGTACATGAAGGTGTATGTGTAAATACTAATTAAGTGCTCTACCCATGCAGAGAAAGAAATATTTGATTTTCTGCTAATACTAATAATAGTAGTAATAGTAATAGCTACAATTTATAACTATGTGCCAGGAGCTTTCAATCTCATAACTAGCCCAGGAAATAGGTACTGTTATTCCAACATTCAGATGTGGAAGCTCAAATTTATAAGTATTAAGTAACTTAATTACTCTAGGCAAGACAGCTAGTTAAGTAGGAACGTAATACAAAACAAGGTGTGAATGACTCAAAATGCATGATTTTATTCACTGTAATCCTCACCTCTACTTTGTGCAGAAATGCTCGTAATATAGGATTCCATGTAGCCATGTGAAAAAAAGATTTTTTTCAGATACTTTTACGGGTTCAGTGTCTCATTCTCAGTGCCAAGAGTCAACACTTCTAAGATCTCTGTCCTGATTTTTCTCTGGGTTTAAAGGAATAACTATTTTTTTTAACTTTTTATTTTGAACTAACTCTCTTTTTAAACAGTCAAAATGTGAATCTATTTTCTTTCCTGGAAATACTCAGATTTCCTAGAAGAAACAGATTATAGAATTCGGTGAATCACTTAGGAAAATGGCTTGACAGTTTGAAGCAAACCTTGTGTAACTTTTATGAAACACCTCCCATCCGTTTGTCAGGTAGAATTTCCCAAGCACGTTCTTTTTTAGATTCCGTTGATTCCGTTTTTAGGCAATCATAACAGTAATAAGGCATTCTCCCACGTTGTGAAAGCTGTTCTCTCTTTTCCTTTTTAATTGAAGGATCGAGTATTCACACAGGGAGATATCTGCCACATTCAATCATCATCCAGACCTTGGGGGGAAACCTCGGTTGACATTCACATTGCCACACTGGACTGGAAAAAACAAACAAATATGTTTGGAGCATCTATATTCACTATGCGTGTTATTTTTATGACACACCAAAGCATTGTTGTTTAATTCTTACAGTAAACAGAATTCTTCAATGTGCATAGAGATACCTTGTATTAAATGTACACTGTATTGTACTGGTATTGAATTTCCTTGGTTATATATGACAATCTATTGGGCACCTTAGGAAATACAATTTGACATAACCTGATGAAGAGGCACAAAGATACATATCCCAGTGGATGTGCTTTATGGACAATTACGATTCAGCTTCCCTGTGAAAATTAAACACCTTAAAAATTCTACCATTATGGAAGGAGAAAGGTGATAAACTTCAAACTGCTTACGATAGAGAGCCAGTGGGAATTAAGTATCCATTTTGTGGATTATCCACTGAAGAACTGAATTTGTAGAACTGGATGAAATAACCTGATCCCCCATACCCCATAGCATAATATTGTTTTATTTTTTTATAGCTATCTTAACTGATTATTAGCACAAGAGGATAAGCAAGAGAAAAGCACAAAAAATACAATACGGTGCAATATAATAATTCCCTGTAATTTTTTATGTTGTCTATTTTTCTTTTGCCTCTTTAGATCCTCTCTCTACTCTCCTCCACTCAGCCCTGCATCCTACAAGGCTGACCTTTACTCACAGCATCAATGGGCTTCCTCTCTCTCTGGCTTCCTTTTGGTTTGTCCCTGGGCAGCAGCAGCAAGAGTTGAAAGAGTCAGAGGAGGGCTTCCCTGGTGGCGCAGTGGTTGGGAATCTGCCTGTCGATTTAGGGGATGCGGGTTCATGCCCCAGTCCGGGAGGATCCCACATGCTGTGGAGCAGCTGGGCCCGTGAGCTGTGGCCGCTGGGCCTGTGCGTCCGGAGCCTGTGCTCTACAGCGGGAGAGGCTGCAGCGGTGAGAGCCCCGCGTACCGCAAAAAAAAAAAAAAAAAAAAGAATCAGAGGAGAAGGGAATCTCAGAACTTTCTGCCAGGCTCTGGGCTCCAGGGCTGCCTTCCTCCACTAAAGGCTACAGCTCCTATCCAGTGGTCCTTCCCTGTCACTGCAGCTCTTTCTCCAGCTTCCTGAATCAGTGTTCATCCTTTCCCCTGCAAATTTAAGGATGCTTACTGGCTCCTAGGAGCCCTGACGATTTCTAACCGGGGATGCGTTATTATCACTTGGTGCTTTCCGTTAACTCTACCCATATCCTTGTACGTAGATCCTTCACTAAACTATCCTCATTTGTTCATTTGAGTTTCCATCAGGTTCCTACTGAGACCCTGACTCATGTCTAAATCTCATTTAATCCACAGTTAACACACACAATTTGGGGGGCTGGATGTAGAGTAAAGGTAAAATACTTCCTTTCATTCTGAGACTGGAAAAAGGAAATAAGTAAACAAACAGAAATTCTATTTTGTTGCACTTCGTTTTGGCACATTAGACATTTTTAAAGCAAATAAAGGGGGCTGTGCTCAAAAGTTCTAGTTGCAGATTGTTTATCTAATACTCCTGTGAGATTTCATTTTTAAATAGTAATCAACTTACTGATATCTCATTGAAAGCTTTCAATTTCTTATTATGAAATCTTTGTTATAACTCACCGAACAATGGTGTACGAAATTTTTCCTCTTAATGAGGTAACTCCCAGTGCAAATCAGTTTAAAGATCTGTTTCTCAAATAAGCCTTATTCCCTAACGAACCTGGACTAGGTTAGCCTCTGCCTTCCCTCCCCCACCCCCCATGTTTTCTTCTATTCCCTCTGATTCTCCTTTAATCAACTTTACATACACATAATGCACTTAGTCTGTCTTCTCACTTAGATTGAAAGTTTTCTGAAGGCAGGTACCAAGGCTGTTTTGATCACTTCTGTATTCCCAGCATGTAACGCAATGCCTGGCACATAGTAGGTCCACCATAAATATTTTCTGATGAATCAGATTACTATGCTAGTAGGTTACCAAAAACCAAAGCCACTAGATCCAGTATATTTTTTTCAAAAATTATTTTATAGTATTTAGTAAGTAGCTATGTTTTTACACTGTACTCTCTGGGCTTGATTGGAGTAGGGGAGGAATCTTATGTAAAGACTTAGCAAACACATATAAGAAACTGCTAGGTGGTAGGATGAATGGATAAAGAAGATGTGGTACATATATACAATGGAATATTACTCAGTCATTAAAAAGAATGAAATAATGCCATTTGTAGAAACATGGATGGACCTAGAGATTATCACACTAAGTGAAGTAAGTCAGAGAAAGACAAATACCATATGATATCACTTATATGTGAAATCTTAAAAAAGTGATACAAATGAACTTATTTACAAAACAGAAACAGACTCACAGACTTAGAAAATGAAGTTATGGTTACCGGGGGAAGGGTGGGGGAGGGATAGTTAGGGATTTGGGGATTGACATATACAAACTGCTATATTTAAAATAGATAACCAACAAGGACCTACTGTATAGCACAGGGAACTCTGCTCAATACTCTGTAATAACCTAAATGGCAAAAGAATTTGAAAAAGAGTAGATACACGTTATGTGTATAACTGAATCACTTTGCTGTATACCGGAAACTAACACAACATTGTTAATCAACAATACTCTAATATAAAATAAAAAATAGAAAAAAAAACCCTGCTAGGTGATGACAGCATACAAGTAAGGAATACAGACCTGTCTCAAATGTGTTTTTGAGAGATGTGCAGACTATTTTTTTTACAAGAAACATGCAGTTCGTGACATAGATCAGAGTAGGAGGAGACAGTCTCAGCTGACATTCCCATAACAAACCGGGCTTGAACTTATCCTGGAAGAAAGGGACAGCTCTAAGCTCATGCCTTTTACGTTCATAGCACCTAATTCCTTGGGGACTTTCATATATGCTCACTCATTTGGTACTCACGTTAACTCAGACCACCAGGGCAAGGAATAGTGTCCCAGTTTTATTGGAGAGGAAATAAAAGCTTAGAAAATGTGAGTTCCTTAGCCAAGTTTTAAAGGTGCGTAGTCGCGAGAGAACAGCCATATGCAGTGAGAGAAAGTTCTTCAAAGGGCAGCCACCAGCTGGGAAGTCTTCCACTTTGCCCCCTGATTTTGTGTCTGTGGCTTATTTTTTCTCCACCACATTTAAGAGAGTGCCTAGAACATAGTAGGCACTCAATAATTACTGTGCTGATTGGATGAATAATCATTTACATGTACAGGCATAAAATAGATACTTAAAAATAATTGGCCATAAGGTAAAATTCTGCAACTCTGTTTTTTTCCTCCTGATAAATATGGAGCAGGCATATTTTCAGGTCAGTATATATAGCTCTCCCTCATTTTTTCTAAAAGCTTAATCGAAAGTTATTGAATGAAACCACAGCTCTATCCCACCATGAGGGTACCAGGTACATGACTAGTGTGCATTCTTTCGTGCAACTGCATCTCATCAATGCCAGCTAACCATTACTTATAAACAACATTGACAGTGAGGTCAGGTGCTTGGTCCGGTACACAGTGCTCAGATGGATTCTGGTTTATCTTGAGGTAGTGTAGCAAGAAAGATTCAGCTGAGTTAGAGCCTCAGGAGTCCCCAAGGCTAGGGGAAAAGCCCCTGAATCAGCTGTTAACCCCTTCCTTCTCAAACTAAAGCAAACTAAAATGTAAGGAATAAAAAAAGAAAAGAAAGCTGGTATAACTACTTTAATGTCAGACAAAGGAGATGTTCAGGCAAACAGGATTATTAGAGATAATTAGGTAACTTCATATTGATAAAAGGTTTACTAAAATTAAGGACTTTTTTTTTCATCAAAATGTGCTATAAACTAAGTGCCTGAAAAGATAAGTAACAGAATGAGATATGATATTTACAACACATGTAACTATCAGAAGACCAGTATCCACAATATATAAAGTATTCCTAGGAATCAATAATAAACTGAGGAAAGATCTGGAAAAGCATTTCACAAAAGAAAAAAAAATAAATGGCTGATAGACATAAGGAAATGTACTCAGTCTCTTTAATAAGCTGGGAAATAAAATAATACCAAAACAAGGCACCATTTTATGCAAAAAAATACTGGCAGAAATTTAACAGTGACTATACAAGGTCTTTTTGAGGATATGGAACAATGAGGACTCACAGGCACTATAGGTGGTAACGGGAATTGATGTACTTTGAATAAGAGTTGAGCATTGTCTTACTAGACAATTGAATATATCCCAACAACTCTACTCCCGTATCTATACCCTAGGAAACTTGTACACATGAGACTCAGGACACATGTGCAAAAATGATTATAGCTACATTGATATATCAGCCAAAATGTGGAAACCATCTAAATATCAACAATAGAATAAATATGTAAATTGTGCCGTACAAAAATACTATACAGCCATGGAAATCAGCAAAGTATGGCTACCCTCAACAACATGGATAGAACTGGTGCGTATTATGTTGAACAAAAAATGATGCAAAAATTGCATAAATATGATTTTATTAATTCAAAGTAGAAAACACACAAAACTTAATTGCTTTGTTTAGGGATGCATTCTTAGGTAGAAAAGCAAGAAAATGGTTCTTAAAGTCAATCTAGTTGTCTGTGGCGGGGGGAAGGGTTGGAATCATGAAGGACTCATAAGACATTTGCAGGGTGCTGGCAATATTCTATTTTTTAATCTTGGCGATGGTTATAGGAGTTTTGCTTTTAAACTTGTTTTTAAAACATAACATATTTTACACACTTTTCTATATTATGTTTTATTACATAATTTTTAAAAGATGGAAAAAAAATAGATCCACAGAAGCTGGCGAGTATCCTGTTTGGTGCCCTGTGGAGTCTGAATGCTTCAGTGCCAACCATCACGGCCAAGTTAGCAAACCTCTCTCAAACCTGTTTTTCTCATCTGTAAAGGAAAAGTGAAACTCCTTCTGCTTTCGTGGGTATTTCCTGAGGACTAAAGTATCTGATTAAAACATAAATACAGTTATTTTTTCAGCATCAACTTCCCCTGCCTTTCCAGTGTTTGCCTCTTCTGTCATGCTTCCCTACACAACAGTTTTTGTTTTCTATTTTAGTTAAATGTTGTTTTCAGAGATAATTCTAGATTTACATGCAGTTGTAAGAAATAATGCAAAGAGAGTCCATGTGTACTTTGTCCAGTTTCCCCTAATGGCCAACATCTCCCAAAGCTATAGTACACTAGTGCAACGAAAATTTTGACACTGATACAGCCAAGATCCAAAACAGGCCCATAACTTTCTTTTTTAATCCTGAAATGAAAATCAATCCCTTTTAAACCATTAGTATAGAGGCAAGCTAGTTCTTCGGTAGCAGATTTTTATGAGATGTTTTATTGGGAAGTTCACAGTCCATCTCTGATAAAGACAGATACCTCTCTCTTCAACTAGTGACGTTGTTATACCGTATTTAGTCTAACACATCCCAGTCCTAAGCTCATGTTTGTTTTATTAAAAAAGAGAAAGTACAGTTGACCCTTGAGCAATAAGGGTGATGTGATAGAAAATCCACGTGCAGTCCTCCCTCAGCATCCATGAGGGATTGGCAGGACCATCTGCAGGTACCAAAATCCGCAGGTGCTCAGAGCCCCATAGTCAGCCCTCCCTACCTGCGGTTCTGCATCTGTGGAATCAACCAACCTCAGAATGTGTAGTTTTATATTTACTGAAAAAAATCCACATGTAAGTGGACACATGCAGTTCAAACCCATGTTGTTCAAAGGTCAGCTATATATAAAAGTGTTAAAGATATTTCTCTTAGAATATGCCACGCACTACTGCTGAAATGTGGCATTTCCACATCCCTGCCTGGGTTACAACTAGTTATGATACATTCAGGAAAATGTGGCTTTAAAAATTATTAATATTATTTTTTCTTTTTGATATTTTCATCTGTCCTACTGTTCCCTACCTCCATGCTCTTCCCTACGCCAGTATTATATATGTCATTCTAGGTTAATTTTTCTAAATAAGACTTTCATTATGCCCCTAGTCAGTACATAAAAGCATCAATGATTCTCCTGTGCATCATAAAATCCCAACTTTTTGGAGCAGCATTCAGGCCCTAACTCCCTTTGAATCCTTATTTTCTGTTAGACTTTAACCAATTACAGCAACAACAAGAAAATACTGGTCTATTCAGGATATCTTCACTATACCTTGCACTTGCTTCCTTCCACACATTGGTGAATATCATTTCCCTACCAGGGGCATCTTCCTGAGTCATTGTCTTTTCACCTTGTACCATTTACGGAAGAACCTATGGAAGATGCACCTTTTTGAAGGGAAGACATGGCTGCTCTGAAAAGCTTTTAGTACTCGCTTTCGCCAGAGTGATTGTTCCCTACTAGAAGCTTCTGTACTTACTGTCTCTACCATTTGTTGGGCATAAAGGTTTTGTGGTGCTTATCACTCATCTAACTCTTGGATTGTTATTTAGTTAGACCTGTGTTTAACCCTTTTCTTACTTCCATAAAGGTAGATACTATTTCTTATTCTTTCTGTGCCCCAGAGCACCAAGCATAGTACCTTTCAGGTAGTTGACTTTCAATAAATATATGTTAATTTTTTCATCGGGCTCATCCTCATTGCTTTGAGGACTAGAGCATGTTCATCAGTTCTTAATTTGAGTGGAATTCCTGCATATTTTAGGAGAGAAAATTAGGCTGGAAATGGATAACAGGAGTAGTGGCAGCAGTGGGTTGAGATTGCCAGATCCCACCGCTGAATTTATCCTTGTATGACTTTGGGAAGTAGCTTAGCCTCTCTAAGACTGCATTCCCTCATCTCCACAACAAGGCAAATAACAGTTCTAACTTCTTGGTGTTGTCCAAGTTAACAGAAATAATTCATATTAAGCCTGCCGCCTATTGTCCGACTCAAAGTAAGTGTTCAGTACATTTTTTAATAATTGTTTTATAATTTCAAAAATACTTACATGGCATTTTAAGAACTTAGCATTTTCCTTTTCCCAAAGCTATCCGTACACGTCCTGTGCTCTAGTCAAAGAAAGAAAGTGTCTTCTTAGGCTATGTTTAAAATGGCCACTAGATTATATTCACTAGTTTTTGTACCTCTCTTTGGGAATCTGAGGTCAATAAAAATTGTTGTGTTAAGAGATATTTTAGACTTATTACTTAATGTATGTTTTGAGAACTGAATTATACAATGTTTCATATCATACTAATATTATTTATATCAAAACATTTGCTAATAAAAACAAACTATGAACTTTGCTTGCCTGTCTTGACAAGAAATGGAGTGTTCTTCTCAAATGGTATCTCTTACTGTCCACAAATTTTCCAGGAAATTTGACTCTGTGTCCTTAATTCAAGATTTTATAGTTAATGGCCTTGCCCAAATCAGATCAGAGGAAACGCCTTGTCTTAGGCTCTTTTGGGGGAGGGGGGCACAGATGGATTCCAGCTCTAAACCACAGTAGTATCCCACTTTGGTCTGACCTTAGATCTGGTGATTGGCTGGTGAGACCTGGACCAAAAGGCAGAAAACCCAGAGAGGTCAGCACCGCTAGTCTGTTTCATCGTCACAACATGCTTATGGTGGCCCCAGCTTCCTGGTTCTGGGACAGGAAACTCATCTTGCTAGTACTGGCGAAGACCAGATTGATCACTGATTGCATGTGACGTGATCAGATATGTGTTTTGAAAACTGCCCCTCTGACTATATTATCAAGAATAAATTTTGTGGGAGTATGAATAATGCATCAAAACACTTAGGTGGCTATAATTCTTAGGTACGAAATGGTGGCAGAATGGACTAGATGGCCATGGATATAGAGATGGGGAAAGATCAATTTGGGATGTAAGGTCTACAGGACTGAGGATGGAGTTGGTGTGGTGGATGAAGTAGAGAAGAGTGTCCAAAACGACTTAAAAGGCGAACTGTATTTATCCAGTGCACACTGGTTCTACAATTGATCTTTTAGCCCTATAAATCTTTTAGCATCCTACAAATACTGTTGAATATTGGTCACCTAAGAAAGCTGGGTAACTGTTTGTGTGTAAGAGTGTGAGATCTCACCTGCCCTGAGCCTGGACTTCAGTCTCATCCACTCCTTATGCATCATGTAAAAAAGTGAGCAGTTGAATTAACTGTCACAAATGTCACTTAATTTCATTCTCAGCTCATTTGCCATGTGCTCATCTTACTCTGAGCTCTTCTCTCAGTAACTGTCTATTATTTCTTTATCCAAAGTTCTAAATGTCATGGTTATAGTTTCTCAGCAGAGCTTGCTAGGGGCTGACTTGTTAGAGTCCAGTAGACAAAACAAAGAAGTTACTTTTGAGAGCCTGTCACTGAGGGAGAGTGGAGAACTCAAAATGGAGACACTAGACTTGAAGTGTAGCCACTGAGTGACGTTAAGGGGAAGAGCTATGTAAGTATCCTCTATCTCCTCAGTCCAATCCTGAAGGGTATCATTGAATTAGTGAATACAGTCTCTGATGTCTGTAATGCACAGTTTGAATCATCACAGAATGATTCAGTTATATTCATTATTGTCTGTGTGAAACTATAGGAAAGTGTGTAGTGCTTGCTGGAAAGATTTCCTCCAAAAATGGTTAAGATTTTTAAGTTTGTGCTTCAGGGATGAGATTGAGTTATAACAAAAATTAACTCCTATAAAATATCTCATTTCCCATTATGTCAGATAAATGAGATATTATGCACATAATCCCAGCAGGAAAGAAGTTCTCTGTTCCCCAATTACGTAAGAAAAGGGAAATATTGATTTGGGTACTTTCTGTTTCAATGTTGAAAAGCAGATCAAGAAGATAGAGTTTCAGGAGTCTTAAAATTTCTTTAAGAGCTTCTGCAACATGTGATTTGCACATAAGTGCAATAACATAAGTGATTTGCACATTGTGTGCCCATCACATACAATGATTGCTTAGCAAAGTGCCTGGCATATAGTAATTTCTTGTCTTCATTATTATATTATTAGTGTGATTTTATCTATTTTTCTTCTCTTAAATTTTCCATGTGCTAATTGGTTTCTCACTATGTACCTCTCATTTCTTAGCTTTAATTCACTTGTGCTTTTGTGTGTCGAGTATTAAATGGCATTAAAGCAAATACTCTCTATAAGTATTCTTTGAGTTACCATAGATGGTGACATTAGAATAAAGAAGAACAGATGCTGGTAGCTGCACTTTTTTTGTGGAGCCAGAGGGGTACCTGATAGTAAAATGAAGACACTTTCTCAAAAATTTGGGAAATAAGGGAAGTGGACCTGCTTTCGGAAAGAGACATGGTACAGAGTTATCTTCAGAAAGGAAAATGGGTCAAAGCACTAGCTTTTTAAAGTATAAGCTCATTTAAATTTTAAAAAGCTTTCATCCTAAAGGATGTATTGATCAAGATCTAATTGGTCAAGTAGAAAATGCATTAGGTGTTCAAGACAGACTATATTTAATATTGTACAAGGAGTTGGTTACAAGAGCATTGAAAGGACTGGAAGAAAAAAAAAAAAGGGAGAAGGAGGTGGATACCAGGAGAACAAAAAGCGTGATTGCCAGCAAGGTGCTTAGTTCCCTGGGCAGGAGCTGAGCTGTGGGCCCGCTGCTGGATCTGCTGATTTGAACTGGATGCTTGAACCATCAAGAGCCACCGAGATTCCACTACTGAAGAAGCTGCAAATGCGGAAGAGGAGCTTGTGATGTCCGGACTGCATGGTGTGGCCCCTGCTTGGCTGTGTAGTGACAGTCAGCAAAGGCCTCTGCTCTTGGAGCTGGAAGCTGGATGTTTTCTTTCTTCCTGCTTCTGCCCTTCTAGCAATGCCTCCTCTTGGTGAAACTTACTAGAAATTCAACCAGCAAGAGAGCTACAAATGTAATGTGCTGGCTGTTGGGCTCAGTGCACAGAGCAGACTAGAAGTGTGGATGTAGAGCTGTGATCAGATGACTTAGATGAATAAGCAGCTGAGCTATTCAGCCGCCATGCCCACTCTTCTACCTTCTATTACTTTCCACTACTGTTGATAATCACTGCATGCTTCCACCCCAAATGATACTACTCTGCTTTGGACAGATGAAGATGCTCTTACCCTCTGTCACTATAGTCATATCTGGGTGGTATTAATTCCCCTTTCAGTTTAGATACAACCCACATGGATATTCTACAACTTAAAAACTTAACTATAAACTAAAACCCACAAACTTTTAAAATATAAATCAATAGGGAAAAGGAGGAGGGAAAATTAGTTATTATATACAAATCTCTATGTAATAAGCACGAAATAAAAAAATAACGTCTACAATTCTTGTTTCTATAACTAGTTAAGGCCATAGTTGATATTCAAAACTTCTTCCCCTTGCTCTCAGCCAGTTGCCCATCTGTTTGGGATTCTTGACCTAGCGATGCAACCAAATGTGTACTACTAAAAGGTCTGTGTCCTTAGTGGTTGTGGCTTAAGTGACTTTAGACTTTTAAAAGTTACATGTTCGGACCTGGTCAGACAAAGGGATGTCCTTGGGAAAGTCTGGAATGTCAGCATGCGAAAGGAAGCTAATTCCTCCTTCCACATAGTAATTTTTTCTTTGCCTGTTGATCTAGTTGCACGAGGATCCCAAATTGCTGGGTATCAATAATATTCTCAGTTTCTAATTTACTGGTACCTTGGTGATGCCGCATGATATAAGTATTCCTCTTTGTGAGTAGAGAAAGCACGAATAGTTTCTGTAGCATATGAAGTATAATAGTGAGAGGTAATACGCTGACCACCTTCCCTTGAGTCCAACATTTTCTCACTATAGAAAAACCAGCATCCAATACAGGTTCCTTGTTCAAAGCAGACGTAGCATCCTATAGGAACCCCAGATCCACAGGGTGTTATCTCTCAGCTTGGGCTGTGAGGTAGGCTTCCAGAGGCCATTTCGGCAATCTCCCAGACTATGGGTTGATGAGGTATATTGTAAGATGGATAACTTCCATAGTTATAGTTAGTTCACTTCCTCCTTCTTTTGCTATAAACTGATTTCTTAATCGAAAGCAGCATTGTGAGAGATATTCTGACAACCACCACAGCATTCCATAAGTTCACAGACGATGGAGCTGCCAGACCACTGTGAACAGGTTCTAGAAGTGAGCAACTCCTTCCCAGGAGAGAGGGACGCTTGCAAAAAGTCTCCTGGTATAATGATTCCCAGAGTGAAGCTGTCCCTCATATCGTGACGGATGAAGGTTTGATCTACTTTCAGGACATTCGCAAGACCAGATCTGCTGTGCATAAGGCTGAGAGTCAGGCATCCTGGAAGCCATCTCTCAGGGACCCTCTTGATGACCTTTGATTTTGCTAGAGTCTTTGTTTCAAAACTCACTCCTTCTCTAAATCCTGATTTTGAGCTATTCTATAATATCAACCTTCTAGCAAGTTTCTTTTCACATTTCAGGTATCTAGGTATCTTTTTCCTGTTGTCTTGAATTTTCACTCTGTATTGGATGCTGGTATTTTATTCCTCTGCTGCATATACATTAATGTATTCATTCAGTCAATATGTTTTAAGTACCTACTATGTTTTAGTCATAGTGCTAAGCTCTAGAAATACACAGGTGAGGAAGAGTCAAGATCGCCTTGGGGATCCTGTAGCCCATTGGCAATGTCAGGCAATTAAATAAAGAATAATGACACTAATAATGTGAGAAGTGGGAAAGTAAATACTGTGATGCAGATGTGCTGTGCGCTAGTGGAGAGGCACCCAACATCTGTCCTCAGGGAAGGCTATCTGACAGATGAACAGTTAAGTCCTCAAGGACACACCCAGGAGGGCACTGTGAAATTAATTTTAGTTTGAAAGAGTTTCTAATTTAGCATGCAAGCAAAGTTCTGTTTCCCCCAGTATAATGTTTAATGAGTGTGGGGATGCTGTATTTCCAGTGAACAGAGATCCCTAACTTCCTTTTAATGCATGTTTGGATACAATAAATCAAATGATTATATTAGCCATATAAATGATTATATTAGCCATTCAGTCTCTCAAATCTCTGTTAGTTGATTTCATGAAAATGCACATAAGTTCTGAAATAAATTTAAGTTGATCATTAAATCTAGCAAATCATAGTTTCTCTAACCCATTCATGAGTGTCTCATAAATGCAATCCATGCAAATTGCCAAGGCTTTCTGTTTAGGTAATTCAGTGTTGTAATTGAGAGCATGGGCTCTGGAGCCAGACCGCCTAGATTCAAATCCTTACTCTGAAACCTGCGAGCTTTGTGACCTTGAGCAAGTGACCTAAGCTGTCTGTGCCTGATTTTCCTCATCTATGAAATGGTGTTCATAATACTGCCTTTATTATAGTAATGCTGTGAGGAGAGAGTTAAAAAGGAGGATGCTCTTGGAACAATGCCTGACACATCCTGAGTCACACACAATGCATTACCCAACAAGGTCATTGGACTTCTAAAGCACATCTATTAGGATATCATTTTAGAAAGCAATACAAATTATAAATGTACTTAATTTATTCATTTTTTATATGGAACACCAATGACAGCAGTTAACGTGATGCAATAGAAAGATTCCTATACCGGGACTCTTGGGTTCTATTTGTGTCTCTGTACTAATTAGCTTAACATTTTGATATTCAAGAGTTTAAAGCCGGTTTTGTCCTTTGGAAAGAGACAGGGTTTAGACCAAGGGAGAGACTGTGATTCCACGAAATTAGAAATCATAGCAAGAAGTGCTGGCTTCTTTTAAGACATTCTTTGCTGTTGTCTAACAATCATACTAAAAGGCAATTATTATCTTCCCAGGTGTTATCACAAGTTACGGACTATATCTAGATGGTGTATTAATTCACAATTCCTCAGAACTCAGCTGTCATGCTTCTGGATTTGCTCCTTGGAGCTTACATTCCTTCAGAGTCCAAGCCTGCACGGCCAAAGGTTGTGCTCTGGGCCCACCGGTGAGTGTGTGAATTCACATTCTGGAAATGTATTAAATGTCAGATGACAATGAATAGGCAACTCTGCACAGCTAGCCTTTCAAGTTGGATGGGAGAGTTTCTTTTTATAAAATTTCAATTAAGGGTTAGTAGGATTTTATATTCAACATAAATTTCAAGACTGCACATAGGTCTAGTGAAGGACAGAATGTACATTTTACTGAAATTTCAAACGGTAAGTTGACCAGTTGAGCAGGCATACATGCGATTTTGCCCAATTTAGTGACAGAGTTACAGTGGATGTTTTTCTTCCAAGTAATGAACTCGACCACTTGAGTAAGTTTATGATTAAAAAGTGAAAATAATTAAAAACGCATAACTGCCACAATATGTCAACACTGCTTCCCAACAAGTATATTAATCAATTAAAAGATTGTTTGCCTCATCCATTAGAATAATATATTTTAATTTCATGAGCGTGATGTATTAATAAGAACAGTATTTAAAATTACATTAATATCAGCTTTTGATATCCACATTTCAGTAATCTATATCTACCTATATTTCATTTGTAGTTGAAAGATAGACAAAAGTGTGCTTTTTATTACTGGTATAATTTTCAAAACCCAATTGATTGTACATAATTGTCATAGACCAGCATGACATTCTTTAGTTTCAAAACATAACATTTGACTCTTGTGCATATTTCCTGATTGGTTAGATTTAGCTTCTTTTAAGGGAAATGCTCATTCATTTTAGATATTTTTTGGCAGTCTTTCCTAATGGCCTATCATTTTAATGCGTTTTGTCTTCATTGAAGAGTGTATTCTATAAATATTACCTTGAAAAACAGCTCTACCATTTAATTTTTTGCTTCCTTATTTTTGCTCACACCTCCCGTTTCGCTTCAGAGATTGGTTGCTTTCCAAGCTGCTAACATCATCTATCAGTGGAGCTGAGCTGTAGTCTTTATTGCCATTAAGTATTTTATAGCCTGGACCCCTCTGATGGTTACTTACTCTTAAAAGCAGGAATGGCAATAGGCCAGCCTTTCTTCTCCATTCAGAAAAGAAAAAGAAACAAAAGAACACATCCCATGAGCTTGAAACTGAGACTTTTTCAAAAATATAAAGTGCATATTGTGGTCCTGGCTACTAAACTGGGTCCCACTCTGTCTCCTGATGTTCTGGTAACTTTAAACAAGGGGGACATGGTTATCCATCTACGTCTTGTACAGATAACAGGCGATGTTGACCTGAAGGAATCAAATTCCACAATGCCTGATGGGAAGGAGGAAACCGAATTGGATTGTAAAACCCTACTCTCCCACGGCCTCACACATCCTAGACTCAGTTCCGACTCAAAGCACAGAGTTATTTTCTCCCTTTCGTCTTTTTCTTTATCCTGTGCTCAGTATACAAACACTTTTCCCAAGTCAATGATCCATCTCTAATTACTGGGATTGAATAACAATGTCTTTATTTAGAACAAGTCAACTCTGTGTTGCCAAGAAGTTAAAACCCATGGTCTTCAATTGATTTCTAAAATATTTTTTTTTTACCAATTACAGTACAATGTTATGCCCTTAAGAGATTACATATTTGAGTGTTCTAGATAGCTCTGGATATCTATCACAATCATGAAAGATATTACAGATTCAACTCTTTTTGTTGATGATGATTCTTTTGAATGTGTCCTTGATTTAAGGAATCTAGGACTCAATCTTAAAAGCCAGAATTATCATACAATCATAATATGATGTTCAACAAAATCCAGCCGAATTGCGTGTATATATATCACTTAAAGGTATTCTTTATCTGAAGCTCAATGTTATAGCAAATATTTCATTGAAACAAAAAACTTTATGATCTCTATTTTTAAATCTTTTGCTGGAAGAAATCAAAGAATTAATTTTGCAGAGTCAATTTTTTTTTTCTTCACCTAACAACATTCCTTAATGATAACTCTTGGTTTTTAGAAAGAGAAGCCTGTTTGTTTCACCACTTACGTATTTAATATCATTGTTTTTCATGCACATAGGGAAATACCGTTCAATGTTTCCTATGACAAATATGCTCTATAGTCTTGAATGTGGTCTGGTTCACCCTCAAAATTTTCTAGGTTGCTCATATAATAAACCAAAACAAAAAAAAAGGACAAATTTGATAAAATAGAATATTTTTAAAATAAAAATACTTGCATAAATTCCATATTCTTAACACCTTAATTAGCATTAGTACAATATTTTTTGTGCCCTTAGCCTAGCCAAGTTTATTCCCTGTTATTCATGATTCAGAAGAAATTGCTCTGTACTATCTGAAAAAAAAAAGATTTCTGTGTGTTTTGTTCAGTTCTTGTCCATTTACACAATGTATTTGGATTTTAAAGAAATTCCAACGTAAAAAACAATTTACAGTGCCTTTGATCTTAATTTTTTAAGATGCTAATGTGCATTGTCAAATTAAGTCCAGTAATTGAGGTTTCATAAATGTTTGAAATAATGAAAAAAAATGAGCAGAAAATTCAGCACCAGAAGAACTATTTAAATGCTTTCCTTTTTTCAATTATATTGTTGAATTGCAATTAGAAACCCTTCACATTTTGTGTTTCTTTAACAATATGCAATAAATTTGTCCATAGGAAAATAATTTTGCCTTTGTTTGTTTGTTTTTCTCTTATCCACTGTTAGGTAACACTGGTAGAGTCTAAGACGGGGAACTTTATGACTGTATCTGGCCTTGGAACATTCATTAGATTCAATTCTCCAAGGACCCTTTTAAGGATGAAGTGTGAAACTATAGGCCACCGCTGCATGATGTGGTTAAAAAGCTACCTTGGTTTCTTGGTGATGGCATGCTTATACAGATAAACACACCCAGACACACATGTACACATGCTCATATTTTCACAGCCATTTTTTAAATAAAGAAACGAATACATTTTGTTATTTAAGACATCTAAATCTTAATGGCAATAAATGTTATGGTCAAGAAAATCCCATGTGGAATATCTATCCGACACCTGCTATTTCTCCCCCATGCCTCCTTGGAAAACATGCTTTATTCTATGAAACCTTAGAGTTCTCAACTATTACAAAAGGAAAATGATGCCTACTTTACAAGGGGCTGCTGTGAAAATGTAAATGAAATATTTATACAAAGTTTTCTGGTACGTGGTAAGAGTTGTATTAAGGGTAACAATTTTATTAAAATGTTTGTTTTCGTTGCATATTTCTTCTCAAATTTTTTTTTTTTTTCTGTGTCAAGGGAGTTTCCCAGGTGAAAGCCAAGTCAACCTTCTAGAATACCTTTTCCTTAGCATTTTTTAAGGCAAGGTTGATAAAGAAAATGGTAATTAAAAAAACCCAAAACAAGTCAGAGAAAAATAGTACAACTGCCAAATTTAATATAGTGTAAAAGCACTGAAGCATTTATCCATATGCATAAGGAAATTTTAAAATGCTATTTATTTCAAATTGACCAGATATTTGAGAATAATAATATAATTATCTGGATTTTCCCTTAATTCTTCAGCTTCTTGAGTCTCCTTTTATTTGGAACCCTTTAAAATAATTTTCTATACAATCATTTGAACTACATACATAGATATAAACCAATTGTATTGGTTATGAAATATTAAAATGATGAATTGATATTTTTCTAGTCAAGTTTCTTTATCCTTTTTTGTACATAGCTATTAGACTAAAAAAATGACTAGGAGTTATAGATCTAAAGAACCCCATAGCCTTTCTCAGATGAAAATAAAACATGTCATGACCTCATACTTATTAAAAATTAACACATTGTCTTTTCCACATTTATTTTTATAATTGGGAAAGGGTATTCGTCCTAACAAATGAAGGCTACATAATTGAGAATATTTGCCTGACTAAGGATTTCATGTTTGGTCGGTCACCTTCCTGTGAGGCGTGAGCCTGTATTTTAAGAATAAGGTCAACATTATCAACATATTCAGTAAATCTGAAAAGGCCAAACATTTATGAGGGATGCTTATGCGTTTGTGGTGATTAGTTAACAAATTTAAGCCAGTTATTAAAAGATGCTAAAATATCCTGAACCCCTTTCTGCTTTCTTTCCAACTTCACCTTCTTCTGTTCTCTTATTTTACTTATTTAGCTATTAAAATCTTTCTGGCCCCTGTGTAGTGAAGGCTTATATTTATTTCAGATTCCTTCTCTTCAAATAAGTCATTTTTTGTTCTTTTCTGCATACACTCATTACTACTGTATTAATGAAATTTCAACTTTTTGTGATTATACTTTAGGGATAGAGTCACTCAGGTACATTTATCTCTTGATGTCTGGCATGGTGCCGTTTGCACATACCTGGTAGCAACACAGCTCAGAGAACTGTGTGTGTGTGTGTGTGTGTGTGTGTGTGTGTGTGTGTGTGTGTGTGTGTGTGTGTGTGTGTGTGCGCGCGCGTGTGCGTGTGTGTGTGTGTATGAGTCAAGATGCTTGGTGCGGCCTTTGACAAAGTCCAGCAGTCTATCACTGCAGTCAGGAGCTTATGAACACAGACCTTACTCAGTTCTTCTGTTTTGCAATCATATAAAAATTGTTTTTAAACCATCCTAGAAGTAGCCCATGGATATGCACTGCCATAGGCACAGTCGCAGTGGGAGCTGATCCACATATTCTGGAAATCACAAACTGCCTTGGTCAGGAGCTCAGATTCTAAGCTTTAACAGCAGGAGGAAGAAAACACGAGGTATGCTTTGATCCTGCTGACAAAATGAGGTATTCGTACAAGATGCGACTGTCAAAATAGTTTACTTCACAGCAAAGAGATTCTTTGAAGAAGTATGCTCAAAGTGAAGCATGTACTTATTTTATTTGCAAACAAAAATAAATCTTTTTATACTCACAGGTGGAAAATCGAACTCTAGAAGCTCCTCCTGAAGGAACAGTAAATGTGTCTGTCAAAACAGAAGGATCCCAAAAGGCCCATGTGAGATGGGAAGCACCTTTTCACCCCAATGGACAATTAACGTACTCAGTCCTTTTTACTGGCGCTTTCTATGCTGACCAAGGTAACTTGTTTGTCATTTTTAAACTTTCATAAACATTAGAAAACAATGTATTTTCTTTTGAATTTTTTTCTTTTAGCCACAGATTTTAATTTCTTTTTCTTTCCTAAAAATAACCTATATTGACAAACCAATTCAGCCATGCTTATTTTGGGGTCCCCAGCACAGCTGTAAAAGCTTCATCTGATGAGTTGCAGGAAGGGCAAACTCTCCACACCCACGCCTGATCTACTCAGCTCCGGGGAGGTGGGAGGCAGCACTCCATGTTTTAACAAACCCTTTAGGTGGCTCTGAAGGTCACTCAACTTCGAGAAAGATTGGCCTAGTATAGATTCTATATTCTTTTCCCCTTGCTTAGTAAATGGTGAAAACCTAAACGATTATTCCTGCAAAGAGTTGAGTTTTAATTTTGCAGTCCATCTTCAGCGAACTCTTTTTGTGTGATCATGTTAACATTTCTAAAGTAACTTAGGAATGCTGGTGTGTGTTCCAGTCAATTCACTGGACTTGGGTTACACTGTATAGGCTTCCTTGAAAGTATTATCAGAAACGATCTGATTCAATAAGTTAAGTTAGGGCTGGTTAGGTATGATGCTCACATGAAACAACCCTCACCATAGAAAAAAACGCAGCTTTGTATTTTACTGGAAAGCTAATTTTTGTTTTATCCAGTGTTTACTTTTATCATTTCCACGAGTGGCCTATTTTTAAAGGAGGTGTTTTCAACATTTCTTGTTCCGTTAGTAGCAAATATGCAATAACGTTGATATGGTCACATATAGTATTAACAGGAAAATGATTTTCCTCAGACTTTAAAATGTTTCTTTTTCTAAAATTTTTATTTTATACTGTGGTTTAGTTGAGTAACAATGTTGTGTTAGTTTCAGGTGTACAGCAAAGTGATTCATTTATACATATCCATGTGTCTATTCTTTTTCAAATTCTTTTCCCATTTAGGTTATTACAGAGTATTGAGCAGAGTTCTCTGTGCTGTACAGTAGGTCCTTGTTGATTATCTGTTTAAATATAGTAGTGCATATATGTCAATCCCAAATTCCCACTTGATCCCTCCCCGCGCCCCACCTTTCTGGTTCTGCATCATCTACAGCTATTTGTAGGACTTAATAACATCCTCAAAGTGGAAAGCAGGTGAGGAAAGAGGAAAACAGACTTTGCTGAATTTGAGGAGGGCATTCTTATTTGTGTTCTGTGTTGGTACAGCGAGTTGAGTGCGTGTCAGTGTCTGAGTTGATCCCATCAAAGATCGGTGTGTCCCTCTTTTATGCAATCAGGGCTTTGATGTATTCTGCGGTGAAGCACTTGTGAGATTATGAGGTGAAGGAGTGATGATCGATTTGAAAAAAAAGCAGCAACATTTAGGCCAGACCCGTGACAGCCCAGCTATTTCCGCCAAGGCAGCTGGGTGAATAATGTAAGAGCCATATTCCCCCTTGTGTTTAATCTTGCATTGTTTTTGCAGAGAAAATTTCTGCTTGCCTTCTAAGTCATGTCATCTTCGGTTGTCATCCCGTCTCTCAAACCATCAAAACGGTATTAAATGTTGCAAAGCTGCGCAGCAAGAGAACTTTCAAAAGTCAGAACCCATTTGCAGAGCAGCCCTTGTAGAAAATGTATTCTGTTCTCGGCAGAATTTTCCTTCAGTTCTTTCCACTGAGAAGTTTACTGATTTCTCCCAGTGGAATCTGCTGGAATTTATCGGTTCATGGTTGGCAGTCACAGATTAAGGTAAATGTCGATCCGTAATGACCCTCTACATGTTAGTATTGCAGTAAAGCTGGGCTTTTATGTCAAAGATATCGGAGAGGGAGCTATTACACATGACAGGGGTGATCAAGGGACTCCAGACCAAGGCAAGCATTATTAAATATTGACTAGTTCTGTGATTTATGTCGAGCTGGAGGGAAAAAGTGACTTTTTAACCATTATATATTCTTCAGCAACGAAAACCAGCCATTTATCTCCTGCTGGTAATAAAGAACAGAGTGCCTGCATATTTTAGTGGAGGGAAAACCTGGTCTTACAAATGAGATGAACTCCTCCATGATAACATTTCAGTTTGTTAATTGCCAAAAGCAAAACAGACAAATTGGAAGCAATTACAAGATTTGACTTCAAGAGTTTTGCAGTGTGCGTTCAACTCTAGGGTTGAAAGGGGGTGAGGTTGGAAGCCAAAGGATCATCTCAGGATGGGCCCCAGGAAATTCCTTTCGTAGGTTCACTGTCACTGGAACTCTGATGTCCAGTGTTAAGTAAAAGGCTTTCAAATATTGTCTTGTCCGGACACCCATCAACAGCTCGGTGACCTGTACACTGAGGGTAGGGAGATCTGCATGGCTCTACAAGAAACGAATTAAACATTAATTCCTCAAACTTATTTAAGATATCATCTGTTCACAAGATTTATACAAAGCTTATTGAATTGTCTAACGGCTAATTGGTTATTTCCTTGACATAATGAACAACTATATTTCATCCTTTTCTGTGATGGCTACTGAAGAGGTGGTGGTTAGAATGTACAAGACAGGAGAATCCAGCCGTAGGAAGCAAGCCTAGCTTAGGAATAAATGCGCCTGCAGCCAGGTCACTGTTCTGTAGGGCAGGATATGAGCTGTCTCTGTAAGACGCTCATGCCGGACCCCATCGTACATGTCAGTTTAGACCCTAAACTACATACTTTACAAAGTCAACATTAGGGGGCTTCCCTGGTGACGCAGTGGTTGGGAGTCTGCCTGCCGATGCAGGGGACGCGGGTTCGTGCCCCGGTCCGGGAGGATCCCACGTGCCGTGGAGCGGCTGGGCCCGTGAGCCGTGGCCGCTGAGCCTGCGCGTCCGGAGCCTGTGCTCCGCAACGGGAGAGGCCACAATGGTGAGAGTACCCCGTACCGGAAAAAAAAAAAAACCAACAAAACAAAGTCAACATTAGATTTTGTAACAACAAATGAGGCAGCACATATCAAAGTGTGATTCCTTAAAAGGTATTTACTTGTGACCAGGTATTACATTCTCATGAATCAATATTTAAAAGACAGGAAAATAATAAGCAGTTAAAAGTGCCCAAACTTTTCTGTAGTTTCAAAGGAAACCAAAGTCCTCCATTTCTTATATCCTAATAGAAATATTTTATGTATGTACAAGCAAATATATGTATTTCCCCCTTTTCAAATGTATCTGCCACGCATACATTTTACACAAATGTTACCAAATTGTACACACTGTGTACAAAAAAATGTACTTTTTTTTATCACAACAATTGTAGACACCTTGTCACATGAGTAACCAGAGAATGTCCTCAGTGTTTATACACCTTCATAGTATTCAGTTGTATAGATTAAGCCATCACTGGTTTAACCAGTCCGCTATTGATGGGCATTTAAGTTATTTCCAATCTTTTGCCATTTCAAAGAATGCCTTAATGAATAAAGATATAGATATGCCTTTTCACACTTTGGCAGCATGTTAGTCTGATAAATTGCTTGAAATGATTTTTGGAACTTTGTAAGATATTGCCAACCTTCAGTCCACAGAGGCCATACAATCTGTGCTCTCATGGGAGTGTTATAGTGTGCCTGTGTGTCTACAACCCTGTCATCTGAGCACATGGCAAATTGATTATATTAAAAATGATGGCAGATAGGATCTTGAGTATGCATTTCTCTTATTAGTTTCAACTTATTTTCATATGTCTAAAATCGGTTTGTATTTCTTTCTCTGTGAATTCTCTGTTTGTGTCATTTGCCCATATTTTAACCAAACTTAAAGAACTCTTAAGTATTAACAAAATCTGTTATGGTGAGTAGCAATATTTTTCCCTCTCCTCAACGGTTTTTTTTTTCCTAGCACTTTAATGCTTCTTAAAAATACATTTATATTCAATCAATTCAGAATTTATACAAATAAGTAATCTATGGATCAAACCTTTTTTCTCAGAAAATATTTTACTATCTCAAACCATTTATTAAATAAACCAGATTCTTTCCCACTGGTTTAGGTTGCTGTCTTTAAAAAGTCTTAAATTTCTGCATTTATTTATAAATATATTTGGACAGATCTTTACCTTAATTTACATTATTATGGTAATTTATTAAAGCTCTAGAATATTTTTTAATTCCTAATAAATGAGGACTAATCTACCTCATTATTTTTATTGTATAGAATTCACCTACTTATTTTCCTTATTTATTTTCTTTCAAGCAATATTGGTAACTTGCTACTTCCCCGCAGAAGTCCCGATGCTATTTATATAAGGATGGGATCGAATTTATAAGTTAACTTAGGTAGAATTAATATCTCTGTGATATTGAGCTTCTCTAATCAATAATATGATTATTATTATTTCTATCTGTCTTCTCTGTCTCTCACAAGACGTTAAAGTTTTCTTCATATAGATTTGTTCATTTTTGTTTAGTTTATTCATTGATATTTTGTAAATATAAATAATTTTATATAATTATAAATTATATTATATCTGTTAATAATTAAGTAACTTAAAAGAGCTAAGTTTTGAATAATACATAGAGTCCACTCTCAGATACCTGTCTTCAGAAAGCCATACTTTCACACTTCTATATCTATTGGATGATCTAACCACAATAAGCATCTATGGCTTTTTTGATACTAGGATTTGTTGTAATTTTCTCAAAAGCACAGACATTTTACCAGGGAGAACATGATAACCTGATTAATTAGACTGTCAAGTAGTTTTTAGTAAACCAGACCTGAGGTGTATAAAATGGCACCAAAGATTGGACCTGCAGGGTCTCTGAGCCCATAGAATTGGCAAACAAATAGAGAAGATAAGACAGGGAAACCTAGCAGGGTCATTCTCAAGTGTGTGAGGCTAGAGAGAAACCAGAGACCAGGGAAACCAAGTGGAACAGAGCTAACTGGGGGTAGATTTTGGAAACAGTGGCCCTTACTCTTTGCTTCAGTGATGGGTTAGAATAACCTGAGTGTGAAAACACACAGAGGGAATGACAGAGCGGGCACAAACAAATGTGCATGGCAAAAATTAACAGATTGCCCAACCCACAGTGGGAGATATGAGAACATATTTTCTGCTTTTTCTTAATGTCTACCATAAAAGTAAGGATGAGCACTTCCTTCTGTGGGATTCTGCCTGATTTGAAGCATTCATTTAATTATGAGGAACATATGACACAAATTAGCTTTTTCTCGCAGCTGAAAATGCCACTTACTGACCTGGAATAAGTGCTGTGCTCTATGGCTCTCCAAAGCCTTCCACTCACCTTGCACAGGTGAACGGCCAGCTCCCCAGGATCAGTTTACAACATCGCCAAGATTCTTTTCTCTTCATGTACATGAATTAACTAACACATTTAATGGTAAGTGATAGGTTTCTAAAACTTCCTTATGAAACATATTGAGTGTGTGGGTTTTTTAAATAAAAGAAATGTGTAAAGTTAGGAATTAAAAACTAAAATAACTGACAGCATAGTAGTAAAAAACATGGCTTATGTGAAACTGGTTTTAAAATTATAAATCTCTTATCTCACTGGTAGGTGAAAGTAATATGTGATGAGAATTTATGGTTGTATAATTCTTTTATTAGGTTTCAAAAATATTTTCAACTCAGAGTATTATGAAACCATCTAATTGTCACAAAGGAATGTAGAGAATAATATTATTAAGAGAAAAAGAAAATCTTCTGAGGTCCTATCGAATATTTTCACAAATGCCAGGCTCTTCACTACTAAACCAGATTCTTTAGATGCTTTACACAGATCCTCTTCTTAGTAGACAAGACCACGTCCTGCTTTTTTTCTTAAGCAGTTACTGCAGAGTCCTATGCGAATAGTTTGAGTCTTCATTTTGCTTCCTTTTGAATGAGTCGGGAAGTGATCTTCCTTGCTGGATAACCTGACAGATTGTTTTGTGTCTGAGTTTCTCAGGCAAAGCACCAGGGTGTGCTAATTGCCAAGTCCTTTGTGCACTGTTAATTCTCACCTGCTCTGAAAAATTGGATTGCAGCTTAGTTTTCATCTTTAAATGCCTTTCTCTTAATCCCCTATTTTGTGTTATGGCACAGAATAAAGATGTGCCTTTGAGAAAGAGAGAAATGTGGATTACTGAGAAAAGAAAGACAAGAAAATGATCCTTCAGCATTTGCAAAGGGAAATATCATTTTAGTTTTAATAAAAAGCAATTTAATAAATTCATCATGGCAAAATGGAGTCCTTTTATAGAAACCTGAAAATTCTTTTTCCTGAACATAGAAAGATGAAAGGAATAGATTTTAGGAGGATTTTTTCCCAGTGTGGATACCTTCAACCAGGAATGAATCTTTAAAAAGGAAAAGTGAAAGGAAAGGAGAGGGAAGGGAAGGAAAAGGGAAAAAGAAAGGAAGGAAGGAAGGGAGGGAGGGAAGAAGGGGAGAGCAAATAACCAAATTAGCATTAATCAGATGCTTTCTTTGCTTGTAAGAACAGGTGGACCTGAAAAAGAATTTGATTAATTTTGAACACTATTTTTAAAAAGGGAAATGTAAATTTGGAAAAAAATATCATATATACATATATATATATGTATGTATATATACACACACATAATAGTTGTTAATTCTGGGTGGCTGTATTAAGAATGGTTTACCTTCCCATTTTTCCTGTTTTAAATACACAGTTTTTAAATATTCTACAACAAATACATATAATTTTTTGCAATAAATTTTTAAGAGAGCTGGTGAAAGCAGACTATTCCAAGGCAGAGTTATTTGGAGTAATCACAGCTGGTTCCGCTTAGAAGGACTAGATCTGAGGGCTGAGTCAGAAGCCCTAAGGTCGAACCCTACAGAAGGATGAAAGGGCATCTTCGTGTAAATTTCAGTGATTATCCGAAAACCCTTTGGGTGGCATGTATAATGTTAAATTTCCCTTCTCATGTTTTGCCTGCGTTTCTCTCTTTGGCAGTAGTTGCCAGTGGTCATCAAACAAACAAAAACCCTGAGGGTATTGCAAAACAAAGAAGGGAACTATGCAGGATTGGTCAGAGAAGCAAGTGAGACTATGTATGACTCAGTTGTTAAGGAGAGTCTTAGGGAAAGAATGAGAAGTGGAAGATTCTCGTTGAAGTTAGAGGACAGGGAACAGGGGCGAAAAATTCTCCCTACAGTGGTCACATCTGGAAGAGGAGTGGGGCGGTTTAAAGAGGGAAGAGGATTTTTCTATGTAGAAAAGATACAGGAGCATAAATATGATTGCCTTCCTCTTTCCTCATTCTATGAGCATCAACTTTTCCTCCTTTGATTAAGTAGCGTCAGTATCTCATTCCAATGTCAGCATCAAGTGTTTGCTCCTTGGCACACGTGCTCATCTAGAGACAAAAGAAAATAAAGGAAAACTGAAACTGCACAAGTGAATTAAGTACTGCCGGGTTTCAACTAGACCAGTGCACATTTTTAACTACCTTAAAATACCAGCACCCGGAATAGGCTTACCGTCTCCAGGAGCTGCTGGTCACCAGAAATAGTGCTTTAGACTGTCAGTAGATTCAAGAACTATTAATCTCTAAAAAAAAAAAAAAAATCTCAAAAAAACACAAAAAAGCAGTCCATCTTTCAAGGTTATCTAGAGAAACTCAGAGACCTTTGCACACAATCTGATTCTCTGGATGCCTTTCCTCTCAGAATAAACTGTGTTTTAGAAAAAGTACAGGAAAAAAAAAAGGAGAGAGAAGCATTTGGTTTTTTTGGGAGGTAAAGAAAATAATTATACATGGGAACCTCTTAGATTTTCAAGGAGTCTGCAGGAAGGCTAATGCTGTTAGGAAAGGGACAGCTTTGTTTTATAGTCCCTGATGTCTGTTTTTCAATGTGGTGGAAAGTGTGCACTTTCAGGGCTGCTCTCGCAAGAAATGCAGTGTATTTGACACGCTTCCCTCTGGGAAAAGCCGCCAGTGGGGGAATTGTTGCAGTGATGCAGTACAGCTTGTAACTTGGAATCCCGTCGAAGAACTTTGTAGTTGCTTGTCAGTCAGTGGGAAGATAAAAGAGGCAGCTTCTTTTCAAGCAATTTGAATTCATTTCTCTGTAATGAGTTAGACGGTCAGGCAGCAGCAGTGAGCTCGCCCGAGATCTTATAAAGTGTATTTCAGGGTGAAGGAGACAGTGATGGAGAAAAGGAAGCATGAAGTCTGCCTTGCAGACGAATCAGCAGAGTAACGTGGCTTGTCGCTGGTCCACTTCTTTTCAGGACTCTTTTGCTGGAATCCCCATATCTTTAGAAGGAAAGGTCAGAGAAAGTCCAGCTCTATCCCAGTTTATTAAATAAAAACCCAATATATGAAAATTAAAACTCAGAGTCTAAAGTAGCAGGCAATAGTATTTCATACACAAATACTCATCAAGCGTAGACATTAAAAGGCATTATACTGTGGGCTGTTTTAGGGTTTTTCCCACATTATACAGTTATTCACCATACAATTTCTTTTAGAGACAGAGAAGAAATTAAATAAGTGTCACGTTAGGGAGTTCTTTTGGTTATAGACAATAATCCTGGACCTCTCTCCCTGACCATACCCGGTGTTTAAAATCAACACAAGAAATATCAGGAATGGTGACTGTGGGAAAAGGTTATGTTCGAAGCAAGTATTAATTTGAAGAGCAATGAGAATATAGAGGAACTAGAGAAAATTACTTTCTCCCTATTTCTTTGGGAAGCAAATTTCTCTTCTGCAAAAAAGAAATTATCATTAATATACTCTTGCCTAAAGTTCCAACGCATTTCTAGGGGTATAAATGCACACAAAAGAAGCACACAGGAAATGAAAACGTTTTACTTGGAATTAAAGTAAATCATTGCTGCCTTGTTGGTGAAAATATGAGTGGACACTAATAAGATATATGTCATTTCAAACACTGGGCGATAGAACATATACCCACTGAATATATTGACACCTCTGATTGTATATCATGTCACGGCCAATAAAACTATAGAAATGTATAATTAGGACACATTCTTCCATGAGAATGGAATTAAGCATTAATTTATCAAACTTACTTAAGAACTCATCTGTTCTCAGCACTCACACAGCCGCTTATTGAATTTGTGTCTCATATCTAATTGGCTATTTTCTTGGCATAAAGAACAAGTGCAGACTCTATGCTGTTGTGTCTTTTGCAGAGACGATGTAATGATGAAATGCAAATTCTAACCCTGGGCTGCACACGGAGTCGGGAGTGCGGCCCACAGAGGCAGGAGAGAGCACCGTGTTTCTGTGTTCTCGTAGCTTAAGTTCATGCTTCAAATTCTGCAGGCCATCTTTGTGCCATTCTACCTCCTCATGAAAGGAGACTGTCAGATGAGGAATATCATCTGCAGATCACTCCCAAATGATTTACCTTTGTCTTTGGAAGACTTTTACATCATTTTTTTTAACAAATCAAATTCCCCTTTTCAGAAGGGGAAGGATTTAAAGCATTTTGAAAAACTCATACCATTTTCAAACTCATACCAGGGCAGACTTGAGGGTTTCTAGTACAGACATGGCAAGGTTCACAGGGGGACGCCAGCCATGGAGCAGATATGTAATAATTTGAATCGATAGCTGTATACCACAAATACACTTGTCAGGCGTTGGGTCTGGTATGCTTTTGTCATGGCAAGGGCTCAATGTTTGCTGAATAAATAGCAATATTAGAGTCAGTCTGCAGATACTTCTTGACTGAAAGTAGAACCATTATACTTAATTATCTGGATTTAGAATAAAGAGGCTTTCAATAGATGTGTCAGCTATGAATTAGTATTAGAGGGAAATGGAAGAGTGGGCTACATAGAGAAATAGGAAAAAATCTAGTCCTTTAGGGCCAGTGTTCTTCCCAACCTCTGCGACACAGTCCTGCAGCAGACGATTTCCTCCTCCGGTTCCTGAGCTGCTCCTGCGGGGGTCTAGGAATGGACCCCTTGGATGATGACAGGGCTTCACCATCCTACAGAGCTACAGGGCTCACAAACCTTACACTTTAGCCCCTTAGAAAATACTATTAGATGAATCTGTTACCGTAATGCCGTATACTAAGAACAGCCCATTGAGAACTAATATTTCCTAACTTTTTGTGAGAAGTTCTTATGATCAATGAGTTACTTCACTCAACTCAAAACACAGAATCTGAGGTTGCTAGCAGACCATTTAAGAAAGCACCATGGTTTTATACAGTTTTCTGAGAATTTGGATTGTTTGTAAATAGGGTTGCAAGGATATCTTATTTTTTATGTGGTCATATACCTTTGGGGAGATATCAGAAGAACTTTTACATCTGAGGAGTGGATATCTGAAATCATAAACTAAAATGTAGCTATTTCTTCATTTGTTCATTAATTTGTTCATGCCACAAACATGTATCTAGTTTTTTTTGTTTGTTTTTTTTTTTTATTCTCTAATAATCTCTGCCTTTTTTTTTTTTTGCGGTATGTGGGCCTCTCACTGTTGTGGCCTCTCCCATTGCGGAGCACAGGCTCCGGATGCGCAGGCTCAGCGGCCATGGCTCACGGGCCCAGCCGCTCCGCGGCATGTGGGATCTTCCCGGACTGGGGCATGAACCCATGTCCCCTGCATCGGCAGGCGGACTCTCAACCACTGCGCCACCAGGGAAGCCCATGTATCTAGTTTTAATGGAGCAAGACAGAAATGATAATAGAGACTAGGGTTATAGTGGTGAATTAAGGTGCATGGCCCTTCACCAAAGGAGCTTGTGGTTTACAACAGGAGATTAACCCAATTGGAAATTGGGTTATTATTATTATTGGAAATTATCCCAATAATCACATAAAAACATAAAATTGCAAACTTTGAAAAGCATCAAAGTAAACATATATATCACTAAGATTGCATAATAGGGACCCTAATATAAATTGGAGGATCAGAGAAGACCTTTTTAACAGATGACATTTAGGATAACATTTGGGCACTAATCCAGAGAAGAATACAGGAAAGAGGACTCCAGAGGGAGTGGCATTTGTGAAGGATGTGAGAAGCATAAAATTTTGGTGTGATTGAGGAAACCAAGGAAGGCCAATATGTCTGGGACAGAGTGGATGAGGAAGAGAATGGCATAAGGTGAGACATAAAAGCTAGACAAGAGCTACCTTAGGAAGAATCCTGTAGGCTACTCAAGGATTTTGGCATGGAACTACAAGGATTGTCTATATTTTTCAGTTGTATAGCAGATGAATATTACTTAAATTTAATAGCGGTAGGCATAGATTAGAACACTTTTTTTCCTGAAATATTTTTGTCAAGATGATATTAATTGTAAATGGGTAATATTTTTACATCTGGCATCCAGTTATTTTCCTATGGAGATCAATATATGTGTATACAAATATGTACGTGTATATATAGTATATTTGAGATCCTACTAAAAACACATCTTATATCCTACTTTACTCATTTAACATTATATCATGAGTATTTCTCGTATCACCCAAAAAGCACTCACAAAATGCATTCTCAATGGATACATAGTATCAGTAGTACGGATATACCAAAATATATTAGCCATCCCTTTATTAGCATTTCATTATTTGGTATTATAATACCAAAACATATTAGGTGTTCCGTTATTGTTGGATGTTTAAATTTATTATTTTTACTATTAGAATATTTTTATTAACATATAACTCGCATATATCATTAATATGTATTATTAAAATTTAAATTAAAGGTTGGAATATTTTTTAAGATTTGATATGCATTGGAAAAATGCTTTCAAGAAAAATCACATCAATTCACATCTCCTAACAGTATACAGATATGTTCATATTTCTGTAATTGTGTTAATTTGATAGATAAAAAGGATAGTTTGCTTTAATCTGCATTTCTTTTATTCTTATTGACATCAGACATTTTCCATAGGCCTATTTTTTTTTTTTCTTCTTATTTGTTCACACACTTTGCCAGAAGATTTTAGAGATTTAAAACTAGGTTTGGGGCTTCCCTGGTGGCGCAGTGGTTGGGAGTCCGCCTGCCGATGCAGGGGTCACGGGTTCGTGCCCCGGTCCGGGAGAATCCCACATGCCGCGGAGCGGCTGGGCCCGTGGGCCATGGCCGCTGGGCCTGCGCTTCCGGAGCCTGTGCTCCGCGGCGGGAGAGGCCACGGCAGTGAGAGGCCCGCGTACCGCAAAAAAAAAAAAAAAACAAACAAACTAGGTTTGATTGGTATGGCAGTTTAAAAACTATGAGTAATAATTATCAGTCATTACAGTGCCAAATATTTAACTTATCTTTTTGGTGTATTTATGAGGTTTAAGAAATAGTGTTTTCGTTTCTTTATAATGAAACTTCTATTTATTTTTGTCAAAAACATTTTCTCTATCCAGAGTTGAAGCATATGTGTTGCATTATTTTGCTAAATTTATCAGAGATTTAAATTCTTATGTAAAACGGTGCTTATCTCTGGGCTATTTATTTGTTCCATTTATACCTCAGTTTCTGTTTGAATCAACATCACGACAGTTTGATTTCTATGCTTTCAACATGGTAAATATTTAGAAAATATTTCCTATCTTTTAGGTAAAGTTCCCATCTTCTCCCTCCTGCTTATTACTCATTTTTGTTAAAAGGTCTTATTTCTTTATGTATATTCTTCCAACTCAACATTAAATTGATTTGAAAACAAAATGCCACTGATATTTTTAATGAATCTTCATCTTACAAATTAATTCGTGAGGAATTTACACCTTCAAATATTTCTCATCCGGAAATGTGTTATGATTCCATTTATTTAGGCATTTTATATCTCACAGAACAGTTAGGATGGATGCTTTTACTCGGAACAAAAAGAGCTCTGATTTCAGCTCCAATCACAAATATAACCCATGCGATATGATTATTTTAAGTAAACCACAGCAAACCTGTCTGACTAATTTTTGTTTCCAAGAATTCATTTGAGATAATTAAAATAAGCTTATAAAGTAAATATAAAAGGTTTCAAATATTTGTATCCATTTGTGCCCATTGAGAAAATGAGCAATTCTCCTTCTTGGAATTTTTTTTAAGAAATTGTTAGATAGGTACACAAAAATACTTGCAAAATTATGTTCCTGACAGAGTTTTTTGTATAACAGAATTTGAGGGCTATGTTCCTAAAAGTCCAACTATATGGATTGACTGTATTGTGGTGAATTCATTAAAAAGATGATGCAAAAGTATATTTAGTGATAAGAAAATATACATTATTACAGGTATAAAACAATGAGCATTAGACATTTCTATAAGTGTAAAATATAATATATTTCTATATGTGGTAAAAATATGAAAGGATACATACCAAAATGTTAACACAATAACAATGATTAGCTTGAAATTTTAGATAATTTTAGCTTTTCTCTTCATAATATCTGATAATAATCTCACAATTTACAATGAACAAGTATTTCTTTTCTGGTCAGACAAAGAAGGAGTAGATGAAGCCAAGAGAAACAAAAGAGGAGAGCGTTTGTAACATTTGTCCTCTTATAGCAAAAGTATTGGAAGGTTTTAGAAAACAACAGGCTTTAAAATGCCAAATTCTCGCAAGAACTTAGGAACAAAAAGACTTGACTTCGTTAAGTCTGGGGTGATAAAGACCTTAGGCCTCAGCTTCTTTCAGAAGCCCAACCAGTTACAATTACTGTTTATTATCATCTTGCTTTTACTTGAATCCCTTAAACTTACAGTGGCTCACTTTCACTTTCCCCTAATAATTTATTCCTTTAAGATAATAGAGTTTCTTATTATCTTTTTGATTTGTACTGTTTCCTGTTTAATGATTTACTCTGTGTGGCACAAGTGCAAAAGTTATATTAGAAAAATTATGATGCTATAATAATTATGGTACCATCAAACTGAATTAAATTATGTTTCGTTGTAAATAGTAAAATGTATTAATTTTTTTAAAAGCCTTTTTAGGCCAGTGAGGATAAATAGTTACCTTCATATACTTTCATTAAACACCCTGACAGTACAAGTCAAACTGACAGAGCTGAAAAAAATTAACTCACCCCTTATAGGAGTCCCTTCCAAGTAGTTGTGAAATTAGCTTTCTTAGGGCTATGAATTAAATGCAGTGTATTAAACAGAAACTGTGCATTCTACGAATAAAAGTTTCACCTTCATTTTGTGTGTATATATGTTGGTAGATCTTGGAGCAATAAGATTTTCTTTCTTCCGTCGGTTTAAGATAAAAATGAACCTGCATTTTAAGTGTGCATTCTAATTTTCCCTTTAGCACATCATAACAGTGCTGTCCAATAGACATATACAGTGAGCTACATATATAATTTTGAATTTTCTAGTATGCACATGAAAAAAGAGTAAAATAAACAGCAAAAATCAATTGAGTAATGTATCTTTTGGGAATCAGTCTACCCCAAATCTTATCATTTCAACATGTAATCAAATCTTAAAGTGATATCTCAAATGAAATAGCATATTCTTCTTTTCATACTAAGTCAATGTGTATATTTTACAGGACGCTTCAATTCAGATAATAATTTTCATCGGAAATATTTGATCTCCATTTAGGTTTCATGAGGTTTTCAGTTAAAAAATAGACTCACCAACATATTAAAATTTTTTCCAGTAACTAAATTATGTTTTTAATTTAAATTAGTTAAAATTAAATAAAATTGCCACTTCAGTTCCTCAGCTGCACCAGCCGCATTTCAAGCGCTCAATAGCCACGTGTGGATAGTGGCTATTGTATTGGACAGCCCGGGTTTAGAACATGTGTATAAGATGTCAGCAAACTGGAAAAGTTAAAAGTTAAATTGAAGCCAAACTATTGGAGATGTTTTGTCTACCGAGTTTCAAAGAACAGGAGCTGAGTTTTTTTCTCATTCAATCAACTGGTTGGCTGGTTGGCTCAGGTGATAAGAATCAGTTGCTTTGGTTTTATGTACAAATCGTCTCATTTTTTCCCAGGTTCTTTACTTTTCCTTAAGGCAAATGTTTGTATGGACCTTAATTATGCTAAAATCTGTCTCCCCTGGATATCCTTATTATCCTGGAGATAACCCTTGATTTAACTGTTATATACTAACTTTTGAGTAAACTAAAGAACATCGATATTGAGAGAAAAAAATTAAATGTAGTTCATGTGCCACCATGTTTACTCTTGCTTCTCAGCTGTCTTATAAATCATGTAAATAAGTACAATAAACATTTATCAAGGGATTCCATAATACTTTGGATCTACAAGTCCATCCTTTGTGATGAGGCATCGAAGTTGGCCCAGGAAAACTAGAAGTATGTCAAATGACGCCTTCCATCAAGTTTAGAGCAGCATTTCCTTCCCAGCATTACAACTTCGCGTAATGGCACTTGGCAGTATTGGCATTTCTGATATGACTTCTTTTGGCTAGCTCAGCATTTGTCAAAAATAAATAGTTTTTTCACTCTGTGATTGAAAGGGTTAAATAATACCAATTCATTACCTCTCACAAAAGGATTTATTTTGTTCTCATAAATCAGTTTTATTCCCCATTTTTATTATTCCATTGGGTGAGCTACTCAAATTGAAATCAATACAAGTGCAAGTGACACAATCAATCTAGATATTTGATTATGGATTGGAGATCCCCAGGTCTGTTTTTTAGCCAGTTTCTTTCTGATCATCTCGCTAAAGAACTGAATATTTTATTGGCATCTGTGAGTTATGAACATGTTTAAAAAGCAGTAATAATCTTCATTTCTATATTGACAATGGAAGCCTGAAGAATGAGCAAGGATTAAAAGATAAAGACTTAATAGGTAACTAGAACATTGTTAATAAACTGTTCACATTTCTCAATATTTTCCTGAAGATGAAGTAAGTTTTAAAATAACTTTATTCTTTCTTTTAAAAAAAAGCAATCAATACAATTGGTGGCTCTAAGTTGCATTCTTAGCATTAGGTAAGTGATTAACTATTTGTCATGACAGAGATGTTACCTGTTTTCACACTATTTTATAGCCGAAGCACATGAACTGATCTAGGTTAACAGTAAGAAAACAGTTAAGGTGGATAAAACGCCTTTGAAGGGTCTCAAACTGGTTCTTTTCATTTCTAGAATTATCCAGGCTACAAAGCCACTATCTGTGGGACTCAAAAGGGAAGAACAGTTCAACTTTAAATTAGGGAGCAAAATTGATTAAGCTGTTGCTCAAGAGGGCAACATTTATATATCAAACTCTCTGCTTTACAAGCAAATTTATGTCTTATGATCCTTTACGTATTGAATGCTATTCGGGGACTCGTGGTACCACGTTAGAGTTCTCTTGCCTCAGACTCCAGCCACCTGTTCTTGGTTCTTCAGCCAGATCTTCTCACAGGCACACTTAAACCATTTAGTAATTCATTTCCTTATATTTAGAATAAGGCAATCAAATGCTTTCTTTAAAATAAATTCCAAGGCAATATTAACACTGCATTTGCTTCTTTCAGCAAATATTTTAGCCTTATTTAACCATGTACCTTGTTTCATTAAGATTTGTAGGAAGGGGTTGTTTTATGTCTGGCAAGTTACCTCTGGCAGGCACAGAACTCCAGAAGGATAAAAAAGCCTTTCAGAAGCAGTTGAAATAATAAACCCTTCTTTCTTTCATCCAAGGAGCATTAATTACTCTTCATTTACTCCTTTTTTTAAATTTTATTTTTATAAAATTTTTAGGGTTACTTTCTGTTTACAGTTAGTATGAAATATTGGCTATACACCCCATATTGTTGTTTTTCAATATTTATATATTTATTTATTTGGCTGTGCCAGGTCTTAGTTGCGGCATGTGGGATCTAGTTCCCCTACCAGGGATCAAACCCAGGCTTCCTGCATTGGGAGTGTGGAGTCCTAACCACTGGACCCCCAGGGAAGTCCCTCCCTGTATTGTCTAATACATCCTTGAGCCTGTCTTACACAATAGTTCGTACCTCCCACTTCTCCACCCCTATGTTGCCCCTTCCTCGCCCCACTGGTAACTACTTGCTTGTACTCTATATCTTTGGGTCTGCTTCTTTTTCCTTATATTCACTAGTTTGTTGTATTTTTTACATTCCACATATAAGTGATTTGTCTTTCTTTGCCTGGCTTATTTCACTTAGAACAATGCCCTCCAAGTTGATCCATACTCTTCAGTTATGCATTTTTCTTTTCTTTTTTAAACATCTTTATTGGAGTATAATTGCTTTGCAATGTTGTGTTAGTTTCTGCTGTATAACGAAGTGAATCAGCTATATGTATACATATATCCCCATATCTCCTCCCTCTTGCGTCTCCCTCCCTCCCTCCCTATCCCACCCCTCTAGGTAGTCACAAAGCACCCAGCTGATCTCCCTGTGCTATGTGGCTGCTTCCCACCAGCTATTTTACATTTGGTAGTGTATATATGTCAATGCTACTCTTTCACTTCATCTCAGCTTACCCTTCGCCCTCCCCATGTCCTCAAGTCCATTCTCTACGTCTGCGTCTTTATTCCTGTCCTGCCCCTAGGTTCTTCAGAACCTTTTTTTTCTTTTAGATTCCATATATATGTGTTAGCGTACAGTATTTGTTTTTCTCTTTCTGTCTTACTTCACTCTGTATGACAGACTCTAGACCCATCCATCTCACTACAAATAACTCAATTTCATTTCTTTTTATGGCTGAGTAATATTCCATTGTATATACGTGCCACATATTCTTTATCCATTCATCTGTCGATGTACATTTAGGTAGCTTCCATGTCCTGGCTACTGTAAATAGTGCTGAAGTGAACACTGTGGTACATGACTCTTTTTCAGTGATGGTTTTCTCAGGGTATATGCCCAGTAGTGGGACTGCTGGGTCGTATGGTAGTTCTATTTTTAGTTTTTTAAGGAACCTCCTCCATACTGCACTCCATAGTGGCTGTATCAAATTACATTCCCACCACCAGTGCAAGAGGCTTCCCTTTTCTCCACACCCTCTCCAGCATTTATTGTTTGTAGATTTTTTGATGATGGCCATTCTGACCGGTGAGGTGATATCTCACTGTAGTTTTGATTTGAATTTCTCTAATGATTAGTGATGTTGAGCATCCTTTCATGTGTTTGTTGGCAATCTGTGTATCTTCTTTGGAGAAATGTCTATTTAGACTTCTGCCCATTTTGGGATTGGGTTGTTTGTTTTTTGATATTGAGTTGCATGAGCTGCTTGTATATTTTGGAGATTAATCCTTTGTCTGTTGCTTCATTCACAAACATTTTCCACCATTCTGTGGGTTGTCTTTTTGTCTTGTTTATGGTTTCCTTTGCAGTGCAAAAGCTTGTAAGTTTCATTAGGTCCCATTTGTTTATTTTTGTTTTTATTTCCATTTCTCTAGGAGGTGGGCAAGGTACCTGCTGTGATTTATGTCAAAGAGTGTTCTTCCTATGTTTTCCTCTAAGAGTTTTATAGTGTCTGGCCTTACAGTTAGGTCTTTAATCCACTTTGAATTTATTTCTGTGTATGGTGTTAGGAAGTGTTCTAATTTCATCTTTCACATGTAGCTGTCCAGTTTTCTCGGCACCACTTATTGAAGAGGCTCTCTTTTCTCCACTGTACATTCTTGCCTCCTTTATCAAAGATAACGTGACCATATGTGCACAGGTTTATCTCTGGGTTTTCTATCCTGTTCCATTGATCTATATTTCTGCTTTTGTGCCAATACCGTACTGTCTTGTAGCTTTGCAGTATAGTCTGAAGTCAGGCAGCCTGATTCCTCCAGCTCCATTTTTCTTTCTCAAGATTGCTTTGGCTATTCGGGGTCTTTTGTGTTTCCATACAAAGTGTGGAATTTTTTGTTCTAGTTCTGTGAAAAATGCCATTGGTAGTTTGACAAGGATTGCATTGAATCTGTAGATTGCTTTGGGTAGGAGGGTCATTTTCACCATGTTGATTCTTCCAGTCCAAGAACACGGTATATCTCTCCATCTGTTTGTATCATCTTTAATTTCTTTCATCAGTGTCATATAGTTTTCTGCATACAGGTCTTTTGTCTCCTTAGGTAGGTTTATTCCTAGTATTTCATTCTTTTGTTGCAGTGGTAAATGGGAGTGTTTCCCTAATTTCTCTCTAAGATTTTTCATTGTTAGTGTACAGGAATGCAAGAGATTTTTGTGCATTAATTTTGTATCCTGCTACTTTACCAAATTCATTGATTAGCTCTAGTAGTTTTCTGGTAGCATCTTTAGGATTCTCTACGTAGAGTATCATGTCATCTGCACACAGTGACAGCTTTACTTCTTATTTTCCAATTTGGATTCCTTTTATTTCTTTTTCGTCTCTGATTGCTGTGGCTAAAACTTCCAAAACTAGGTTGAATAATAGTGGCTAGAGTGGACATCTTTGTCTTTTTCCTGATTTTAGAGGAAATTGTTTCAGTTTTTCACCACTGAGAAAGATGTTGGCTGTGGGTTTGCCATATATGGCCTTTATTATGTTGAGGTAAGTTCCCTCTATGCCTACTTTCTGGAGAGTTTCTATCATAAATGGGTGTTGAATTTTGTCGAAAGCTTTCTGTGCATCTATTGAGATGATCATATGGTTTTTATCCCTCAGTTTGTTAATACGGTGTATCACATTGATTGAGTTGCGTATATTGAAGAACCCTTGCATTCCTGGAATAAACCCCACTTCATCATGGTGTGTGATCCTTTTAACGTGCTGTTGGATTCTGTTTGCTACTATTTTGTTGAGGATTTTTGCATCTATGTTCATCAGTGATATTGGCCTGTAGTTTTCTTTCTCTGTGACATCTTTGTCTGGTTTTGGTATCAGGGTGATGGTGGCCTCGTAGAATGAGTTTGGGAGTGTTCCTCCCTCTGCTATATTTTGGAAGAGTTTGAGAAGGATAGGTGTTAGCTCTTCTCTAAATGTTTGATAGAATTTGCCAGTGAAGCCACCTGGTCCTGGGCTTTTGTTTGTTGGAAGATTTTTAATCACAGTTTCAATTTCAGTGCCTGTGATTGGTCTGTTTATATTTTCTATTTCTTCCTGGTTCAGTCTCAGAAGGTTGTGCTTTTCTCAGAATTTGTCCATTTCTTCCAGGTTGTCCATTTTATTGGCATATAGTTGCTTGTAGTAATCCCTCAGGATTCTTTGTATTTCTGCAGTGTCAGTTGTTACTTCTCCTTTTTCATTTCTAATTCTGTTGATTTGGGTCTTCTCCCTTTTTACCTTGATGAGTCTGGCTAGTGGTTTATCAATTTTGTTTATCTTCTCAAAGAACCAGCTTTTAGTTTTATTGATCTTTGCTATTCTTTCCTTCATTTCTTTTTCATTTATTTCTGATCTGATCTTTATGATTTCTTTCATTCTGCTAACTTTGGGGTTTTTATTTCTTCTTTCTCTTAATGCTTTAGGTGTAAGATTAGGTTGTTTATTTGAGATTTTTCATGTTTCATGAGGTAGGATTGTATTGCTATAAACTTCCCTTTTAGAACTGCTTTTGCTGCATCCCATAGGTTTTGGGTCATCGTGTTTTCATTGTCATTTGTTTCTAGGTATTTTTTGATTTCTTCTTTGATTTCTTCAGTGATTTCTGGGTTATTTAGTAGCATATTGTGTAGCCTCCATGTGTTTGTATTTTTTACGGTATTTTTCCTGTAATTGATATCTAGTCTCTTAGCATTATGATCAGAAAAGATACTTGATACGATATCAATTTCCTTAAATTTACCAAGGCTTGAATTGTGACCCAAAATATGATCTATCCTGGAGAATGTTCCATGAGCACTTGAGAAGAAAAGGTATTCTGTTGTTTTTGGATGGAATGTCCTACAAATTTCAATTAAGTCCATCTTGTTAAATGTGTCATGTAAAGCTTGTGTTTCCTTATTTATTTTCATTTTGGATGATATGACCATTGGTGAAATTGCGGCGTTAAAGTCCCCTATTATGATTGCGTTACTGTTTATTTCCCCTTTCATGGCTGTTAGCCTTTGCCTTATGTTTTGAGGTGCTCCTGTGTTGGGTGCATAAATATTTACAATTGTTATATTCTTCCTGGATTGATCCCTTGACCATCATGTCGTGTCCTTCTTTGTCTCTTGTAGAAGTCTTTATTTTAAAGTCTATTTTGTCTGATATGAGAATTGCTACTCCAGCTTTCTTTTGATTTCCATTTGCATGGAATATCTTTTTCCATCCCCTCACTTTCAGTCTGCATGTGTCCCTAGGTCTGAAGTTGGTCTCTTGTAGACAGCATATATACAAATCTGGTTTTTGTATCCATTCAGCTAGTCTGTGTCTTTTGGTTAGAGCATTTAATCCATTTACATCTAAGGTAATTATCGATATGTATGTTCCTATTACCATTTTCTTAATTATTTTGGATTTGTTTTTGTAGGCCTTTTCCTTCTCTTGTGTCTCCTGCCTAGAGAAGTCCGTTTAGCATTTGTTGTAAGCTGGTTTGGTGGTGCTGAATTCTCGTAACTTTTGCTTGTATGTAAAGGTTTTAATTTCTCTTTTGAGTCTGAATGAGATCCTTGCTGGGTAGAGTAATCTTGGTTATAAGTTTTTCCCTTTCATCAGTTTAAATATGTCCTGCCACCCACTTCTGGCTTGCAGAGTTTCTGCTGAAAGATCAGCTGTTAACCTTATGAGGATTCCCTTGTATGTTATTTGTTGCTTTTCCATTGCTGCTTTTAATATTTTTTCTTTGTATTTAATTTTTGATAGTTTAATATGTGTCTTGGCATATTTCTCCTTGGATTTATCCTGTATGGGACTCTCTGTGCTTCCTGGAATTGATTGACTGTTTTCTTTCCCATGTTAGGGAAATTTTCAACTGTAATCTCTTCAAATATTTTCTCAGTCCCTTTCTGTTTCTCTTCGTCTTCTGGGACCCCTATAATTCAAATGTTGGTGCATTTAATGTTGTCCCAGAGGGCTCTGAGACTGTCCTCAGTTCTTTTCATTCTTTTCTCTTTATTCTGCTCTGCAGTAGTTATTTCCACTATTTTATCTTCCAGGTCACTTATCCGTTCCTCTGCCTCAGTTATTCTGCTATTGATTCCTTCTAGAGGATTCTTAATTTCATTTCTTGTGTTGTTCATCACTGCTTGTTTGCTCTTTAGTTCTTGTAGGTCCTTGTTAAACGTTTCTTATATTTTCTCCATTCTATTTCCAAGATTTTGGATCATCTTTACTATCATTACTCTGAATTCTTTTTCAAGTAGACTGCCTGTTTCCTCTTCATTTGTTTGCTCTGGTGGGTTTTTACCTTGCTCCTTCATCTACTGCGTATTTCTCTGGCTTCTCATTTTGCTTTACTTACTCTGTTTGGGGTCTCCTTTTCTCAGCCTACATGTTCATAGTTCCCATTGGTTTTGGTGTCTGCCCCCAGTGGCTAAGGCTGGTTCAGTGGCTTCTGTAGGCTTCCTGGTGGAGGAGACTGGTTCCTGTGTTCTGGTAGGTGGAGCTGGATTTTGTCTTTCTGATATACAGGACCACATCTGGTTGTGTGTTTGGGATGTCTGTGAACTTAATATGATTTTAGGCGGCCTCTCTGCTAATGGATGGGGTTGTGTTCCTGTGCTGCTAGGTGTTTGGCCTGGGACATCCAGCACTGGAGCTGGCTGGCCATTAGGTGGAGCTGGGTCTTAGCCTTGAGACAGAGATCTCTGGGAGAACTCTTGCTAATTGATGTTACGTGGAGCTGGGAAGTCTCTGGCAGTCAAGTGTCCTGAACTCAGCTCTCCCACCTCAGAGGCTCAGGCCTGACACCAGGCTGGAGCACCAAGACCCTGTCAGCCACATGGCTCAGAAGAAAAGGGACAAAAAAAGAAAGAAAAAGTAATCATTTTAAATAAATAAATAAATAAAAGAAGTAAAATTACAAAATTAAAAATTTTAAAAATTGTTAAAATTTTTAAAAAGTAATAAAAAAAAGAAGAGAACAACCAAACCAATAAACAAATCCACCAATGATAACAAGCGGTAAAAACTACGCTAAGGTAAACATAAAAATCAGAAACAAGTCAGTCACAGGCAGCAAGCCCCAAGTCTACAGTTGCTTCCAAAGTCTACCACCTCAGTTTTGGACTGATTCATTGTTTGTTCAGGTATTACACAGATTCAGCGTACCTCACATTGCTTGTGGGGATTTAATCCGCTGCTCCTGAGGCTGCTGGAGAGATTTCCCTTTCTTTGTTTGCACAGCTCCTGGGGTTCAGCTTTGGATTTGGCCCCGCCTCTGCGTGTAGGTCACCCTCAGGCCTGTGTTCCCACCCAGACAGGATGGGGTTAAAGCCGTGGCTGATTAGGGGACTCTGGCTCACTCATGCCAGGGGTGGGGGGAGGGAGGGGTACAGTGCTTATAATTGAAATGCAGGATGAGCCTGCCACGGCAGAGGCCGGCGTGACATTGCAACAGCCTGAGGCCCACCCTGTGTTCTCCCGGGAAAGTTGTCCCTGGATCACAGGATCTTGGCAGTGGCAGGCTGCACAGGCTCCTGGGAGGGGAGGTGTGGATAGTGACCTGTGCTTGCACACAGGATTCTTGAGGGCTACAGCAGCAGTGTTAGAGTTTCACACCCATCTCTGGGGTCCGGGCTGTTAGGCACGGCTCGTGCCTGTCTCTGGAGCTCGTTTAGGCAGTCCTCTGCCTTCTCTGGGCAGACAGGGGAGGAATCACCGCTCCTTGCACACCCCGCAACAATGGTCTCTTGCCTCTTAGGCAGGTCCAGAGTTTTTCCTGGACACCCTCCCGGCCAGCCGTGGCGCACTAGCCCCCTTAGGCTGTGTTCACGCAGCCAACCCCAGTCCTCTCCCTGGGATCGAACCTCTAAAGACCTAGCCTCAGCTCCCAGCCCCCACCCACCCCAGTGGGTGAGCGGACAAGCCTCTCAGGCTGGTGAGCGCTGGTCAGTACTGATCCTCTGTGGAGAAATCTCTCCGCTTTGCCCTCTGCACCCCTGTTGCTGCGCTCTCCTCCATGGCTCTGAAGCACCCCCCCCCCACCAACCCCCATCTCCACCAGTGAAGGGGATTCCTCGTGTGTAGAAACTTTTCCTCCTTCACAGCTCCCTCCCAGAGGTTCACATTCCATCCCTATTCATTTGTCTCTGTTTTTCCTTTTTTCTTTTGCCCCACTCAGGTATGTGGGGATTTTCTTGCCTTTTGGGAAGTCTGAGGTCTTCTGCCAGCGTTCAATAGGTGTTCTGTAGGAGTTGTTCCACGTGTAGATGTATTTCTGATGTATTTGTGGGGAGGAAGGTGATCTCCACGTCTTACTTCTCCACCATCTGGAAGATCCCCTCTTCAGTTACTCTTATCAAACCTTTAGAACAGCAGCTATCGTCACTATGATGTACTTGGATTTCCATTTGCAAACTTCCTGGGCATGTGGAATTAGGGACTTTCGATAACATATTTTCTTCCTGCTTTTTTTCTCCTTTTCAGTAATTTGCATTTATAAGCACTGGATAGTGAAAGGCCTTCAAAGCATCAACAACAGTACAGTGCAGCAATGTAAGATAGGGCTCCATCAATACAGTATTGTTTCCAACATACCCTGTTCCACTCTTTAAAGAGTTTACTCAAGAAAATCAATGTAAAAATTGTAAATCTCATTATTCAGGAAGGCAGACCATTTTTAAAAGGTTGTCACTTCAATTGTTTAATTCAGAGGATAGCAAACTTTTTCAGTAAAGGGCCACATAGTAAACACTTTAAATTTTACAGGCAACATGGTCTTACCATAACCGCTGAATTGTGCAGTTGTAACATGACAATGCCTAGACGTGTAATTTTCTGTGTTCTAATAAAACTTTATTTACAAGAACAGGTTTCTGGCCAGATTTGGCTTGTAGCCTGTAGATTGTGGATCCTCACTTATTTATAAATTTAAATACAATTCATATAGTTTCCTTGGATATTTCAACCCTCTCATGATTCTCTGGATTTCACAAAAATTATGCATGCTAACTTAAAAATTCATGTAATATAGAGTAATGGCATTCATGAAAATCCCACTACCTATAAGTAACTAATGTTAACAAATGACAAACATCATTTCAGACCTTTCTCAATTCATGACTGGTTTCTTGGTAGCAAGCAACAGAAACAACTCTGATTAATTAAGCCAAAAATGAATTATTGTAGGAGAACTGAGCAGTTCAAAAAGTGGACAAGAAAATGGCAGAGTCATACTTGTACAGAAACTACAAATAGCTTGGCCCAGACAAGCTCGTGCCTCAGGTTACAGACAGGAGGACACCCCCACTGGCAGCAGCAGCACCACCACTTAGCAGCCCTGGACAATTGCAGCTCTGCTTCTGCATTCTCAACAATTCTCGAGACAGCGAGAAGAAACCCTAACTGACCCTAAGCCATGCATTGTTTTGCCTCATCCTGCTTCTTGGTCCCAAGGTGGAAGCATCCAACTGGCAATCTTGTGGTCAAGTGCCCATGTGAGCTTTAGCTATCCTTTCATTTACCAAAATAATAATAATTAATTAAATTATATTTCTGATCATTTTCTCTCCACATCTCTATCATCTTGATCCACATCTCTGATTTCTTGATCTTTTTTCTTATGCATTGATGATGATTATCTCGAGGCTTTCCATCATGCTATTGATTTAGATTTTAGCTGTTGCTATTCTGTTCCTTGCTTTTTTCTCACTTGTCTATTAAATCCTTCATGATTTTTTTTTTCTAATTTCCAATTTGTTTCTCTGCCTCTGCAATATCCTTTTTTCATCTTACAGGGAATACATATCTTTTTTTTCCCCTGGAGCTGTGTGGTTGTCTTTTTATCTTGGGATCCTTTCTTTCCTTTTGGCTATATGTAAGCATATTTTGTATTTCTTCCTTCAAACTCATCTGGCTTATGCCTAGTATGGGCAGCTCGGTCCAGACTTTTCATTTGTTCTGACTGTGGTCCACGTCTTTTCTTTCTGGTGCTAGTTAGTCTTCCTTCAACCTAAACTTTGAGACCTGGGTGTTGCTGTTAAGGTACTTGTCCGTAGCCTTGGAGTAAAGGTGGGAGGAATGGGATTGAAATAGAGGATATGGATGGATGCATTGAACAGGATTCTAGGACATCTAGTTTCTCTGTCTCTTCCGAGATCCCATTAACTGTCCTTTGAAGCAGCACCCCCTCCATTTATGCACATGCATCTCCCACTCCCGGGGACCTCAGCTTCTTCCCCCAACTCAGCACAAGCTTAGCAGGGTGGCCAGCCCTGACTCCTCTTCCTGTCTGTACAAACTCTACTCAGGTTCACTTCATTTCAAATTAGAGAAGATTCCTTGGTTTATATTTCTTTCTCCAGGAGCAAAATTAGGAACTTATTGTGAGATTTCAAAGTCAATGCCATTTATTTGTTCCTTTGCCTTTATATGTGCTCCAAGATTTTCAGCTGGTCTTGTTAATGTTGTTATTTTTGTTCTAATTTTTCCATGTTGTTAGGTATTTTGGAAAGGCAATTCTGTTGTACTAATTGATCTATTCTTCTCCAAAAACATAAACTTTTTGTTTGTTTGTTTGGGGTTTTTTGCTTTGGTTTTTTGTTTGTTTGTTTTTGTTTTTTTTCTTTCAAATGTTTATTTTATATTGGAGTATCGTTGATTTACAATGTTGTGTTAGTTTCAGGTGTACAGCAAAGTGATTCAGTTATACATACACATATATCTATTCTTTTTCAGCTCCTTTTCCCATATAGGTTATTATGGAGTATTGAGTAGAGTTCCCTGTGCTGTACAGTAGGTCCTTTTTGATTATCTATTTTATATATAGTAGTATGTATATGTTAATCCCAGCCTCCTAATTTATCCCTCCCCCCGTCTTTCCCCTTTGGTAACCATAAGTTCAAAAATATAAACCTTGAAAGTTCACAATTTATTCCTAAATCTCTTTCCAGCAAGGTGATTCATATCTGTAGCTTAGAACCTGTAACACACAGACTCTAAGATGGCATCTGATTATCTCCTCTTCCTGGTACTTACGCCTTTGTCTAATCCCCTCCCCTTGCATGTGGTCAAAACCTGTGACTTGTATTTAACCAATAGACTATGGCAAAAGGGGATGGGCTGTTAGTTCTGACAGTGATACCTAAGATTGTAAACCACCTTGCCAGGAGACTCTCTCCCTTGTGGGCTTTGATAAAGCAAGCAGCCATGTTGGGGAGGCCCATGTGGGAAGGAATAAGGGCAGCCTCCAGGCAATAGCCAGCAAGAAAACGAGGCCCTCAGTTCCAACAGCCTGCAAGGAACTGAATGCTGCAACAACTGCCTGAGCTGGAGGAGATCCTTCTCCAGTAGAACCTTGAGATAGGGCTATAGTCCAAGGCAACACCTTGTTTGCAGCCCTTTTGAGACCCTGAGCAAGAGGACCCAGCTAAGATCTGCCCAGACTCCTGACCCACAGAGACTATGAAATAAGGAGTGCATGTTGTTTTGAGCTGCTCAGTTTGTGCTAAGATGATGACACAGCAATAGATAACTAGCCCAGGAACACGTGACTCCATGACTGCAGTGAATAAAGCTGATAGAATCGCCAGCAAAACATGGCATAATTCTCACCCAAATACTGTGCTCCGAAAAATCCATGTTCTCTTTTAATGGAGGCTCTGTCTCAAGCATGTATCTAAGCATTGAAACTAAGATTCCAAACATTTCATTAAGAATTGGTGACTGACTCTGTTCTGTGATTGATGCTTGTTAAGTTCTCCATCTGATACCAGTGGTACTCAAGGCTCAGCATGGTCAGTGTGTTTAGTAAGGCTCTCCTACAACATCTTCTGTTCATTGATTAGTCAAGCTCATGTCTGTCCACTGTTTAGTTTGGAATCTAGAGACCACTTTCTGTGGGAGCGTATTTTCCCAAACGGCTCTTGGCTAACTGAGATAATGGCAATTGTTTGTTCATTTTGACCGTGTGTCCAAATGGGTGAAAAAAAAGGTTAAAGGAGAAAAAAAATCTGACTTTTCAGAGCACAGCATAGTTGATAAAAATGGATCATACTTCCCTAATTTACCACACACATAATCAATCTCTGAATTCACTGTTTATATATAATTATTTTCTGATGTTAATAAAATAAGAGCATTTAGGAAATCTGACTGTGGTACATAGAGCAAACTTGATGAAAAGACACCATGCCCCAAAGGACTTTAAAAAATGGTATTTAAAATATTTAGAAGGGTTGTCATGCAACTTTGGTATACCCTTGCCCACACATTAAAACAAAATCAGAACAAAACAGAAAGATCCTTAATATCTATAGAACTGTTATTGCTCTTGTATGAGCACAGACTCAGGGCAAATGTTTCTGAAGCACCTTGTAGTGAATTGATGAAATACTCTATGTATTTATTCCCTGAACCACAATTGTCCTAACAGTAGAATGACAAATTTAAAAAGGAATCAAAGAAGTACGGCTTTTACTAGATGACAACTAATTAAACATCCCATTAGAGTAATTACAATAATGGTAAAAGTATGATGCATTAATAGAACACTGTCCTCAGAGCCCTAAGTGCTTCATGGGCTTTTTTTTCTCTTTCAAAATGTTCTGTGGAGAAGGCAGCTATGTAGGTAGAGATCTATAAAGGTTTTCTACATTGGCAAAAACTTAAAGACAGGAATAGGTCCTTTTACCTATATAGTAACTTAAACAGATACTTTCAGATTTCTACCAAAGTAAGATCTATTAGAATAATGAAGTCTGGAGGATGCATTTGCATCATGGGTAGAATAATTTGAAATAATCTCCTTAGAAAGAAGAAAAAAAAAGGGACTTAAATATTAATATGTGTTATCTAGATGACCTAGAATTCTTAGCTCCCATTAAAGGGGCATTTTGGCCACATGGCCCTAATCTGTGATCTGCCGTTCAATGTCTTTTGATTTGGGGATTGGCAGAATTCTGTAATGATGAGGTGAGGCTGAACAACACTAAAATTGAGACCCCAATACAGGAAATAACATAGCATTTTCTTTTTCCAGCCAGAAGTGGGAAAATTAGTCAACACCTTTTCTACCATAAGGTGTAATTGGATTCAGAAAAAGGCTAACTTAAACAGGACCAGGTCTGACATGCAAAACCTCACACGATAACAAGAATGAGTTTGGTTTGTTCGCTGTCATTCCTTATTATGATCTTTGTCATGAGAATGGATTCATGTTGTGCCATTTTCTGTTCTTGTTACAATCTTTGTCACATGAATAAGATATCAGGATGTTAATGCCTGGCATACAGTCTTCTGTGTGTGATGATAGTTACAAGACTACGCTGACCTTTGCAGTATTATGTATTCTGATTGGCTGTTCATTTCACCTCTTTCCCACAAGTTAATAAGGCTGTAAAAAGGAGAGAACTGAAACGGCCAGCCAGTTAAGTTACAGAATATTGAAAAGGTCAGAGCAGTACAGCACAGAGGAAGAAAAAAATTATGGAATATATGGTGCATTAAGATGCTTGTGACAATGATTATAACAAGAATCGGAAAGGATACCCATTTATGTTATTTCAATCTAGAGAACCCCACGGGATGATATTCCCGGAATAGCCATCACTTACGCATCTGTGAATCATACATGTGAAAATATCTGTTTATACTGGCTTTGGCTTAAAAACTAATTATATAGAAAATATCCTACTATGCAGCAATAAGAACATTAAAAGTAAGATTTTAGCCTTAGAAACGGGCATTCATGTTGTTCACATTTTAGTAGGTCTTTGTATTTGAAACTGAAGGAAAACTTCCTTACATGTGAAATCTGTTGGGCATGTGAGATTTATTTTGTTTGTTTCTTCATTTAACACTTTTTTTCCTCAAAATAAAATAGAAAAGTAGGACTGAAAGAATTGACCTTTTTGGAAGTCCTTGAGAAAGTGGAATATTCTGAAATAGCATTGAGGATTTTATTTTAAAATTTTTTGTGAGCTATATGAAATATGTTTCTTCCTTGTGACTGCATGATACTGGCCAGTGTACAAAGAATCCTTCCTTTCCACTGAATCCTCAGTGGAGAGAGAAAGAAAGGGAGAGAGACATTTAATTCAGAAATTCTTAAGTTATTGTTCTCAGGTGTGCAATGATGTTTATTCATTTTTTACACACTTCATGGCTTCATTTATTATAAAGTCTAGAATGAGCAAAAAAAATTTATTATGATAAAAATCAGAAATATATAGGTGCATATATGTCCATAATTATTATATATTCCTGATGGAATAACCTGTTATCATTTTTAAACGTCTCTCTTTATCCCTAATAACGGTTTTTGTCTAACAGTCTATTTTATCTGATATTACTATAGCCAATTCTCTTAGGGTTGCTGTTTGCATGATATAGCTTTTCCTTTTCTTTCCTTTTTTTATTCATTTTAAAAATTATTTTTATGCATGTTTTAAGTTTTCTTATAGAACAACTGTACTAGATTTTGTGGTCTGTTAAGACAGTCTGGTTTAAAAGTCAGGTTTACACTTTCTAAAGATGCATTGTTTCACTAACAGAGTAAACATTTTACAGCCCAAAGCTAGCATCTAAATGCATCATTAATAAGAATGTCAAATGCAACCTCTTTATTTTTGCAAGCAAGGAAAATGAATTTTGATCTTTACTTTAAGACCACCTTGAACATGGGTCAAATAACCCTAAAATCAGTAGTTCTGCATACTTCAGAAGAATCTCCGTGTGATTCCTGATACCCTCTGATGTTATACTTCAGTAGTTCTGGAGTGGAACTCAGGTGTGTGAATGTTTATGAAGTACCCCCCAGGCGATTTTGACGTGGGTGGGCCCTGGAACACAGGTACAGACAGTCCCACTGTGTAAAGAGTTTAGTGCAATCCCCACTTAAAGCCCGATGGCACAGACCACAGCCAAAGAAGGTGGACGATGGGGGGCTCTGGTTCCAGAACACAGAATCTTAACCGGGCCTGCACCATCCACTGATACTCACAAATAGGGTCAGCGCTGAGGCCGACCAGACAGGAGTGGTCACCTGTGATAGGACATGCTTATCGCTTGAGCATTTTCTAGCTTGATCCTTGATGCTGAACCAGCAGGGCTGCCTTTTCCAGACCACTGAAAACAAAGTTTATGCAGAGAAAAGTGGTAAAGCCCAACCCTCTCAAAAGGGAGGATCAGAGGACCTGCATTTTTAAGATTTTTCCCCCAATATTTAGGAGCCCAAATTGGGAAAGTTCAAAGGAAGAAAGAGAAGGCAGGGAGAATGAAGTGGAGAAGAGCTGAAACCTCTGGATCCTGTTCTGGTTTGAATCTGGAGACTTTTGAGCTTCAGCAAGGGTTGAAATCCTGTCATTTGCTCCAGGTCTGTGAATTGAGTTGTATGTTAGTGGGGCTGAGAGAACATTTGACTCACTCAGCTGCATGCTTCCTGGAGATGTACACGTTCTTTTTTTCAGCTGAACGAAACGGTTATGTAATTGCATCCTTCTCATAATTATTGAGTAATTATATACTTCTTATAATTACTGAGTAATCATTGTTCTATAACTAGGACTTAATGTTACAACTAATTGTATAATTACCATGTATTAATGTTATCTGGGAAACTTAGAATAAAGTGGTACTTAATATATTTCCCCCTGCCATGCCATTTTCAAAGCTGGCAATAGTGTTCGTTTTACAGCCTGAAATTTGCTTCAAAGACAAACAAAATACAAGGGAAAAAAACGTCACCAATGTTTTCATAATAGATGTTAACTCATTGAGCTTACGATTGCACCAGGCTTAAAATGTGTAAAACTGTATTCTCCTGGCTTATTTTTATAATTTTCATTGTTGTTTTGCAACTTACCATCTTTTGTAAGATGTGTACAGTTAATACTACTTTAGAAGCAATAGAGCATCTGTCTGGGTCTCCTGGGATAAACTGACCTTTTTGAAATTTTACAGCTGGGCATGTGACAATAGCAGCAATTGTTTCAGCTATAACTGAAAATGTTTTTAAGGAGCTAGGCATTATGGGAACTTGAGAAGATCTTCAGATGTGGATAATGAAATTGGTCTTAGACCATGGTTAGAAGGGATTCATATTAATCTTAACCAAGTTTCTTGAGTGTAAGAACTATGTCTTACTTGTTTGGTGCATACCGTTATCAGCACCTAGCAAAGTCTACTCCCTGCGTGCAGCTGGAGCTCAGTAATCAAGTTGACCTGTTGTAAAGAATCTATGAAAGCTAGTGTAGCGTAATTTGGAAATGTCTTTTCAATGCATTAGGAAATTAGCAACAGCTACTTGTAGGTTTCATAACTTCTTCACATATATATTTGTGTTGTCTATTCAAATTTGGGGAACGTAAAACCATTCTTAAGCTGTGAATATGTCTTTATCTTGTTTTACCAAGCATGAATAGAAATTATTAGTCCCATGTTTTAGCCCATAAGTACCATTTATTTTCTTTGGAACAAACCAGTCCTTTGCCAATTTCAAGTTCAGAGTAATAAATTCTTGCACTAACTAGGGGTTTCTTCCATTCATGAAAAACACTTAACCTACCTGTGTATTTTGCAGCAATAAAATTCTCAGCTAAGTTCTCCAACCCAAAGTTATTATAAGTATCTTTTTAAAAATTTGATATATTTTTAAAGTTACCCTTACCCATGCTCATAACTAGATATGAGTTCCTCTTTTTATCATTTGATCTTTATTAATTTTAGAGTTTGAAATACAACCTGATGGAACAATTGCTCAGTGGTAGTGAATGAGATTAGTGTTGTTTTATTAATTGAAGAACCTTAGAATTTTGATTAATAATATATTGTTGGATGGATGTGGGGGGGAATATAGTAGGTAGGTAGTTGAGAAAGTAAAATACAGAGTGAATAATTCTTAATCACTTGCTAGTTCTAAACATCTGTCTGGAATGTATCTGCTGTATGGATTACAAGAAACAGTAATATTCTTAGCTGCTGTTGATGAACATCTGCTGTAAAGAAATCCCACTTAACCTTGGTAATAACATGGCAATTGAAGGAGTACTCTCATTCCTAGTTCACAGAAGAAAAACCTGAGGTTCAGAAATATTAAGTAACTTACAAAGAGCACGCTGCTGAAGAACAAGGACAGGCTCAAATGCAGAAACTCTTTGATCACCAAATTTATGTACTTTCCTTTGCGCCATACTCTACTAAACTATGTAAAAATATACTATTTTTGTAAATACTGTAACTATTAAATTTTGTCTACTGTACAATGCAAGATCACTTTTCATATGTGACCATATTTTACCTTTTAACACATTTAAACAATAAAGATTATATCAGTATCCAGGGATCTTGAAAATATGCTTTCCCCTTAAAGTCCAGCATCATGTGTGTTTTCTGTTTGCTTATATTTTGTAGAATTTATGTGGGAAAAATTAAAGGTACATAGTAAAAAGTGTTTTGGCAAAGGAAGAACGCTACTTGAAGTAAATATTGCTATTCTTAATTATTTGTTCTGTGTTTTAAGAGTAAGTATAACTACATTTTACCAAATTAAGCAATATTTTGAAAAATTTGCCTCATGGAAACTTTTCAGGAAAGCGTCTATCATAGAAAGTGAAATAAATGTTACAATACAGTTTTCGGTTGTAGCCCTATTTTTAAGCCTAATTTCTAACTCTCCTTAACCTTGAATGTAACCCAGTTGCCTAGAAGAGGGAGATAAACTATTGTTATCAGACAGCAGTATTTTCCTATGTCCTAGACATGCTAAGATTTGAGAATGGGTTTGCTGAAGTTTTGGAAGCATGGTAGTGGTAGGACGTGGTGATGCCTCGTTTATGGTGATTCTTATATACAGGTAGGCAACCTCTGCATTTACCCATAGAGCTAAAAAAATAGATCTTCTAATCAAAGTGGACACATATTACTTCCCATCCCTAGTGGCTTTTCAGGATATTTTGACCAAACCTGATTTAAAGAGGCATCAGATAGAAAGCGGTCAGCTCACCTTTCAAGCGAAATGAGCAGAAAATACACCAATTGATAATAAATGAAACATACGACACATGCATTTGCGTGTACTGTTTATATCCAGAACCATTCCATTTGGGGGAAAAGAGTATGACTTCTTTTCAGTCCGCACATCAAAGAAAATTCAAGGATTTTAAAAAAAAAATCTCAAACAATTGTAAATAATCCATTAAGTGATCAATTTATATATCTGCCCGTAGTTTTACTTATAGGCATGATACTTGTGGTTAGGTTTCATACTGTCTTAGACTATCAGTCCAGTTATTTCAATCCCTGTGCTAAATAGATTAGAAAACATAATACTAACTGAGGTAACACTTCGTTCACAAAATAATAAAAGTATGCATGTTGATAATAGCACATGTAATGTCTCTCGGGGCATTGATATATAGTTCTGTTTAGTACTGTGTATTTAGAAACCCAAGAAAATATTCAAATAATAGCAGGAAAGAATCCTTAAGTATGCACCAATTTAAATATTTTTCTTTTTTTAATCAGCAGACGACAACTACACTCTTCTGAATGGCACACAAGTCATGTACAGTGGTGAAGAGACCAGCCTTTCGGTGCTCGTCGATGGGTTGGTTCCTTTTACTAACTATACAGTACAAGTGAATGTTTCAAATAGCCAAGGCAGCTTGATAAGTGATCCCGTAATGATTTCAATGCCGCCAGGGGGTAAGTCTATGAACAACGTTGGTATCTAAATGTATATAAATGCCCTAGAACTAAGTCTCCACTGAACACCTTGTTTATTGTTAGAATTAACTTTTTTTAGAACTTAGAGTCTCAGTTGTATTTCTGGTTGTTTTTGTTCTTGTTTGTTCTACTGAGACCCTTTTATTGATGTTGTTTCATTGAGACCACTTTCATCTCGCACTGAGTCTACATGTATGTGTATGTACACACACATGTGTCTCTTGCTTTTGCATGTTAAGCAGACTGGGAAATGCTTTTTTGTCTGAGACTTCATTTAGATTCAAAATTTATGTTTTCCATTTGTGGTTTAATTTTCTCATACAAGTGGTTCTCATTCCTGGTTTTTTGTAGAACTAGTTTAGAAGTATATCTAAACCTCTCATTTGACAGAAAAAAAAAAAAAGGCAGAGTGAGGGTAATAGAATAGGAAAACTCTATTCACACCACTGGAAAAACACCTTTAAATTCCATGTCCTAATGATTAGAGTTCAATAGCGTCATTTTCACATGTGAAATGCGACACAATCTGGCTATTTTTAACTATTTCTATGAAAAAAGATTGACTTATTCAGAACTATTGTGATCTGCAGTCAACTCCACCCTTGTTCTAACTATTTATGGGAACTAATTATTAAGAAGAAAAATCTCCCTTAGATTGATATATACAGCCCTTGGACAGAAAGCATGCCTCAAACTAATAAGAACACGATTCTCGATTTGGTGTTTAGAACTGTATGTTTTTTGAAAATACCAAAGGAAAAGGACCCTAGGACACCCAGTGTCGGCCTGTAGCCCAGCTTCAGGATCCAGTGCGTTCTGTACTAAAGGATAATGTCCTTACCACGTTAAGAGCATTCTGCAGGGCTGGATAAAATCCCTCTCCAGTCGTAAAGAGCATAAGAGCAACAAAGGTCTCATCACCAGAGGAAAATAAGGGTTAATCTATAATTCGTATGGAACCCCTCTTCCAAGGAAGAATTCATTACCTGCTGTGTCATAAAAACCACTCACTATTATCTACCTTTTATGACATTATAAGAATTAATGAATGGATATTTACCAAACAATTGAAACGCTCAATGGCTGAAGCCACATTGTTTAAGAAAAGAACACTTTGAGAGCGACTTTTGGGGCAGATCAACTCAGTTGCATATTGTATGAACAAATAATAAAGAAGGGAATTGAATTTAGGTGGGTGCCTGTTTAAGAACTGAGACCAAAAAATCAAAACAAAACAAAAGAAACTTTGGGTATTCCTATCTTCATTTTTCACTGTAACCCAATATGCTTGAAGGGATAAAAAATTGGGATGACTCTATACCTTAATATATAATACCCCTTGTTTATATTTAGGTATTAAAGAGTGATTAGTGCTTTAATGGAGATTTTTCCGTGGCATAGTGACATCTTAACAGAATACGTGGCATATTTGAGGTTACATACTCATTTTCTGGCTAAACACTGATTTAGATAGTTTGTAATTTACAGCAATTTACATTGCATTCATAAAAGGGGTGAATTTAATCCATTGTCTGTATGTTTAGGAATGTATGGCCTAATAATTTATAATACATGCGTGTGTGTATCTACAATTCAGTTAAACACAGCAAGCTGCCATTATTAACTCAATATACACTGTGCGAATATGTCTGTCAGTGGGTTAGTAGAAGGGTTAATATTGTGCAAACGGGAGGAAACTGAATATTGTTTTACGGTGGTACAGTTGGACTGAAGTCAACTGCTGAGTCTTATCTTCATCTCTGCTCTGTGGTTGCTTACCCATGTCATTATCATAATGCTCCGGAAGCCAGCACTCGCTGGGCCTCATGCGATCGTTCACTTCACGTCCTCAGAAATCCAGAATTGGGGAGATGGCCCTCCACCAAAAGAGGAAGCAGAATGTCTTCAAAGACAGACAGTGATTTCCTCAAGTTTATTACAGCCATTAGGACATACTTCTTTTCATCGTTAGATTGTTGTTGATTACAATTAGGAAACTTACAGCTTTGAAATTATCTTTTTTATGACCTTGTGGCAGTTTAAAGGTGATACCTCATTGATTAAATAGGTTTTAGTTCATGCTTCCTTTTACTTAATGATCTGAAAACATATTATCCTGATTTACACATAAAATCATGCTGAAAAGCATGTGGCATTCACTAGAATATGTGTGTTTAAGTAGAATTAAATTAGTACTGAGAGTTATTAAAGAAATCTTCCATGCCTTTATCCAGTGGACTGTGTTTCATACTGAAATGAATAATAAATGAACCGACGCACAGAAGCGAACCAACTTCTGGGCAGAGAAAGTTCTATATGCTATTTACTTTTCCATTATATTTGGATTGTTATCATTATTGCCATTTCCTTGATTTCAGTATTAGATCTTTTTTATGGTGATGTTGAATTCCTACTGTCTTTCAATGTTGAGTTATGCAAGATCTGTAATAACACCCTTAGCTATGTTTTCTTTCTAGTGTAGTTTAAAAACATAAGAATAGAAAGTCTGGGCAAGGCAGAAATGCTAACTGTTTTTCTTTATCAAGTGTTTGCTCTCAAATGTGGCTCAGAAAAACTTCTTTTACCCCCTTCATCTGGCCAGGTCCCACTCATGTTTTAGGTTTCAACTTGGAAGTCGATCCATCGGGAAGTCATCTTTTACCAACCAAGGCTGAGATAGGGCCCTTCTGTATCCCCAAGTTCAATCACATTATATTGAAATTGCCTGTCTCATCTGACTGTCACAGTCACTGGTTATAAGAACCTACACAGCAGGGACTATTTCTTATTCACATTTTTACCTTCAATGCCTAGACCAAGCCTGACACATGGTAGGTGCATAATGAACAATTAGTGAGTGAATGAGTAAATAAATAAATCAGTCGAGATAGCTTAATTACCAGTTTTAAGTTGTAAGCTTATCATTGTTCAGGCCTGCTCAGACCTCATCTTCTACGTGAGCAACCTTATAGCCAGCTGTGGAAAAGGTGACCTCCTCTGTATAAAATTGTCCAGTGCAGAAATGTTGCGGCCATGCAGATGTAATTGTTAGCCCAGTCTATAAGAAGGGCAGGAGTATTAGAAGTAAGAAATATTCTCAAATTGTACTAACTCATCACTCTGGTTCCTTTCCTATTGTAGTTACTTTACTTAGGTAAACATAGGATAACAGACGTTGGTTAACACTGGAATTTGGGAGAGGTAAGGGGACATAGCACAAAGAATTTTACCCTGGTACATCATCTCTTAGTTAATGGTTATGAAACATCTTATTTGATACTAGCTCTCTCTGTTTTCTTCTGATGAGAAAAATGATGATTAATGTGCACTTTTGTGTCTGCCAATTATACCTCAATAAGGCTGCGGAAAAGAAGTCCAACAATACCTAATTTCAAACCCTCGTTAGTTCTATCAAATCTTCCTTGTTTCGTTAATGTTGTTTAATCAAATTAATCGTATTAAAAAAATAGAAGTCTTAACTTTGACCAAAGAAGAGGAAAATATGATTAAACAAAATGATAAACACAAGTTATTCTGAAGATGGAAATTAAGACAAGTGAGATCATGAGACCAATAGCTCAGCACATAGAAGGACAGAGGTAAATCCCTATAGCTCACATTTTTTATTTTGAAAATTCACTTGAAATATTATTTGGTCCACTGGAGGAGTTTGGTCTTTTGTTTTGTTTTCTTCTTCGGTTACGTAGTGTATCCTTACCCACTTGTGTGTACTCAGGCTTTTGTATTTCTACAATTACTATATTTTTAGGTTGTTTGTAATAGCGTAATGCTCCTATTTACCACTAAGATACTCTTAGAAATGAAGAATATATTGAATGCAAGCTCTTGAATAGCATTATACTGCAAGTTCAAAAGTTCCAGGAAAAGAATTAAAAAAATAAAACAGACTCCAAATGTTAATCCATAAATATGAAACTTTCTTACGACCTTTACCCCTTCAAGGTCTGGAGTTACTAATGGGGTTAGGATTTCAACTCTTAATGGGGCTCAGTGCATTAGTGTTTTGTATGCATGGAATTCAGCATTCAGTTTAATAAGTGGTTGACATTGGTGATGTCCCTTAATTTGCTTAAATCTAATTGGCTCTTTTATCAGTCAAACCTGTATGGATTGGCAATTGATCAGAAAGGGTCAGCCATGACTCTGCATGTAGTTAAACGATGGAACCACTAGTTAAAGTCACAGTTGCATGATAATAAGCCAGGGAAGAACAAATGAGCTTAGAGGAAGAAGCCAAAGAAGCTTAGAAGTTTTGCAGGATCTTCAAGTTCAGAACAAAGGCATTGTAGAGTATATAAATTTTAAATACACTGCATTTTGCCTCCAGACTTAAACCTTTTTTTCCAGATGAACTGAAATCTTGTCTGAAACTGTCTTTGTTACATCAAAGAACTACTCAGAAAGCTAAAAGAGACAGAAGAAGCATAAAAGGGCATAGTTTAAAATGATTAGTGACAAATTCCATACTGACGGGCTAGAAACAGATTTTTTATGAAAGTTTTCTATTTTTCCAAAAGAAATATTTTTCTTCTGTTTATCTTTTTCTGAACTGCTTTATTGTCACAGTGAAAGGAACTCGGAACTTAATCCAGTTTTCTATGACAGTAAACAATTTGTCATTTACACCTTAAAATTGGTAAGAATTATTATAATCTACAAACTTCATAAAAATACTAGGCTTGAGGAATGTATTCCTTTTCCAACGATGTGATATGAGAAAAGCAAACACTAAAAGAAGCAAAATGGTTGTGAGTGGTGTCTTAGAGTTTTAGTTTCTCTCTCCTTGTCTTGACCTCCCCTCCAACCTAAAACATCCATGAAAGAAAAGGAGTGAAATCCATTTGGAATTAACACTTAGACACATTGTAAAAGCATAGACTTTGGAATCCTGCAAACCTGGATTTGATTCCCCTTCTTTCACTCACTGGCTGAGGGACTACAAGCGAATCCACAGGCCTCTCTAAGCTTCATTTTGTTCCTCTGTTAAACAGGCGTGATGATAATTACCACCTGATAGAGGATTCAACAACAGTTTATGTAGCACGCTCAGCACAGTGCCTGTCTTGATGAATATTTGGTGCTTGCTATTTTCTTTGTTCCTACTAGGACTCTTTTCTGGCCTCTTGCAATATTGTGATCTAAAGTAAGAAATATATAAGTGGGCTTGGTACCTGTTTCTGGCACAGAGCTCCTAAATCCCTTGGAATTTCCTAAGCACCGAGAGCCATAAAAGTCTCTTTTGTTATGCTGATGAGATGCGTTCTGGAAAGCGCCCAAGGACAGAGGCGTGTTGCCAGAGGAGCCGACCACGTGGTTAGAAGATTGGAACTTTCAATCCCACCCACTCCTGACCTCTTGGGAGGGGAGAGGGACTTGAGATTGAGTTCAGTCCCAAATGGCCAATGAGTTAATCAGTCACGCCGCTGTAATGAAGCCTCCATAAAAACCCAAAAGGATGGGGTCCCGAGAGCTTCCAGATTGGTGAATACGTGGATATTGGGGACAGTGGGGAGTTCAGCAGGGCATGGAAGCTCCGCGCCGTTCCCCACATTCTTTGCCCTGGTGTCTCTTCCATCCGGCTATTCCTGAGTTGTATCCTTTGTAATACATCAGAAACCTAGCGAGTAAAAGGATCTCCTGAGTTCTGTGAGCCACTCTAGCAAATTAACAGAACCCAAAAAGGGGATTGTGGGGACCTGATTTATAGCCGAAGTATAGGTAACAACCTTGACTTGCCATCCTGAGTTGGAGGGGGATCACTGGAACCTTCCATTTGGTCAGAAGCACAGCTAACAGTCTAGGCTGTGAATGGCATTAGAGGTGGCAGGCAGGGGGACTGGAATCGAGCAGTCTTGCGGGACTGAGCCCTTTCCCTGTGAAATCTGATGCTATCTTCCGGTTGATAGTGTCAGAATTGAGCTGAATTGTAGGACACTCAGCTAGGTCCAGAGCTTGGCTTAGTGACATGGGGGAAACCACCCCCCCCCAACACTTTGGGATTGAGTGTGCAGAACCCTTTTACCTCCAAAGGCTGGAAAATGCCCTGGAGGGAGGGCAAGTGAAAATCACAGTTTTTGACACATGCTGGGGAGACCAGGATAATTTTGTCTGGCTACATCTCTATCCCTTCCTACTTTAAGCCCTCAGAGTGACATAGGTGACATAAATATGGCCAGCCCAATAGCCCTGCTCAGGGGTGGTTGTGATGTGTATTGGATGATGAAGCAAGAAGGATGAGAAGTGATTTTCCGTTTGAAATAGCTTAAATATCTACCTCTATGACCTCCGGATCATAATTTTCAAGTGATTTTTTACATCAAACTCTCATTGCTTATCTTGGGATTTCAACGGGCAGAAAAGCAGCACTTTTTTCTTGATAGATTTCTCTTCTGTATTCATACTGAGCCACTTATTAAATTCAGTGTTTCGATTATTTTTTCATTTCCATTATATGTATATTTTTATTCATAAATAAATGCTTTTATAACTTTGTTAATGCTAGGCCAAGAGAGAAGAATATTTTGGGTAATGTTTTTTCACCTTTTCTAAATTTTCCTCACATACATCTTTTTTAAAAAGTTAAATCTTGGAATTTATTTCATTTTCAAAAATGAAAAAAAAAAGTTTATTTCATTTTTCACCAAATAGGAAAGCATAGTAATTGTTCAGTAAATGCACTTTTGAACAACTAAGTGAAATATTTGCTTTTTAAAATGTAACATATATTTTTTGCCCAATAATATTGCTAAAAGAATAATGTCACCCACTGATTTTTCAGAGATCAAACTGCTGGATTAATTTTCTTTTAGATTTTAAAAGACTGGAATTCTCTTTCAGTTATGTATTACTGTGTACTCAAACCATCTCAAAAACTTAGCAATTTAATACAGCCACTCTGTTATTTCTCGTGATTGTAGGTAGTTGTCATTTGGGGAAAATACAACTAAGTCTACTGGTGACCGCAAAACTTAGCCTTTGGACTAAAACAGTTGACTATCCTTCCTGGTATGTTACAGAGTAAATGGAAATTTTTTTATTAATCCAGCAAGTCAGTTAAGAGTAGGTAGGTCAAGAGAGTACCAACTATGCAACAGAAGGAAAGGAAATGCTTTAAAGGAAGCAGAATGATGACTGCCCTGGGAGCAGCCTACACTCTTAGGAGGGGTGGGACTCTTAGGTTAAATGTTACAATAGCTTTGCCTTTAAACAAAAGAAAAGAAAGGAAAAATAAATCATTGACTATAGTCCTTCAATTGATTAGGGACTGAGTCTCAGACTTGTGGTATGACTTGCACAGTAAACTTATTTTTCTCCTTCACTTTCTAAAGGAAAGAACTGAATTTTCTTTCCTTTTTTCTCATCTCACCTGAAAGCCCTAAAACCTCAGGGGAGTGGACGGTAGGTAGCGCTATGGAGCAACTATAGGGAAAATGATGTCATTTTTATGAGAGGATGCCCAAGAGAATTAGGAGCAATTAGAAGCTCAAAAATCAGGGGTAGGCCAAAAAATAAATAAGTAAACAAGAGTTGCAAATTCAAGCTTCATTTTATCTTACACTTTCTCCGTAGCTGTAGCAATGAGAAGTATAAAATATTGCCATGCCTTTTCAAATCTGTTCAGTACAACGTCAAGATGCTATTTTTTGGGTTTTTTTTAATGAAATTAATAATCCCCCAAAATGTAAAAGTTTGCTTGCAGTGTGCAAATATAGATACCATTAGCACATGTTTTCCATTTTTCATCTGCTCTGAATCTACTTTGAATTATTTGCAAGATGTAAGTTGAAACTTCAAGGTGCAAGTGGTCAGGAGATACTTAAAAATGGAAAGAATGCAAAGGAATCTAAATTAAAAAAAAAATAAGCTGTAGGTTAGAAATTGAAATAAACAAAAGGCCAAGATGGTATCTTACCTTATACAGAGGGCAGAAGGAAAGATGAGTTTAGCTGCCTTTTATGATGTAAAAGCCACAGTGAAGACGTAGGATTGTGGGGAATAGCATTCCTTACAAGAGCATTCTACAGCATAAACACACGGTTTGTCTTTACCTTCAGCATATTAAAAGCTACACGATTTATATTACAATCAGTTCATATGAATCTTTAGAACAGTTGTACAGAATGTTCTACTTCTGTGTGTGTCTTCCAAATGTGCTCTTTTTCCCCTGGAAAAATCAACCCATTCCAAGTGATGAGAGAGGCAAATTCAATGAATAAAAACTCTAAATTCTTAGTAAAAGAAACAGTGTGCTTTTGGAAACACATACCAGGGCCATTTAGTTGAACCTGTGCTTTCTCCCAAGTAGAAGAATAAAACCAAATGTATAGCTGCCCCTATTTATAACTGTCTTAAACAAGCTCTCATCCCTTTGTGAAAAACCTTACCTTTACCTTCTTAGAACTGATAGTTTACTTACCCTGCTCTGTGTCTCCGTGCGTGTTTGTAAAATTACATAAGCCAAAGAGAAGGAAACATTTCTATTTTACAACTTGTGGAATTTTCCTCACTTTCCATATTCACCATCTTGGCAACGAACGTCCTGCTTATAAAAACATTGTAGAAAGAAACTAACTTCTGAGCCAGGAAGAAGACGAGGGAACTTTGAAGTGTGCTTGCTGTGGACTCAACAAGCCTCTAGCAAAGGGCTGCCAGCCTCCCACATTTGCATACTCTCCTGTGGTTTGTATAGAAACACACAGACCCACACATACAATTACGTGCCATCTTTGGAGCATCCTGGCGCAAGAGAGAGATGAAAAAAAAAAAAATCACACTTCTACTTTACCAGGGGAGAGGGATGGGAAATATCCCTTTAAGTTCCATTGATATTGAAAGATCATATTTTTAAAAAGAATAAGTACAATTCCCCTTTCTGTTTTTTATTTTTCTCTTGGTATAAAGGTTTATCTATAACTTTAAGGTTAAAAAAAATCATGTCTGTCTGACTGGCTCTGCAGTTTGAAAGCAACTTGAAGTTTTATTTGAATTCTTATAGTGCCCTGAAGAAAGTTTTGCTTTTTAAAAAAAAAAAATCTCTTACTCTTTTCTTTTTCCTTTGTTATCATAGATGGACTCTATGCCTGTCTTGCATAAAATTCTATGAGCATTTACCTGTCTGCATAATTTTTTTTTACATCTCTATTGGAGTATAATTGCTTTACAATGGTGTGTTGGTTTCTGCTTTATAACAAAGTGAATCAGTTACACATATACATATGTTCCCATATCTCTTCCCTCTTGCGTCTCCCTCCCTCCCTCCCAACCTCCCTATACCACCACCCTGGGTGGTCACAAAACACCAAGCTGATCTCCCTGTGCTATGCGGCTGCTTCCCACTAGCTATCTGCCTTACATTTGGTAGTGTATATATGTCCATGCCACTCTCTCACTTTGTCACAGCTTACCCTTCCCCCTCCCCATAGCCTCAAGTCCATTCTCTAGTAGGTCTGTTTCTTTATTCCTGTCTTACCCCTAGGTTCTTCATGACATTTTTTTTTCTTAAATTCCATATATATGTGTTAGCATACGGTATTTGTCTTTCTCTTTCTGACTTACTTCACTCTGTATGACAGACTCTAGGTCTATCCACCTCATTACAAATAGCTCAATTTCATTTCTTTTTATGACTGAGTAATATTCCATTGTATATATGTGCCACATCTTCTTTATCCATTCATCCGATGATGGGCACTTAGGCTGTTTCCATTTCTGGGCTATTGTAAATAGAGCTGCAATGAACATTTTGGTACATGACTCTTTGAATTATGGTTTTCTCAGGGTATATGCCCAGTAGTGGGATTGCTGGGTCATATGGTAGTTCTATTTGTAGTTTTTTAAGGAACCTCCATACTGTTCTCCATAGTGGCTGTACCAATTCACATTCCCACCAGCAGTGCAAGAGTGTTCCCTTTTCTCCACACCCTCTCCAGCATTTATTGTTTCTAGATTTTTTGATGCTGGCCATTCTGACCGGTCTGAGATGATATCTCATTGTAGTTTTGATTTGCATATCTCTAATGATTAATGATGTTGAGCATTCTTTCATGTGTTTGTTGGCAGTCTGTATATCTTCTTTGGAGAAATGTCTATTTAGGTCTTCTGCTCATTTTGGGATAGGGTTGTTTGTTTTCTTGTTATTGAGCTGCATGAGCTGCTTATAAATTTTGGAGATTAATCCTTTGTCAGTTGCTTCATTTGCAAATATTTTCTCCCATTCTGAGGGTTGTCTTTTGGTCTTGTATATGGTTTCCTTTGCTGTGCAAAAGCTTTGAAGTTTCATTAGACCCCATTTGTTTATTTTTGTTTTTATTTCCATTTCTCTAGGAGGTGGGTCAAAAAGGATCTTGCTGTGATTTCTGTCATAGAGTGTTCTGCCTATGTTTTCCTCTAAGAGTTTGATAGTTTCTGGCCTTATATTTAGGTCTTTAATCCCTTTTGAGCTTATTTTTGTGTATGGTGTTAGGGAGTGATCTAATCTCATACTTTTACATGCACCTGTCAAGTTTTCCCAGCACCACTTATTGAAGAGGCTATCCTTTCTCCACTGTACATTCCTGCCTCCTTGATCAAAAATAAGGTGACCATATGTGCATGGGTTTATCTCTGGGCTTTCTATCCTGTTCCATTGATCTATATTTCTGTTTTTGAGCCAGTACCATACTGTCTTGATTACTGTAGCTTTGTAGTATAGTCTGAAGTCAGGGAGCCTGATGCCTCCAGCTCCATTTTTCGTTCTGAAGATTTCTTTGGCTATTCGGGGTCTTTTGTGTTTCCATACAAATTGTGAAATTTTTTGTTCTAGTTCTGTAAAAAATGCCAGTGGTACTTTGATAGGGATTGCATTGAATCTGTAGATTGCTTTGGGTAGTAGAGTCATTTTCACAATGTTGATTCTTCCAATCCAAGAACATATTATATCACTCCATGTATTTGAATCATCTTTAATTTCTTTCATTAGTGTCTTATAACTTTCTGCATACAGGTCTTTTGTCTCCTTAGGTAGGTTTTCTCCTAGATATTTTATTCTTTCTGTTGCAGTGGTAAATGGGAGTGTTTTCTTGATTTCACTTTCAGATTTTTCGTCATTAGTGCATAGGAATGCCAGAGATTTATGTGCATTAATTTTGTATCCTACTACTTTACCAAATTCATTGTTTAGCTCTAGTAGTTTTCTGGTAGCATCTTTAGGATTCTCTATGTATAGTATCATGTCATCTGCGAACAGTGACAGCTTTACTTCTTCTTTTCCGATTTGGATTCCTTTTATTTCCTTTTCTTCTCTGATTGCTGTGGCTAAAACTTCCAAAACTATGTTGAACAAGAGTGATGAGAGTGGGCAACCTTGTCTTGTTCCTGATCTTAGTGGAAATGGTTTCAGTTTTTCACCATTGAGAATGGTGTTGGCTGTGGGTTTGTCATATATGGCCTTTATTATGTGGAGGTAAGTTCCCTCTGTGCCTACTTTCTGCAGGGTTTTTATCATAAATGGGTTTTGAATTTTGTCGAAAGCTTTCTCTGCATCTATTGAGATGATCATATGGTTTTTTCTACTTCAATTTGTTAATATGGTGTATCACGTTGATTGATTTGCGTATATTGAAGAACCCTTGCATTCCTGGAATAAACCCCACTTGATCATGGTGTATGATCCTTTTAATGTGCTGTTGGATTCTGTTTGCTAGTATTTTGTTGAGGATTTTTGCATCTATGTTCATCAGTGATATTGGCCTGTAGTTTTCTTTCTTTGTGACATCCTTGTCTAGTTTTGGTATCAGGGTGATGGTGGCCTCGTAGAATGAGTTTGGGAGTGTTCCTCCCTCTGCTATATTTTGGAAGAGTTTGAGAAGGATAGGTATTAGCTCTTCTCTAAATGTTTGATAGAATTCGCCTGTGAAGCCATCTGGTCCTGGGCTTTTGTTTGTTGGAAGATTTTTAATCACAGTGTCAATTTCAGTGCCTGTGATTGGTCTGTTCATATTTTCTATTTCTTCCTGATTCAGTCTTGGCAGGTTGTGCATTTCTAAGAATTTGTCCATTTCTTCCAGGTTGTCCATTTTATTGGCATAGAGTTGCTTGTAGTAATCTCTCATGATCTTTTGTATTTCTGCAGTGTCAGTTGTTACTTCTCCTTTTTCATTTCTAATTCTATTGATTTGAGTCTTCTCCCTTTCTTTCTTGATGAGTCTGGCTCATGGTTTATCACTTTTGTTTATCTTCTCAAAGAACCAGCTTCTAGTTTTATTGATCTTTGCTATCGTTTCCTTCATTTCTTTTTCATTTATTTCTGATCTGATTTTTATGATTTCTTTCCTTCTGATAACTTAGGGGTTTTTTTGTTCTTCTTTCTCTAATTGCTTTAGATGCAAGTTTAGGTTGTTTATTCGAGATGTTTCCTGTTTCTTAATGTAGGATTGTATTGCTATTAACTTCCCTCTTAGAACTGCTTTTGCTGCATCCCATAGGTTTTGGGTCATCGTGTCTCCATTGTCATTTGTTTCTAGGTATTTTTAAATTTCCTCTTTGATTTCTTCAGTGATCACTTAGTTATTAAGTAGTGTATTGTTTAGCCTCCATGTATTTGTATTTTTTACATATCTTTTCCTGTAATTGATATCTAGTCTCATAGCATTGTGGTTGGAAAAGATACCTGATACAATTTCAATTTTCTTAAATTTACCAAGGCTTGATTTGTGACCCAAGATATGATCTATCCTGGAGAATGTTCCATGGGCACTTGAGAAAAATGTGTATTCTGTCGTCGTCGGATGGAGTGTCCTATAAATATCAATTAAGCCCATCTTGTTTAATGTATCATTTAAAGGTTGTCTTTCCTTATTTATTTGCATTTTGGATGATCTGTCCATTGGTAATAGTGGGGTGTTAAAGTCCCCCAAAAATGAATGTGTTACTGTCGATTTCCCCTTTTATGGCTGTTAGTATTTGCCTTATGTATTGAGGTGCTCCTATGTTGGGTGCATAAATATTTACCATTGTTATATCTTCTTCTTGGATCGATACCTTGATCGTTATGTAGTGTCCTTCTTTGTCTCTCCTAATAGTCCTTGTTTTAAAGTCTGTTTTGTCTGATATGAGAATTGCTACTCCAGCTTTCTTTTGGTTTCCATTTGCATGGAATATCTTTTTCCATCCCCTTACTTTCAGTCTGTATGTGTCTCTAGGTCTGAAGTGGGTTTCTGGTAGACAGCATATATATATGGGTCTTGTTTTTGTATCCATTCAGCCAATCTGTGTCTTTTGGTGGGAGCATTTAGTCCGTTTACATTTAAGGTAATTATCTATATGTATGTTCCTATTCCCATTTTCTAAATTGTTTTGGGTTCTTTATTGTAGGCCCTTTCTTTCTCTTGTGTTTCTTGCCTAGAGAAATTCCTTTAGCATTTGTTGTAAAGCTGGTTTGGTGGTGCTGAACTCTCACCTTTTGCTTGTCTGTAAAGGTTTTAATTTCTCCATCAAATCTGAATGAGATCCTTGCTAGGTAGAGTAATCTTGGTTGCAGCTTTTTCTCCTTCATCACTTTAAATATGTCCTGCCACTCCCTTCTGGCTTGCAGAGTTTCTGCTGAAACATCAGCTGTTAACCTTATCGGGATTCCCTTGTATGTTATTTGTTGTTTTTCTCTTGCTGCTTTTCATATGCTTTCTTTGTATTTAATTTTTGACAGTTTGATTTTATGTGTCTTGGCATATTTCTCCTTGGATTTATCCTGTATGGGACTCTCTGTGCTTCCTGGACTTGATTAACTATTTCCTTTCCCATATTAGGGAAGTTTTCAACTATAATCTCTTCAAATATTTTCTCAGTCCCTTTCTTTTTCTCTTCTTCTTCTGGAACCCCTATAATTCGAATATTGGTGCGTTTAATGTTGTCCCGGAGGTCTCTGAGACTGTCCTCAGTTCTTTTCATTCTTTTTTCTTTATTCTGCTCTGCAGTAGTTATTTCCACTATTTTATCTTCCAGGTCACTTATCCATTTTTCTGCCTCAGTTATTCTGCTATTGATCCCATCTAGAGTGTTTTTCATTTCATTTATTGTGTTGTTCATCGTTGTTTGTTTCATCTTTAGTTCTTCTAGGTCCTTGTTAAATGTTTCTTGCATTTTGTCTATTCTATTTCCAAGATTTTGGATCATCTTTACTATCATTATTCTGAATTCTTTTTCAGGTAGACTGCCTATTTCCTCTTCATTTGTTAGGTCTGGTGGGTTTTTATCTTGCTCCTTCATCTGCTGTGTGTTTTTCTGTCTTCTCATTTTGCTTATCTTACTATTTTGGGGGTCTCCTTTTTGCAGGCTGCAGGTTCGTAGTTCCTGTTGTTTTTGGTGTCTGTCCCCAGTGGCTAAGGTTGGTTCAGTGGGTTGTGTAGGCTTCCTGGTGGAGGGGACTAGTGCCTGTGTTCTGGTGGATGAGGCTGGATCTTGTCTCTCTGGTGGGCAGGTCCACGTCTGGTGGTGTTTTTTGGGGTGTCTGTGCAGTTATTATGATTTTAGGCAGCCTCTCTGCTAATGGGTGGGGTTGTGTTCCTGTCTTGCTAGTTGTTTGGCATAGGGTGTCCAGCACTGTAGCTTGCTGGTCGTTGAGTGAAGCTGGGTGCTGGTGTTGAGATGGAGATCTCTGGGAGATTTTCGCCATTTGATATTATGTGGAGCTGGGAGGTCTCTTGTGGACCAGTGTCCTGCATTTGGCTGTGCCACCTCAGAGGCACAGCACTGACTCCTGGCTGCAGCACCAAGAGCCTTTCATCCACACGGCTCAGAATAAAAGGGAGAAAAAGTAGAAAGAAAGAAAGAAAGAGAGAGAGAGAGGAAGGAAGGAAGGAAGGAAGGAAGGGAGAAAGGAAGGAAGAAAGGAAAGAAAGAAAGGAGGAAGGGAGGAAAGGAGGAGAGGAAGAAAGGAAGAAAGAAGGGAGGGAGGAAGGAAGGAGGGAAGGAAGGAAAGAAGATAAAATAAAATAAAGTAAGATAAAATAAAATAACGTTATTAAAATAAAAAATAATTATTAAGAAAAATAATTTAAAAAAAAAAACGGACAGATAGAACCCTAGGACAAATGGTGGGAGCAAAGCTATACAGACAAAATCTCACACAGAAGCATGCACATACGCACTCACAAAAAGAGGTAAAGGGGAAAAAATCATAAATCTTCCTCTCAGAGTCCCCCTCCTCAATTTGGGATGATTCGTTGTCTATTCATGTATTCCACAGATGCAGGGTATATCAAGTTGATTGTGGAGCTTTAATCCGCTGCTTCTGAGGCTGTTGGGAGAGATTTCCCTTTCTGTTCTTTGTTCTCACAGCTCCCGGGGCTCAGCTTTGGATTTGGCCCCGCCTCTGCATGTAGGTTGCTGGAGGGCGTCTGTTCTTCGCTCAGACAGGACGGGGTTAAAGGAGCAGCTGCTTCTGGGGGATCTGGCTCACTCAGGCTTGTGGGGGGAGGGGCACGGAGTGCAGGGCGAGCCTGCGGCGGCAGAGGCCGGCGTGACGTTGCACCAGCCTGAGGCGTGCCGTGTGTTCTCCCGGAGGAGTTGACCCTGGATCCCGGGACCCTGGCAGTGGCGGGCTGCACAGTCTCCCCGGAAGGGAGGTGTGGATAGTGACCTGTGCTCGCACACAGGCTTCTTGGTGGCGGCGGCAGCAGCCTTAGCGTCTCATGCCCGTCTCTGAGGTCCGCGCTTTTAGCCGCGGCTCGCGCCTGTCTCTGGAGCTCCTTTAGGCAGCGCTCTTAATCCCCTCTCCTCACGCACCAGGAAACAAAGAGGGAAGAAAAAGTCTCTTGCCTCTTCGTTAGCTCCAGACCTTTCCCTGGACTCCCTCCCGGCTAGCCATGGCGCACTAGCCCCCTTCAGGCTGTGTTCACGCCGCCAACCCCAGTCCTCTCCCTGCGCTCCAACCGACTGAAGCCCAAGCCTCAGCTCCCAGCCCCGCCCACCCCGGCGGGTGAGCAGACGAGCGTCTCGGGCTGGTGAGTGCCAGTCAGCACAGATCCTCTGTGTGGGAATCTCTCTGCTTTGCCCTCCGCACCCCTGTTGCTGTGCTCTCCTCTGTGGCTCTGAAGCCCCCTCCGCTGCCCGCAGTCTCCACCTGCGAAGGGGCGTCCTAGTGTGTGGAAACCTTTCCTCCTTCACAGCTCCCTCCTGCTGGTGCAGGTCCCGTCCCTATCCTTTTGTTTCTGTTTATTCTGTTTTCTTTTGCCCTACCCAGGTACGTGGGGGAGTTTCTTGTCTTTTTGGAGGTCTGAGGTCTTCTGCTAACGTTCAGTAGGTGTCCTGTAGGAATTGTTCCACGTGTAGATGTATTTCTGGTGTATCTGTGGGGAGGAAGGTGATCTCTGCTTCTTACTCTTCTGCCATCTTCCCCTCGTCCTGCATAAATATTTTTACAAAAGTGAGACAACTTCTTTATATATCTTAGGTACTTAAAGACCATATTTCCAATCTCCTTTCCTTAAGAACTTCAAGAAGATTCTTACTGTATCTCTACAAAGAGATATAGATCAACCAGAGTCTAAAGGTTCTCTACAAACTTAACGAAGTATACGTTGTGATGGCAGTGAGCAAACAGCCACTATGATATTCATGATTATGAATTAACTGAGCTAAAGGAAAATAGAAATGTGAGGGCGTCTAGGGCACATTTTTTGACAGCACTCCTCTTTACACTTTGATCGTCTTGGAACTTACACCATCTTCCATTTTTACTTAAATGTTTCATGTGTATGTATCATGCTTATCTACTGGAGTATAATTCCTTGGCAAGGACAGAATGAATGGATGGGTGGTGATGGATAGAGGACTCATAGTTGATTTTCTCTCTCTCTTCTCTCACTTGCTCTCTCCTCCCTCCCTCTCTCTCTCTCCCTCTTTTTCTTTCTTTCTTTTTCTTTTCTTTTCTTTTCTTTCTTTCCAGATCCCTCTCACCATTTACATTGCCTCTGGGCACATTCTACTAAATTAGCAGTGCTGTAACAATGGCCTTGTGTTATTTTTGCATCCAATATGCCATCACCCTTTCCATCCTCTTTTGCTTACAGTGCTCCAGTTTCCCTCTGGGCACCCTGGACCCTCCCATGCTAAGAACATCATAAGCCCCTGGCCACAGTAATTGTTTTCAGGGATTACAGATGTTCCAGTCAGAGTCGATGAGATGCAGTATAGCCAACAGAGGCATATGTCATGCCCTGGATTTTAACCTGGGATTCAGTTGAATCTGCCACCAGTCGTATTGCCCCTCAAAAGGTCTGAAAAGGTAGCCAACATGGAAAAAAGCAGAGCAGATCTGAGGGAAGGAGGCAGACGCGATTCTGGTGATACCATTTGATCCCATGAATGTGATTCTGCCGAAAATCAACTTTTTCCCTGGATTATTCCATCACAGGGGCCAACCCCTTTCATTATTTAAGCCTGTGTGTGTTAGGTCTTCTGCCACTTGAAAACAGAGGAGTTTAAATCGCAAGATGTTTGAGAGAAAGGAAAAAGTAGTGAGCTTTAGAGAAATTTCATAACTTCTTGAAAATCATACCAAACTCTGGCAGCTCAACATATGTGTTTGCTTTTGTTCGAGCTCTCAAGTGTGTAAACCTCAGGAAGCAAACCCGACGTGAGATGAAATAACGACCTTGATGATGAAATTGAGGACACCATTCCAAAGGTGTTCCTCTGAAGCTCTTCATCTGGCAATCTTCTGAGACCCTTCTCCGCTGCTTTCAGCTGTAGCAATGATGATTCTTGCAGTAATTAGCTCTTTGGGCTGAGTTAACTAACTTTACTTGACTATGATGCAGGCTTCTCATCTCTAAAATGACAGACTTGACCTAGATCAGTGGTTCCTGTAGTGTGATCCCAGACTAGGAATATCAGTGTTCCCTGAGAACTTGTTTGAAATGCAGATCTGGAGCCCCCCATCTTCAACCTACTGACTCAGAAATTCTGAGGCTGGGGCCAAACAATCTATATTTTCGTAGATGACCCCCACCTTGTGTTGTTGGAGTGCATGCCCAAGTTTGAAAACCACTGAACTAGATCATTTTTTAAATATCTTCAAATAAAAAATATGACGTGATCCTATCTATGGCTCTATGCCACACTTATCACTGGGACACAGAATTACGGAGGGAAAATAAGTGGAACGGGCCCCTACGCTCAATGTGTCTTTGACTCTAGAAGCTCCATTCTCAAGACCTGAGGCCTTTCCAGTGGATGGGAGCCAACATATTGCTCCCAGTCTCCCTGAGTGGGGCAGAAGGAGATACCATGGATGACCAGTTTCAGAGGCTGAGTCCTCCCTGTGGCACAGAAAACAACAGGTGTGGAGTTTTGTGCCCTAAGGGGCACTAACCGGCCCCACCGTGAAGACACTGTCAGCTGAATTTCCTCAGCTCTTGAATCCCTACACAGAACATCCGCTGGAAGGAACCCCATGTAACTAAAGCCTGAGTCTGCTTCCTGTGGGGAATTTTCCTTAATGAGCGTCTTGTGGCTTCCCCTCCTCTGTGGGATTTTTAAATGTGTTTCCTCAAGTCAGTGACGTCTTTATCCTGGATTCCAGAGTTTGCTGGCTATCAGACCTCATACTTAAGATTCTTCCTTCTAGGAGTTCACAAATACAACTCCACAAAGTTGGCTGAATTTGTTTTCCAGGTGCCTAGACAACAATTAAAATGATGTGGTATTTTATTTGATAAAAATTATTTGCTTTGATATAATGACTTCTCAGATAGTACTTTCTAGATGCAGGTGTTGTTTTACATATATTAACTCATTTATTTCTTGAAAATTTTATGAGGAAAGGGTTACTATTATCCCTACTTACACATGGGGAAGCTGAGGAAAAGAGATTGGCTTGCAACTAGTTCATTACGGTCAGGCAACTAGTAAACGGCAGAGACCATATTCAAACCTAGAGACTGGCTACAGAAACCTGCTTCTGAGCCACTGCACTCTTATCTATTTGAAACACCTTCCACTGACCATTTCTATGCGGCTTGACTCTACAGTGGTACCAAATATAATTTCAACAGAATTGTTTGGTTGAAGGATCAGGTGTTCAGAACCTGTTGCCAGTGAACTAGAGAGCTGTTCTCACTTGGCTTCATGACCCAAAAATGCTTAAAGTTTACAATCTAATGAGAAGAAGAAAATTCAATTAAAACAGACTTTGTATAGCCTTACAAAGAAATAAGCAGAAGCAAAGTTATGGAGTTGACCAGTTGGAACATCCTTTCCCAGCGTGTGGATACAGACACTTACTTGCCCACCAAGTATTTCGACCAACTTCTTTCATATTCCCCCATGACTTTATATCTAAGATAAACTCTAGTTAGAAGAAGAGAATATTAAAATAACCTCATATTTATCTATTTAGTAGAAAAGACGCTTTTAACTTTTCTGAAAATTTTTCTTTTTCTCAATTTTTAGCTCTCAAGTGACATGAGTGCAAATGTACGCTTCTTTCTTTGGCTCGTAATAGAAAATTTAAGTTTTCAGATTTGAATTGCTTTTGTGTAGGTGTACAACAGACAATCTCATTAGAACTTGTGAAAATACATTTATCCCAAACACTAGTGTGTACGAATGGTGTCATTATTGCTAATGACTAAATTGTCCTCTCTTTGGGCCTGTATTAAAATTGAATTTCCTGTGTTAATGCTCTCTATATATCAAGGGAAAGGAATAGATGTGATCTTCTGATTGTACATAATTTACACTCTTATAAAGAGAGTCTGAATTTATCTAATGATGTTAATTTTGGAAAGATTTTCTAAATTCATAGAAAGAGCAAGAAAACTCATATTTGTAAAAAGGAATGACTGACTGAATGAATCTTTTTCTCCCCGGGCTAAAACAATGTTTCAAGAACAGATTAAAAAGCACCTCGGTCAGATGAGGACACTTAATTCCACGTGGAATATTGGCGAACCCAGGAGTATGAACAGTATGAGCATGTAGGGGAATCGTTCCCTGGCATGGTCTCAGGAAGGACCTTCTGTGTCTTCCTGGCCCTCAGGAAGGAGGACCACCTTCCTCATGAAAGCCTGAGGTTGAGGGTATACCCACAAAAGAAGGCTTGAATCTCGTTCACATGTCTGACTCTCTAAATCAAGGAAGCGTGTGTCTTAAACTGTGTATCTGTTAAGCACATTGACTGCAGCATCTGTCAAACTATCTGACTTTGAACTTCACCACCACCCACCATCCCCAGCATGTTCATTTATTGATCACGTGACCCCAGGAAAGTTATCTCCTCTCGAGGCCTCAATTTGTTCATCTGAAAAGTGATTTTGTCATCACATAACCATCCTCAGTGGGTTTTGGTTAAGGGAGAAAGGATGTGTGTGCCCTGGGAAGATCAGCTGGCATAGAAGTAAGTGCCTGACTATTTTTTTAAAGAATCGAAAGCGTGACATATAATAAGCACAAAATATACATAAACTATCACTAGTTAGGTTGAAAATTAAACCAAGCCCCAAACATCGAAATGCTTATTTTCCTTGATGATTCCAACCATCGCCTCTGAAAGCCACATGGAAGGAAACAGCAGACTGGTTGTGATATATTAAATTATAAGTGAGGACTAATTTGAGAATCAAAGATGCTCTCTGGGAGATATCACGCCACTGATAGGAAAGGCATTAGCTGTCTCCCTCTGTCTCATGTATTTGTACTCTCTGTCTTGGAAATCTCCTTCCCCACAGTTTCGGGATCTTGATGTTTAATTTAACACAGAGGTCTCAGAGACGCACAGCGGGGGGTTGTTCCTGGTATTTCTGGCATTGAGGAAATTGAAATGTACATGTTTTTTCTCATGTATCAAAGACAGGCAAGAATCTGAACTGACATTTTATATCAAATGAATTATGAACTGTGTACTTTGTACCTAAGGGACCAACAACTAAATTAGAGTTTAAGATTAAAAAACAGAGAGAGAGACAAAAATAGGTTTTTAATAAAACATACAGTTATTTCTGCTATTCTGTCTCTTGGTGACATGGCCAAACACAGTCCTTACTGTAGAATCAGTGAATTGATGCTGGGTAGGCTAAAATCTCTAAATTTTAAATACATTTGTGTTAATGTATTTAAATACAAATGTATTTAAATCTTTAAAATTTAAATACATTTGTCCGGTGAAACATTCTTGATAATCTGAAGTTAACTTTTCTCTTTTTGTCAATCCTTCCTTGCTTAGAAAAAAAATTAAAAAGTAACATTTGCCAGTTCTTACTTCCTGAGAAAATATGAGATTAGAAGTTGCTTGAGGGAAAAAAAAATTGTATACAGGATAAAAATGATACAAAAGTACCATATTCTTTATCTCCTCTCTTTATCTGTAATTCCTACACACATATACACTCACACACAAGCAAATTAACCTTGTGATTAAGAGCATGGATTCTAAAATCAACCAGATTGGGTTCAAATTAAGGAATTAAGTTATACAATCATATATGCTTTGCCTCATTTTTTTCTTGCCATAAAGCGGGAGAAATGGTAGTAAGTACCTCATAAGTTTGACACTGAGGGAATTATGTATGATAAATGCATGCAAAGAATATAATACAGTGCTGGTCACATAGTAATTGTGTATTACTTTGCAAAGGTATATCCTCCAACCATATGTGACCAGAATGGGTAGCAACAAACTAGCACCCCCTTTTTAATGGCTACTGATTCCTGAAGTAAAGGCAACATTTGAATTAAACTTTTAAGGTGAAGGAGGATCCTGTCATGTTTATGCAATATACCCAATAATCATTTTTGAAATTACTAATTGAAAATTCTTGGGAATTGGGGATGATCTATGCTTTCTTTTTCTAGGCAAAGCTCTGTTTTGATTACCATGCTACTCTTCAAAAGTAGGTATTGTAATTTGTGCTACATATACATTAAAAAAGTGTTATTAATATATATATATATATATTTTTTTTTGCATTACGCGGGCCTCTCACTGTTGTGGCCTCTCCCGTTGCGGAGCACAGGCTCCGGACGCGCAGGCTCAGCGGCCATGGCTCATGGGCCCAGCCGCTCCGCGGCATGTGGGATTCTCCCGGACCTGGGCGCTAACCCGTGTCCCCTGCATCGGCAGGCGGACTCTCAACCACTGCGCCACCAGGGAAGCCCAAGTGTGATTAATATTAATACATGTATTTTCCACTTCTGAATTCCCCAGGTATATAAACCTAAAACTGACAAAATTCCTTGATATTAATTCCATATACTTTCTGATACCAGCGCTATACAATTTAGCACTTGTGTGGCTAAATTACTAGAAACAGATAACTCACTAATAGTCTGATTATGGATTTTAATCACATAAACTAAGTTACACATAGTTATTGATCATGATTGTGGTCAAATGAGCATCGTTTTATATTCTCAGATTCTGATATTAACTCTACTATTTATGATCTGAAATCAGTTCTTAGAAGTCTCAGCATTTTTTATCCTGCTGATGACTATTGTTTTAGTCTTCCTAATAGAGAATGTGAAATTAATGGCCCATTGAGGTAAGGGAGGCCCAATATATAATCTGAGTGTTTTCAGGCTAGATCTAGTTATTATTTGAGTAATTAATTAATCAACTTGCATACTGGGTCCAATCCCATTGTTAAAATGACCTTTATAACCAATCCTCTACACAAAGGGCCCAAGTAATCAGATTTTCAGGGAAAAATAATTTAATCTGTGCTGCCTGGAAACTAATTTGGATGAGTATGATGGTGTTCAAGATCATAGGAAGACTAAGAAATACTCTTAGGAATACTAAGAGGAACTGAAATGTCAAAAGCAAAGGCTGAAATAGAGTGTCTAGATCCACGAAGTCTCTCCAAAGAAAAAGAATAAAATCTGGTTGGTGGCTTGAGATGTAACAAAAAAGAAACTTTTGGACATTATGACCACCAACGTTAGGGCCTCTAATTAGTCTGACAAAGAGACAGTTCCACTCCCAGCTGAACAAATAACGTATCTAATGAAATTCAAAGTCCGTATTTTCCTCTGAGTACAGTGAACTGCATCATTCGCAGCTTTGGGGTATTTCAAAATCCACGGAGGATGACTTCCGTCTGTCTGAGGTTTCCTGGTTAACAAATTCACGGAAACTGTCTTGCAGAGTAATCTTAAGCAATTCTTTAATCTTAAACCACAAAGAGAAATGAAGGTAGAGGTATGTTGCCTTAGTTCTGTGGATGCTAATATGAAGTGGAATCTTTCATTTCTCAGAATGGTCAATAGCAATTAGTATTCAGTGGTGTCTTTTTATTCTGGTGCCCTTGACTCACCCTTGCTGCCCCTTTCTATATTACTCTTATTATAAACTGTAACTGGGAATATTCTTGCTTCTTTTCCATTCTAAATAAAGCATTCTTAGTGAACATGGGGATAATTTTTCATTTCATGAAGAACAATTACTAGAGCCACGTGAGATCTGCCAGTTGGGTTTTGTGTAACTTTTGACAGATATTTGCACCAATTTTCATTGAGGTGGTCTCACACCAGTAAAATGTCGGTGACGTTTTGGGTTTCCCTCAGAAATGTAGACCCAAATGAGTCAGTGAAAGACCAAAGATAAAAGTACCATCTTCAGGCTTTATCCAACGACATACTCCATAATGTTTTGTCACTGGGCTAAGAGGTAAATGATGGTTTTTTTACAAAATTTTTATTTTATGCACATGCTCTCTAGACAGGGCTTCTGTCCTAAATACTTCTCTATGACCCTGGTGACAACCTTGAGAAAATGTCATCATTTCTTTAACTTGGATCCATAAAACCTGTAACCCTTGCTAAGCATCTTGTTTTTCTGTTTTTCTCTGGAGACCTTTCTGGGAGATCTGACAGCCAAAGGTACCTTGAAAAGAGAGGGGGAAAAACGTCCTTGAGAAACTGAGACAGACTAAGGAAGACAGGCAATTTTTCCAAATCTCTCTCCCCAAATAAGCCTCCTCAAGGTTTAAATGACTTAATCATTTAAAAAAAAAATAAGCTTCAAAAATGTCTTCATTCCAAACCTCCTAGCTATAAGATTTCTCCACTCCTCAAAGCAATACCCACACTCAGAATTGGTTCTTTGGGCTCCTGAGGACAGATGGGAAAGAAGCAGGGACAGGAGGCAAAACCCTTTCTGTGTGTGTGAGTAGGGGCAAGATTCTGGCTTACTGAGTCACTTTTTTTTTGTTTTTTTAATTAATTTATTTTATTTATTTATTTTTTTTGGCTGTGTTGGGTCTTCATTTCTTTTTTTTTTTTTTTTTTACATCTTTATTGGAGTATAATTGCTTTACAATGGTGTGTTAGTTTCTGCTTTATAACAAAGTGAATCAGTTATACATATACATATGTTCCCATATCTCTTCCCGCTTGCGTCTCCCTCCCTCCCACCCTCTCTATCCCACCCCTCCAGGCGGTCACAAAGCACCGAGCTGATCTCCCTGTGCTATGCGGCTGCTTCCCACTAGCTATCTACCTTACGTTTGGTGGTGTATATATGTCCATGCCTCTCTCGCTTTGTCACAGCTTACTCTTCCCCCTCCCCATATCCTCAGGTCCATTCTCTAGTAGGGCTGTGTCTTTATTCCTGTCTTACCCCTAGGCTATTCATGACATTTTTTTTTCTTAAATTCCATATATATGTGTTAGCTTTAAAAGGCATTGCTTAAAATAACAGTTAGGAGTTCAGGTTTTAGAGACAAGTTGCTAGTTTCAAACAGCAGTTCAACCACTTATTAGCTATATGCACTTGTGCAAGTCACTTATCTACTATGGTCTGAATGTTTGTGTCATCCTCAAGTTCATAAGTTGAAACCTTTTACCCCAATGTGATGGTGTTAGGAGGTGGGACCTTGGGAAGTCATGAGGGTGGGGCCCTCATGAATGGGATTGGTACCCTTATAAAAGAGGCTCCCAAAAGCACCCTTGCCCCCTTCCACCATGTGAAGACACAGCAAGAAGTTACCACCCATGAACCAGGAAGTGGGTTCTCAGGAGGCTGCATGGTAAACAAGAAAAAAGATGGAGTTTTAAATCAAAATACCCATGACTGAGTCGCAGCCTGGCACTTAGAGCAATCACAAGGAAGTGTAAAAGTAATGCAATACTCACACCTTCTAATTCATGGTCCAATTATAAGGTCAAATGAATGCGTACCAAACACTCCTCCCCAGTAGACCCATCTCAGAAAACGATCTCATCTTAGTCACTCTGACCTGAAATTTAGGATCCAGGCTTCTTTCTCCCTCTGCATCCCCACCTCTGTTCCATCACCAAATCCTCTGTACATTTTTCTTCCCAGTTTCTGCCTCGCTCGCTGTGCTCAAGCCACACCTCCTTCAAGGCCCAGGCCAAGCGTTCCCCTGTCTTGGGCCAGCCTGAGATGTGCGTCCCCCAGTGATTCATAAGTCTCAGCTCAAATATGATCTGCCCCCTACCCCACCTAAAGTATCAGCTTTGCCCTCACCTCCTCCCTCATCACTCCCAATCCCTTACATTAGAACTACTTTTGATTTGCTAAAATGTTCTCACCACACACACACACACGCACACAGAAGGTAACTGTGAGGTGATGGACGTGTTAATTAACTTGTTTGTGTTAATCACTTCACAGTGTCTACATCTGTCAATTCATCCCACTGTATACTTTAAATATACAGTTTTATTTGTCAATTATACCTTGATAAAGCTGGGGAAAAAAAAGAACTCATAAAAAGTGGGGGGGAAGAAAGAAATGATTCTATTTCTTTTTTTTTCTATTGTCTCTCTCTCCTTAATAAAACTGTTTTAATTTGTCCATCACTATATTCCCAGAGCATAAGACAGTGCCTGGCATATAAGTAGTTGCCTTTTAATTATTTGCTGACTTAATAGGTTATATATTTTATATATATACATACTTTATATAAATATGTAATTATATCATATCATTATCTTATAATATATCTAAAATATTAAATTTGTATATTTTATATAATTATACAATATAGTTATGTAATATAATGTTAAATGTATATATTTTGTATTATTATAATATGTGTATTTTATATAACATAATTATATAACAATGTTTCTAATGCTATAGTTACATTATTGTGTATTATATATGCATAGGTATACATAAATACACACATATATGAAATACTTATTTCTATGGGGATACTGGGAAATGAATCATTCATACCTTACTATAGGAGTATAAATAAACACAACTTTCTGAAAAGCAGTTTGTCAGCTTATATCTGAAATGGTGGTAATATTCATTCCTATTGACTCAACAATTCTAAAAAGCAAAACAAAATGTGCATTTATTAGGATACTCTGAATATTATTTATGATACTGAAAATGATATCATTCTATATCAATATCAGCTTTAAGTGAAAACTCTACATTTATAAAAATGTTACATGCAATTATTTTGAAAAGTTATGTTACTAAAAACTATTTAATGACAGAGGGAGTTTTCACTATACACTGTAAAGTACGCAAAGTTTACAAAATAACATATTAAAAGTATTCAGCATAATCATTTCAAATGATATGTTATATATATATATATTTAACTATATATACAGAGAGAAGAAAGACAGGAAACAGTCTATAGTAGTATAACAATGGCTATTTCTGTGTAGTGTAATTATGGATAACTGTTTTCTTCATTTGCTTGATAATTTTCAAATTTTCTACCATGAACGTGCGTTATTTTATAGTTAGAAAAATACATGCTTTTAAAAGGGGGCTCTGTTCTGCAAGAACTAAATTTTAGCATTTCTTTAATATTTGTTTGATGAGCAATATTGAATTCTCAAAATTTAAGTGCTCTAAAGTTCACAAAGAGAAGTGAAAAGATCTCTGCTCTTAAGTAGCTTATATTACCATTACTTTGGCATACTACAGGGAAAAGCAATGGCAAGACTTAAACTTAAGCTTCACCTTGGTGTTGAGAGATGAATTATGGTCTTGGAAATGAAAGAGACATGTATGAAACTATAGGATGCTGTTTACTAGTCATGTATTTCAGACATGTTGCTTAACTTTTTCTAACCTTAGTTTTCACATCTGTGAAACAGAGACATTGACAGAAATCAGTGATAAAATGAATGTTTTGTAAAGTGGTATTTCATATCTAATTTGATGTTTGCTGGGTTAGTTATTTTCCAAGCAATTAATTTCTTTTATGTTGAAAAAAGCATTCATTTTCAGATAATTGAGTCTGTACTTGTAAATGGGAAATACGGTCTGGATCCTACCAATTATTAGGGTCCTAGGTTAAAGATTTCTTCCTGCACATCTTTCTTCTTACCAACTCATCCATTATGCATTTATTCACCCATTTATTCTGTCCATTTTTACAGGACGTCTTTCATATACAAAGCACTGTCCTAGGCACTGTGATATCTACTTAAATACTTTGCTTCTTTAATAACATTCCTCCGAGATTCTATGTGTCCATTGAAAAATCATTGATCTGACATCTTTAGCTCTCCGAAGACCATTTTGAATCAACCACATAGCCAATCTGAATGACAGTGATGAACTCCAGTGTCAAGCAGGCCAAAATTCAGATGCTCAGTGAGGTTTCAGCCACGTCACTTGAAGGAAGGAAAGTCAGAGTATGCCTGTGTCCTGCCCTGGTCACGATGCACAAGGGAGGGTTTAGTTTAGGCATAAGCCTTGATGGTTTGAAAGGACATTATCAAGATGGAACACATCCAAATCAGGTAACAAGGCTAGATAGTGGTTGAGGAATCCTCTTATATGAAACTCATTGCAGGGAGCAGAGATGTTTAACCGGAAATGGGGAAATTTAGTGGAAAAGAGGATGACTAGTTAAAAATGCCTGAAGTTCTATCCCTAACGGTAGTGATGGCTTGTTCTCGGGGATCAGCGTGACTCAGACAAGGTCCCAAAGAGTTCAGTGTCATTAGCACAAACAACCACATGTACCCACTGCCCAAGATGGTCCCAATTCATGCCTGCTGCCGCTCAATTCACCCATGTTGGTTATTTACAGTCCCCTGTTTTGCTCTCAGAAGGTGCCGATATGGGCAAAAGATTATATTCAGCCTAAGTTTTGTAGAAATAATATAGTTTCTAGCTCTCCCTCAGAAAGAACTAGCCAACAAGAAGAACAATAATATAATGGGGTGACTTACAAAGCAACTATTTTCCTATCACTGGTAATGAACAGACACCTGAATGCCACTTGTTTGGGATGTTTTAGGCAAGAATCCTTTATTCGGTGGGAAGTTAGACTTGGTAGCATTTAAGCTCTCTGCCCTCCAAATTTGAAATGCTTTGACCATTCTGTGGTCAAAGATCACTTCCATGACATGCCTCTAGATAACATTTAATTTTCCAAAATCTGTTTCTCTTACTAATGTAAAGAGCTCTCCACGTTGCATTTCATTGAATTTCTGTGGGCTTTGACTCGTTCTTGAGAACTAGCAGATTCATACTAGTAGTTCTGTGTGAAGTTCCTCATAGATAATGAGATGCTATGATAAAGAAATAAGACCAGAAAGTGCTTCTGAAGAATATGACTTGGACAGAAAATAAATCCAACCTTTACGAAAACGAATCTGTTTAATATTGTAAATGGTTTTTTTTCCTATTTATTTAATGTGTTTAATATTTATTCTCTCTTATAAATCACCTACTATAACATGCTGTTTTGTGGTATAAAATTAAGAGCACTGCCCTTGAACTTAACCAGTCCCAGTTTAAATCCTCACTCTGCCAGTAACCAGTTTTGTGATTTGAGATAAAATACGAACCCCTCTGAACCTCAAATGCTTTATCTAATACTACAGAGAGATAACACTACAATTTTGCCCTGTGATTCTGAGGATTGGAAATAATCATGTAAAAGAACCTGGCACACAGTATGTGTTCCAAAAGTTAACTCTTATGAGAGTCTCTTTCGCTAACATTAAATCTGTTTTAACCTACTTGTCACTGTTTAATGCTGCTCTATTTGTGCATCCTTGCGCTCAAGGTTGACTGTCCATTTGTTAGCACATCTGCATATTCCTCATAATTAATATCTTTTTTAATGACATATGGTTTAGTGACGGGAAATGGAGTCTTGCCTTCTGTTTTCAATTTGTTTATGACTCAACGACTCAACAGATGTGTCTGAACTTTAATTTTCCATTCTGGAAACTAGAATTTAAAATCCTTGCTCGTATGTAACTATTTCAGAAAATGAGAGGAAAATGTGTAATCCAGGGATTTTTGACCATGTGCCAGGCTATTCAGTGATGCAGCCAGGATGTATATAGATGAAAGGCCGTGGTTTCTCTTATGTTAACAGGGAAACCTAAATGAGGATGCCAGCCATCTAATCTCTGAAATGAGAGAGTAGTGTGAGCTGGGCTGAAGTCAGATTTTAAGTGAAACCAGTAGAAAGCATGACATCTGCTTGGAAGGAACACGAGCGGAGGTGATGAGAGTCTTGGGCCCTGGAATTAGGCTGAGGACATGGTGACTCCACGTGACCTACTTACCAATGCCCCATGACCCTGTCTGTTCCTCTGAAAGCCAAGGTCCAGTGCGTATTTGGTTGTGAATTTCTAACTTCTAAAACTCCTGAAGCACTTACACCTCTTTTATGCTCTGTACACATTCTGTGTTATTTGACTCATGTCTTGTCTCTCTGTTAAGTAAAAAGTTGGTGATCTAACCCCCCTTTCTATTTATTCTGCCCTTTCCCCACGCCCAGCAAAGAACCTTGTGCAGAGTGGCATTCAATATCCTTTATTACAGGTGTGAATTTCATACAAAACACTATAGACTTCTTTGATACCTTAATGCAGCATCTTATTCCAGTATTTTGAAATGCACACTCATACACCCCCACATCACACTGTAGTAGTAACAAGTTGGTGGGCTGTCCTGAGACATTGGTGTGTGTGTGAAGCATATTTGGATGTGAATGTGCAAAATACATGAATTCATTTCTTCCCCACAAATTTCTTCTTCTGGTCACTATAGCTTTGGTAGTCACTGGCCACCTGAAAAGAAAGCCTCTGTTTTTGCTTTCTAGAGTTCCTCCCAAGAGTTCTATAAATCTGTATGGAGCAAATGTTTGGGGCATTTTGTTTGTTTGTTTAGGGAAGCGTCTACAAGTGTACATCATACAAAAGTTTAATGCAATCAGACATTCAAAAGATTATGCCATCTAGACTCGTCCGCTCTGTGATTTAATTTATTGCTTAATGTTCTATATGCATTTTGCCTTCCAAAAAAGGTTAAATTTGAAATTTTAGTGAAAACACCCTTCCTTTGAATTTATAGATTGAGGTAGCCCAGTTGCGTTTGTAGAATTAGTATTTACTGGACAAGATGGGTTGATTCACGAGGTTGTGGAGTGCTTGCCTCGCGAGGGTCATATTAAACTTGAGAGAAGCTTTTTGAGCAACATAGCATCTTGGAGACAGTATATCAAGCTGATAGATACATGGCTCTTGCGTTAAGAAACCAGGGGTGGAATTACGGCTAGTTCCCAGTTATTGCTTTGATGCTAAAGACCCTCAGAGGAATAGGTCTAGGATAAAAGGGGTTAACTGGAGGGGAAAAAACGTTGCCAGAAGTCAGTGTTACTGAAAGCATGTAGAATGAATAGTTATATGTCAATAATTTAAGATGATCGCTTTGTTTGGAAATATTTGGGGATTTTATATAATTGGAGTGTGACCAATTTAACGGAGCACATTTTCTTGTTATCACTCAAAAGAGAATCCAAGATACTTTATTATTATTATTATGGAGCATCTTCTGGGCATTTTTTCTTTCCCGACAGCATGGTAATGCAGTTTTTAACACTTGAAGGGGTTTTGTGTAAATATTTAAAACTCTAATTTTTTTCATGCTGATGACTTATCAGAGCGGATTCTTATTCCGAATTTGGATTGTCAGTGATATTATATTCCTTGACAGAAAAGTTAGACAAAAAACAATCAAATGAGGGACATGGTTTTATATGTTATACATTATATGCAATTTGCACGTTACTTTTTGCCCAGGCTCTTTTGATATGTGTGCATTTGTTATACATCAATGAAAGAATATATATCAAATAAGAAATCAGCATGGTTATAAGTATTTGTACTCACAGACAAAATATCAATTAAAAAGTCTTTGGCAGCGAATGTCCCTCAATCCAAAGATTTATAGTTAAGTTACTGGGTATCTGGCCCTGGACAGCCACATTATTGCCTTTCCTAGGTATGTCCTATTTCCACTACCCGAGAGAACTACTTCATACCATTTCTTCTCTGTTCAAGCAACCAGTTCACTCCCACACTTTGGCACAGAGCGGACGCCTTTGCTTTTATTTTGCTCCCTGGGAAAACGGATGCCATCAGAAGAGACAGTTGCTGTTTTCCCATCACCAGATCTACCTAACTCTACATCTGCAGCCTGGGTCTGTATTCACTTCTGCACAGTGGTGGGCTGTCCCTGCTCTATTCGACAGCCCACGTGCACCAGCTCTCAATTCAGTTGGCTCGTGCCTTGGCTTGCCTCTCTCTCTCACACACACGAGGACTTTGCTTTGGCAATTAATTATTCTTCCTTCTCCTACATCATCATTTCCCCTAATCTCTTCTGGGTCATTCCAAGAAGCATGCAAACGCTGCAACCTCTCCCGGTGTTTAGAAAGCCTTCCTCTGATACCAGAAGCTTCTCTAAGTGTTTCCGCATTTTCTTCTCCCCTTTAGAACAAAATCCCTCAGGAGTCTTCTAGGCTCACTCTACCCACTCATTGCCTCCTCTCTCATTCCCTTTTCAGTTTTTCCCCGAATCAAACTGCCACGCCCACCACTGAACTGTGTGTTCTTGACAAGGTCACGTCCACTTGGCCAAAGACAAAGCTTAATTCTTAGTCTCTTCCTTCCTGAAACTCAGCACATATGACGGAGTCGATCAGGCCTTCCTTTCTTCACTTGGCTCCCAAAATGCGTCTTCTGTTAGCTTCTCCCCTACCTCAGTGTTCACTCCTGTAAGTAAATCTCCTTCGTTGCAGAGACCTCCCCCTCCCCCAACCCCTCAAAAGTTTGGAGGACCCCAGACCTCACTGCTCAGACCTCTTCTACACTCGCTCTATTTACACTCACCCTCTCGTTTATTCCATCACATCTCGGCCATGAAATACCACACGGACATTGATCCACAGTTCTTATCCAGACTCATATCTGCCACTTCGTCCTTGGTGTAGCCACTGTAGTTGTGTAATAAACCTCTTAAATGTAATGTGGACAAAAGAGAACTCTTGATCCCCTTCCTATCCCATTTCTCCTCTCAGGTGCCAGTCACCCGGGTGCTTGGGCCAAACACATTGGCATCACCTTTGACTCCTTTATTGTCTATCAGCGACACATGCCACAGTCAACTGAACCGCAAACTAACGCCCCCATCTCCACTACTGGTACTTGCATGTAAGCTGCTGTCATCTGCTAGCCTGGATGACTGCAATAGGTAACTTCCCTGCTTCCAACCTTCTCCCCATGCCTCCCTGACTTAGCTTTTTGTGTGTAAAGTGGTCTTCTGACAACTCAAGCCCGATTCAAACTGAAAGGTTATAATTTAGGGAATGAGTAAATTTATACCTTGTAAAATTAAGATTATACATTTTTCTGAAAATTTATTTTGTCATAAAACACTATATCCAGTTTCCCTACCACATGTGGATGTGAAAGACATAAAGCTAATAGCAAGTTGAAATAAATTATATGTATCTTAAAACCTGTGACCTACTGCAACACATTTTTATTTTCCCTAAAAATCATAACATTTAAAAAGAATTTTCTTTAAGGTATTTTAAACTTATTGCAGGAGCAAATATTCTATTAAATTGAGTTCCTATTACCTAAAAATAATTTTTATTATGGAAAATTTTCATAAAAAGATTAACAATTTGTATTCACTGTCTCTAAACATTTAGTTACTCTAAAAAAAAGTCCTTGATCTTGCCTTTCTGAAGGCAACTTGAAGGTTATTTGAAATTAAGAAGCATATGAAGTTTTAATTTATTGCAAGTTCAGATATTTAATTGGTTAGCCACACTATCATAATTCATGGTTTATGAATATTTGATCCAGTGTTTAAGGTAGAGGTTGTACCATTATAAAGAAATCTCAATGAAATTATTGCTTAAATGTTTAAAGAAATTATCAAATGCAGATTAATTTTTCATTAGCAGGTAACTATTCTTTTGGCATTTATTCTTACTGATGAGCATTTAATTTATTAATCTGTGCCTGGACCAAGAAAAACAATTTGCAGATTCTTTAAGTGTGGCTCTATTTAAAACTTCTTTTGTTAATTTTACTCATTAATTTCACTAAAACTTATTACCTTGATCTATCTATCTACATATCTATCTATCTGTCTATCTATATACACATTACCGACCTGGGACAAAAATCTGTGACTTCACAAGTGTACACACACCAAAATTTACCAAGAAGTAAACTGTGCTCCTTGCACCATTTTAGTTAATTGCCACAAATTTAACTTCTTTAAAAACTCCACAGAGTCAGTATTATTGGACATACACTTATAAATGAAATGACTTTACATCAGTGAGGTTAAGAACTTGCCAAAATGTAATCAGCTTTGAATTTTGTGAACTGAATTGGTGAGGATGAGATTTGAAACTTCAGCTATCTGACTCCTAAATCCAGTCTCCTTTGGAAAACTAACATTATCTAGCTCCCTAAAATATTTAGATTTATGTAAGAAGTGTAAATTTTTTCAACTTACTAACCAAAATAAATAATTTTTTAATTGTAAATTTAAAAAAAGAGAGAGATTTGTATTTGTTTATTGCTTTTTTTCACAGGGAATCAGAGTAGACATTTTATTTTAGTTCAGTTGTGTCTGTCTCTTTGCTTATCTACCCTGATCAATAATTACCAAATCTGTATAATTATATGATTGTGATTGAGGAATAATTGTGATGAGTTGTAACGGATGTTAAAACTATACTTCCAAAATTTAGAAAGAAAAGCTTTTGCTTGTTAAATAATTCCCTCTCTCTTCAACTTAGAAAGTCACTCTTACTTAGCCAGAGTGGCCTTTATTTGTTTAGAATCATGACATTTCCTTGATTAAGACCGTGCCGTGGCTCCCAACCCCATTTAAAATGGAGTTTGACTTTGACTTTCAAGGTGTAGCCAAGAAGGCTCTAGAGGTATCTAGACCGAGCCTAGCTCTCCAGCTTTTCCTCTCTTCTTCTTCCTCTCCTGAGTTAGTTTCAGTCGCGCTGGTTTCTTTCCACTGTTCCTTACACACAGCCAGTGCTTTCCCTTCCTCGCTGCCTTTGCCCTGCCTGCTCTTTGGCTGGATTGCTGTTCCTCTAAACGGCAGGTAGACATTCAGGTAGACATTCTCATGACCACCTCCTTATGTTACTGAGGTCTCTGCTCTAATGTCACCTAATGACGTGTTCTTCCTATGGCTCTCCTGTCTAATCTGAATTGTTGTGTAATAACCAAAATCTTCACTCCTTTTCACTTTCTCTCCACTTACCCTGCGTTAGTCTTCACCTGAGCACTTAGTGCCATCTGGTAGGGTCATCGGTATCTATTTGTTCATCGCTCGCTCTCTCCGATTACATAAGTTCCGTAGGGTCAGGGGTCATGTCAACTGAGGGTTGACTCAGTGTTATTAACCCTCCACACAAAGAACACTACTTTGCACAGAGTAGAGGCTCAATAAATGTTTACTGAATAAATTAGTGAAGTATCGATGAATTCAGAACCCTTACAACAGACTGATGAGACACGGAATCTAATTCTTCCATTCTCATCAATGGCCATTCACTAGCTTCATAGTTCATAAGACAGTTCTCCCATATTGGAGGGTATATAAAAGTCACACACTACGTCAAGTTATGTATAAACGGAAGTTGAAAATGAATCCTGATAGCTGTTTTCATTGTTTTGATTCCTTCTCCTCCTTCAGCAATGGCCTCTAGTAATCCTTGGTCAATAAGAACTTTTATTACAATAATCAAAAATTGCATTATAGTAGTACTTAAATTATGCTAAGGGAAGTTCGGATTAGTCCAGTATAATAACAATAGCTAACAGTTAATAATTACCAGGACCCCATAAAAGGTCCTTTATTTACATTGTCTCTGGTCTTCACAGCAATCCTAAAAAGGCAAAATACTATCCCCGTTTTAAAGACAAGAAACATAAGCTCAGAGTTCCCTGGTAATTTTCCCAAAGGCACAGAACTGTGCTTAATTTGTTTTTGAGTTTCTGACTAGCTTTGGAACACACTCTGATATGAGACGTTCATTCAAGTTATACCTGTTGGAAAAATTTATTGAATAGCCAAAGTCTTCTGGTCCATTTTTAAATTTTAATTTCTTAATAGAATAGGCTTCACTCATTTCTTTTAGGCCTTCTACAACTATCCAGATAGATTTCCCTAACAGATTATATCAAGCAAGTATGCTGACTTCAGGAAGAATTTGCCAGAGATTCCACTAGACTAGAAAAAGTCTGTGCCCTGACTTGTAACATATTTGAATAAAGGCAGCATCGCTGTGAGAACGGGCAACCAACTGTATAAAACACATGAGGAAAGAAGCTTAGTTTTTATATTTTCATAAGTGAGAATTAAGGCTGGAATGTGCTACTTTCTTTGTAGAAAAATACAATTTTAATAAACCTTCCTCAAAAAAAAAAAAAAATCCAGTTGTGTTCATGGTCGTGGTATGATTAAGGAAACAATGGGTGACATCAGTGGAAGAAATAAAAGATCCGGACTCCTTCACTGTTCAGTTGCTTGATTGTTGAACAAAGAGTTAAATTAAAAAGGTACTTTAATATTTGCTTCATTAAATCCCCTCCGTGTTTTCAATTAGGGAAACAGAAGTACAGGTGGGGATGTGCTGCCTGCTCATCTGTCTTGCTGTTTGCGGGGGGGAGTGGCTTTTAAGATGGAAATACTCATGTAATTGTGTTGAAATGAACAATAAGGAAGTACAGTAGTTCCGGAATGAAAATGTTAAATTAAATGGACCATGTTTAACATTGTTGTTGATCCTGAGGAACAGTTTTTCCAGTATATGGAGCATTTCGATTCCATCCAGCATATGTTCTCCACAGTTTTCTCTGCTCTAATTCATCTGTGTTTTTCGACAGCTCCAGATGGCGTGCTGCCTCCGAGGCTTTCATCTGCCACTCCAACCAGTCTTCAGGTTGTCTGGTCTACACCAGCTCGGAACAACGCCCCCGGCTCTCCCAGATACCAACTCCAGATGAGGCCCGGCAACTCCACCCACTGGTTTCTAGAGTAAGCATTCTACTTCGTCCATCCCTTCTAACAGTCACCCGGGTTTTACAACGTAGCCATAAATTCACTATATCTTAAATTTTTAACAATAAGTCAGTTCTTACTGGCAACAAATAAAAACCTCCTTTCCAAAGTTCAAACAAACAAAAAGCAACACCCTAGGAGATCATTATTTGCTTTGCAAATTTTTCATTTATAGAGGCTTAAAGTAAGATTCCTTCACCCTTAACTTTTCATGAGCACATGTATTGCCAAGAGCAGGCACACACCTGAACCCCACAAAATCTGCTGTCTGACTATGGCTGCAAAAGTATAATACTTATTCTACAAATTCCATGTGCCAATCAGTCTCAATACTAGAGTAGAATTCACTCCAGGCTACTACTAGAATTTACATCTCATATAAATGCAATAATACAAACCCTTAGCCAAAGGACTGCTTATTTTAAAAGAGATATCACGCGATGACAGAAAACTGCAGCACTGAGAGGTATGTTGACATTCCCTGAAAATTCTTTAAGATTGTACTTGTTTTTTATTCCTTTGAATGTCTAAAGCTTCTTAATTTTAGAATTTCTTTTCCATATAGGTTGTTTTCCGGTCCTTCTGCATCGTTAAGCTATGAAGTGAGAGATCTCCAACCGTACACAGAGTACGAATTTCGGTTGGTGGTCTCCAATGGATTTGGCAGTGCACATAGTTCTTGGATTCTGTTCATGACCGCAGAGGACAGTAAGTGGTCTGAAAAACACACAGCCAGATATTCTCTATATTAGGAAGTCTTAAAGTCTTCACTTTTTCCAAAACAAAGAAATAAGCCTCCTCTATTTTCTTGATGTTGAGGGACAGTAATCTTTTCCAGGACAAGAACGGTCAAAGTTTCCAGAAAGAAGAAAAATGGGGGCTTGGAGGGTTAGGCCTACAAACAGGAATATGTAATTCACAATAAATTATGATATGGACCCACTCAGCCCTTCAGGGTACATCTAGGTGTCCTGAAGGAGAAAGGTTATCCTTTTCTACTCTATGACCGAATATTACAAGTGTTCTCTGCAGAAGAACGTGGAATATGGACCTTACTTCATGAAATTACTTAGAGGTCATTATACTTTTTTTCTGGAAACAGATTCCATTGTACTTTTACTCATACCTGAAAGACAGCCTCCAGAATAGAGGAGTATAATCTGATAACAGTCATTCTGCATGGATTACAAAGAGTACATTGGGATTGTCTTATTCAACCAGTACAGAGAATTTTCTAGTTTTTCATGGAAGAGTTTGTTTGCATATATATGTTTTTTAGTCGGTTATATAGAGAAAATAAATGCATGGCAATCATATTGAGTTTTATACAAATTACTTCTTAAAAAGTATATATATGGAAGTATAATTTTTTAGAAAAGTTAGAAATTAAATCAAGCTACACAGAGTGAAGGAGGACACTGTATCTTTGAACAATGAGGTTTTTAGGGTTAATCTTGTCAAGTCTTTTAATCAGAGGCCTCTTAGAAGATGTTGCCCTGTTGGCCAATTGCCATTCTGGCTCTACATTCAATGAGGACCCAAGTGACTTTCAAAAGGCTGGATATTAATCTCAAAAGGCACGGTATTTGCAACAATATCAATTGTATATGAAATTGATTCTTTTATGTCTACAATATCCTTAATTATATTATTTTAGTGAGAACAAGATATCAACTGAGATGGAATCAGGCCTATCTACCTTCCTTAATGCTTACATTAAAAAAATATATGAACAATAATATATAATAGTTCATCCATTTCTCCCAATTTGTAATTATTCCCAGGGAGCAAGTTTGGTACTTTACAAGGACACATCCAGTTCTTTCCTCTCAAGGGTACCATTTAGTAAATTATCAGCAGAGTGCAATAAACGACACACAAAGCCCAGAAAGCATTTATGCACCACTCAAGGCGCCTACACCCCTTTTAGAGGGAACGTTACCTTCATTCTGGGGACTCTGACAGCATGAACACCAACTGTATACAGATGTATGAACCAGAGAGCTCCCACCCAAAATAGATTTTTGAAGAAACATTTTTTTAAAAAAAAAAACAACTGAAGATAAATTTCTAATCTCCTTAGATAGAGCATACTTGCTTGGCACTCAGTAGAAGTTAACCAAAAATAATTATTCACCCACTGCAGAGGTGATGACTCCATAGAATGCCACATTGGAAGAGGAGAGAAAATGTCTCCTTTTTTTTGCACCACAATTTCTATTCCCATAGACAGGGGGCAACACTCGGATTTCCTCCGTGGTGATCTTTATTGAATAGGGGTCAGGATCTCCTACATAAATAAATTCCCAAACATTGTAAAGTACCAATTAGTACAGCAGCCTCTGTTGAGCAAATTCCTCTCGTGCCTCATCTTACCATAAAACAAGTCTTACAGACTCAATGTGGTTAGAATTTTCATGCATGGAGACACTGCTGTCTTTGTGATTTTTTTAGGGCCTGGGTTCAAGGGCAATAGTGTTAACCCTTCATCTTCCTTCATTAAGAATTAGTAACACTTGATTGTGTAGCAGCTTTTAACCCAGTCTTCATTTTCATTGAAATCCTTTCACCAAGACAGATGACTTCTTCCTCTGCTTCACGCGTGATGTCACACACATCAGCAAAGGGCCAAAGGCTGACTGTCTGCCCCTCCAGGTTAAGTTACCAGTGCATGCTCGCCCCTGAGACATGATAACAGTGTCCTATATATTTTGGGTGTCAGTGGAGATGGATGCCATCTCTGAATGGATGTGCAATTGAGTTGACAAAGACCGAGTGATTGGCACTGGGCACAAGCAGTTTTTCCGTCAAGGCTTCAAAGCCTTGCTTATAAAACCACCCATGCTGGGGCTTCCCTGGTGGCACAGTGGTTGAGAGTCCGCCTGCCGTTGCAGGGGACACGGGTTCGTGCCCCTGTCCGGGAGGATCCCACGTGCCGCGGAGTGGCTGGGCCCGTGAGCCATGGCCGCTGAGCCTGCGCGTCCGGAGCCTGTGTTCCGCAACGGGAGAAGCCACAACAGTGAGAGGCCCGCGTACCGCAAAAAAAAAACCACCACCCATGCTGACAGCTCTATGCTGGTATCACGCTTCATACTTGATCCTAACTACCAACCTCCCAGTTGGCGAAGTGCAATTTCCAATGTAGAAATTCGACATATCACCTTACAGAATGAAACAGAGAGGTCACCTCATGCCCACATTTAAATTTCATGCCATCGCTAGGCACCTTTCCGCATCAGCCAAAGCCTCGAAACATTCTGGTGCCAAAAAAAACCTGTCACCAATAGCAATATTTCTCATATGATACCGTGAGAGCATGATATTCATCAAGCCTGTGACCCAGCTGAGAGCAGAAAGAGAAACCTAGGCAGGAAGGTACCTAGAGCCAGAGAAACAAATGCTTGGGTACAAAGAGAGTTTCTCATAGATGGAGAAAAAAGGCTGTGAGGAATTTTTTTTTTTTTAATATTTCATTCCTCTGTAATCATTTTCCTACCATTTTTTTAATTAATTAATTTACTTATTTATTTTGGGCTGTGTTGGGTCTTCGTTTCCGTGCGAGGGCTTTCTCTAGTTGCGGCGAGCGGGGGCCACTCTTCATCGCGGTGTGCATGCCCCTCACTATCGTGGCCTCTCGTTGCGGAGCACAGGCTCCAGACGCACAGGCTCAGTAGCTGTGGCTCACGGACCTAGATGCTCCGCGGCATGTGGGATCTTCCCGGACCAGGGCTCGAACCCATGTTCCCTGCATTGGCAGGCAGATTCTCAACCACTGCGCCACCAGGGAAGCCCCCTGTGAGGAATTTTAATAGTGTTTTTTCAAATAATTTGTCATTTACATCAGTGGGCCACCAATATCCAGTACCATGCAGTTTTAAAAATCGAGCGTGGGGGGCTTCCCTGGTGGCGCAGTGGTTGGGAGTCCGCCTGACAATGCAGAGGACACGGGTTCGTGCCCCGGTCCGGGAGGATCCCACATGCCGCGGAGCGGCTGGGCCCGTGAGCCAGGGCTGCTGAGCCGGCGCATCCGGAGCCTGTGCTCCGCAGCGGGAGAGGCCACAACAGTGAGAGGCCCGCGTACTGCAAAAAAAAAAAAAAAAATCTAGCGTGCTGCATGCCGCGGAGTAGCTGGGCCCGTGAGCCATGGCCGCTGAGCCTGCGCGTCAGGAGCCTGTGCTCCACAACAGGAGAGGCCACAGCAATGAGACGTCCGCACCCCCTGACAAGAAAAAAAAAAAAAAATCTAGTGTGCTGATGCCAAATAATAGTAATGCACATTTCCTATGAATATTTTAAATCCAGTTAAACTTGTGTTAATAAAAGATGTTTTTTCCAGCCAACTTGGTCAGTGTAGTGTTCGACTATTTGCAACCAGATAAATACAAACAACACATGATTTTTTTTTTTTTTTTTTTTTTGAACAAGCTGCTGGCAGTCTAAGCACCTGGAATGTCTGCAGCCTACAAAAATGCATTAAGATTGTGATAGACTTGGGAGCATGGGGTTAATAACATGAAGACACTTACCTATCAGCTGAAACTTTTTGATATCTTTTAACCAGAAATAACCATCTCTTCTGATTTTATTGTTTGTCCCTCTCTTTTGTGTGCTTAAAATTGTTTTCTGTGCAGTATAGGCATGTGAAAATGGTAGCTGGCTGGAAGGGAAAGTCTCCTTCAACTTCAGCTTAAATGTGCGTGTGCTCTTTTGCCTACTAAAATCCTGCCCTGTGTAAAATATAAGATAACCCACTTTTCTTGAAAATTGTAGATTCCCTAGACTAATAAAATTCAGATTTCTCCCAAGGTTTCTTAGCTAAAAAGACTGAACTCTGGACTATCTCTTTATTTGAGTCATTTTAACAACAAACATATATGTATACACGATTAGATGAACCTGATGAAAATGAGATTCTTTTCTAAAAATCACTTCTCTACCCCCGAAACAAAACAAAACCGAAAATCCAGATTGCTTCTAGAGATGACCATTGAGTTGTCAAATACTTTTCAAAGACTAAAAGTTGAATCATTTCACTAAATTTGTAGTTAAAAACTCCACATTTGTATTTCTAACCATTAATTTAAGAGGCATTATTAAATAAAGTTTGTGGGATTTGAACAGTTGTTTCTGTAGATTTACTTAGACAGTTTTTTCATGTGTTCATTATTTTGCTAACAGACTGATTGTTCATGAGTTTTGACTGGCGTCTGCTAAAAGATAGAAAGATGTATCTTATTACTTACACGGTGAGATTTTCAGTACTATTAACGTATTGTATTCACTCATAGTATTAGGTTTTACTGTTATTTTTTCCGTACTTAAAATTACACTGTGAGCAAAGGATGAAGCAATGAGGGAAATTATCATAGTACCTGGGTCCTGTTTTACTTTCCTCATTAGCAGTTTGGAGCAGTTTTCCCCTTTCATTCATCTTTAAGATTCTCATAAGCAGTTTACAAAGCAACAGTTGTTCTTCTGCAGTAAAAGAGAAAGATCTTGCAATGTTCATTGAAATCTGTATCAGAACACATTTCTGCCTCGTTTGTTGTCTGACCACATTCTAGTCATCCATCAAGCCCCAGCTCATATGTCACCTCCTGTGTGAAGCCTTCCCTCCTCATATCTACCTTAGAATTTTGGTTTGTGTTTACTTGTGTACCATCGATATCTCCTTCTGAATTGTAACTTCTCAGGACCTAGGGTTCCATCTCGTTTATCTTTGTAGTTCCAGTGCCTGGTGGAGGGTCTCATATAGAGCAGGTACCCAAAATTGTTAATGGACTGATGAAAAAGAGTTTCATGTAAGCAAATCCATGAAAACACAACCAAGCAAACCTTAACTGGGTACCTGCCATGTAGGAGGGACTGAAAGAGACATGAAAGTTACAAGGATGAATAGGAGAGTTTTCTTTACTTGAGGCGTCCACTGTCTGGTGGCAAGAAAGACATAGAGTAAAACCATAGTTAGAGTGTTCAAAGCTGAGAGCAAGCCCAGAGGAGAGCATTTCCCTCAACATGGGGTGTCAGGAAAGCCTTTCTGGATGAGAACACCAGGAGAGGAAACAGGGAACGATTTCTATTTGGAGTTCACATCAAGATCAGATTTCAAATTTACTTCCTCATCATTGGTTCAGAAAAAGGCGGGAAAAGCAATTGCTGTAGGAGGCGTCCACTGACACTTGAGACAGGCAGGGCGGCTTGCAGGATGTTCTGCCCGTGGTTCCAGCCTCTGTGTATGTGCCAAGGAGGGTGAGGATGAGAGGCAGATGTAAGAGAAGGAAATCCCAGAGGCAATCCTCATTCTTTGCCTTGGTCAGAGGCAGCCTGCTGGCTGGCCCTGTGATTCATCCTTAGCTGTCTTGACTAGGATAGTGAATGTTCTAATTAGAGAGACCTCTGCTGGCCCAAAACCATGTGCTATTTCAAAATGAAGGGGGACAGATATATAGAAATAGAATTCCAGAAGGAAAACACGTTTCCTTCTTATTCTCACAACCTGTAATGAGTAAAACACCGAGTCCTTGTGACAGGGAGGGGAAGTAAACTTGTGGTATGAAATTTGATCGGTTGATCAAGATACTTCTAGAGCAGGATTTTCCAATCATTCAGTAAGTATATTTGTATCCTTAAGAGTATTTAAATTTTAGAACTAATATTGCGTGGTAGAGATCTTTTTATCAGTGTGCTTTAGAACTGAAGGTCAACCTGGATCTTAAGTGTTCTATGTGAGAGAAAAACAGAAACATTTGTAAATAAGAGTGGCACAGATTTGTAACAGTAGATTTTATTTTATTGAATGAAGAAATGTGAACTGTAAGTTTCGGTAGTGCTGCACGATGATTTTGCTTTTCTATTCCAAATACATGTCCTAATTGCTTTAAATACTAACTTGTGAATGCTTATCCTCTCAAGCAGTGATGTAGGTCTCTACTTGACCCACAATGGAAGATCCTTGATGCAAAGTAAATAATGTAAACTGCTGATTTTGAGAGCGAAGTGGCCCTGTATGTATGTGCCTACATACTTTGTTTCCTGTTGCATAGATTCCACCCCTCAAATCCTTGCATTTCCGGAATTTATAAAAAACAAATATTTATTATCTTTACATTTTCATTTTTATATCCTAAGGTCAGAAGCTGAAAGTGACCAATAGAAAATCCTTTGAAAGAATGGATCGATTCATGAAAACTTCTATCCACCTGGCCTCAATTTCCCTCTTGAGCTCTTGAATCTCTTTTGGGAACAGAAAGCCCACTGTTCTTCCAAATTTGGAACCTCTAGTTCTTTTAGGACTTTTTTCTGCCATCATGAATTCTCACATCAGCACATTTCATCTTCTGTTCCAAACTTTCAAGGAAAAATCCATAGCCATTCACCATACAACAAATCCCAATTCTGGGAGTCAGAACACACTTCCTAGCCTTCCTCTGCTGTCCTGGTCTCAGGAGAAAGAGAGAAAATAGTTCCCCAGTATCGGTCCACCTACTTGCAGACGATAACTCATATCCTTTCAATTTCAACAACCTTCTAGTTTTCAGATGTTTCTTTTATTGAGCAATGATGCCTATGTTACACAGGTCTTTTCCTGTTTCATCAGTTGTCAAGAAGCTGAATGTTCATACTTGTGCCAAGCTGCGGTGCGCGTTCTTAACATTTGTTTTGGGATACAACTATCGTACCTTCTTCATCATCAAGAGATTAATTATTCTTTATCATTATTTTACTTGTCCTATTGCTTAAGTCTTTTATTATGAGCTGTCAAAAAATCTTTTGGGGAAGTAGTTGGGGTATAAATAATAAATTGATAAAAAAACTCATGATTAAAGATGGGATAGAATCCATCACTCCACTCTTCTGCTAACATTTCAGTAGTGAATATCAAGAGGGTACAATTAGCGTAGGGTATATACTACTCTGTATAATTATATATCCATCTATTTGCCACCTTGATTTTTAATTCATCGGCAGATTTAGAGGATGTCCACTTATGGAGTTAATATTGCTGAAAAAGAGCTTTTGAACAGAGTGAGTTTTTAATTAGAATGGCAAAAAGTTGCTTCAAGGCGGTAATAACATACCGGGAAAACTGAGCCATCTTTGGGAACTCTAGTAGCAAACAAGTTGTAGAAGACCCAAGAAAACGACTGAAAAAAGTTATATACACACTACAGATGTGAGTCATTCAAACCATTTATTCACACACACACACACACACACACACACATGCCTACGCACCCATCCTTCCCAGTATACACCCCTGAGTATAAAAATAAGCAGGCCCTTCCGTGAACAATCTCATTACTCTCTTTTAAGCTGGGGCTGAATTTTTGAAGCTGATGAGCGAAATCGTTTCCCATAAAAGATAATTTCATTTGCCAAAATGAAACTACTTTCTGTTATTAATGCTGTAATGAAACAGCTTGAAATATGAATCAGTGATCTGAACAGAAAGGATGTTCCCCGTTCCCCGCTCCAGGAGGGGAGTTCTCTAAACAATTACACCCACGGAGAGGGCT